>NC_134701.1:263679619-263990869 GCF_043290135.1 Rhipicephalus microplus | reverse complement strand
CCACGCACGACCACTACCACCGCCATCATCATCATCTCATCAAAATATCTGTGTTACAAGCAGCCTCCATCTTTTTAAACTAGAGTATTAATTTTTGCGAAACGTTTCTATAGCTTTCCCTTGTCTAGCATCTCACATTGTCATATGGTGAGGCCTGCAGCTCACACCTACAGCCGGCGAGGTTCTTGTTGTGCTATCCGTTACTGCATCTGCCTCATTAACTCATACAAGCCACGCGCCATGTGTATTCCTACACCTATATACTGAAGTTTAAATTGGTTTACTTGCAAAAGGATTCAATTGATTGATATGTGAGGTTTAAACTCTCAAAACCAGCATATGATTATGAGAGACACCGTAGCGAGAGCTCCAGAAATTTCGACCCCCTGGAGTTCTTTATCATGCACCCAAATCTCAGCACACAGGTCTACAGCATTTTCGCCTCCATCGAAAATGCAGCCGTCGCTGCCTGGATTCGATCCCACGACCTGCGGGCCAGCAGCCGAATACCTTAGCCCCTATACCACCGTGGCGGGGCTACTTGCAAAAGGAGGACAGCCCAACGCGCTGGGTCAGCGTAGTACTTTAGGTTAAAAAATTGTCAGTGCCTCCTCAGACTCTGTTCGCGGCATCCCGCCGTAGTGGTATAGTGGCTAAGGTACTCGGTTGCTTACCCACAGGTCGCGGGATCAAATCCCAGCTGGGGATCGAATATTTGTGTTATTTTGTAATCTCAAACTGTTGGCAACAGCATTTCTGACTGAAGGAGCCCCGACAAATTGTTAAAAACAATGGTAAATAGATATTTAATTGATTGATTGATTTTTTAAATCTTCTGCGGTCACTATTAGGTGGCAAACTACGCTTGAAGGAAACTATTTAGATGAGCATACCAAAATACCAAGGGTGGACTGTACCCAGCAATCATTCTCGCGACTATACGCAGCAATCATTCAATCATTCTCGCTCCAGCGTGATCCTGGTCTCTTTCATACCTCCAACTTAAGTCGTCAAACGTGCTATGTCAGCCATCTATGCACTGTAAGATTACATTTACCAGGTGCACTTTTTTGAAGATATCTGGAAATAGTGCATTTTGATAGCATTAGAATACGAAGGAAATTTGCAATGAGTAGGCCTTATTACCCGCCACGGTGGTCTAGTGGCTAAGGTACTCGGCTGCTGACCCGCAGGTCGCGGGATCGAATTCCGGCTGCGGCGGCGGCGTTTCCGATGGAGACGGAAATGTTGTAGGCCCGTGTGCTCACATTTCGGTGTACCTTAAAGAACCCCAGGTGTACGAAATTCTTGGAATCCTCCACTACGGCGTCTTTGATAATCATATATGGTGATTTTGGACGTTAAACTCCACATATCATCATCGTGTATCCCTATTGACCGTAGCGCGTTACGTGACGGCCCGACAGACGGGCGCACAGGTTTCCGAAGGAAATATCCGTGGAATGCTTAGGCTTTAAAACTGAATAGAGATATTAATTGGCGTGCGCTTGACTCGTTGCACTTTTCTCGCAAACGATATTCCTCGATCGACGGCGCCTTTCGTGTTCACCAAGCGACCTGCTCTTTGACGTACAACATTCTCAGCCCTGTTAACGCACCCACTCGACGCGAAAATGTCAGACGCGTGTGGAACGAGGTTGATTGGCCGGGATTAGCGAACCCTCTCGTGCTCTGTGATATCAAACGCACGGTTAACAACTACGCTGCCTGTACATGTTCATATTGCAATCTTTGGGGGCAGCGCGTGCAAATTCTGCACGCGCAGTAATCCCAGCATTTGTAGGTTGCGGTGGTCGTGCGATGCTAATGTTCGCAACACGTGAAACCCGATACCATTGGCTGTAAAACCTGTCACTGTATAGCGGCTCGCTCAAGGCGACAGGTGCAAGCGTTAATGGTTCGACTAATAGCGCGGCCCCCCGCTATAACGTCAGAGAGTCATGTACGTTACGCTGTGTCAAGCGGAACATTATACGAACATACAGAGTTGTATTCGGTGATATTCATTCGTTGACTAACGTCTGTGCATACGTGAAATGGGAAACTTCCTTCTGGGCTTCGTAATTGCACCGATGGTTCCAACGAAATCGATGCTCTGCTGGTTGTCGCCCTCTAGATCGCGTCGGCATTATCATCCGAGATTGTGCCACGGATTGGTGTGCTCTGACGGTGCAATCACGTGAACATCTAGCCACTTTTCCAGTACTCGGCGCCTTGATGCTACATCGAATAACTGCTACCCGGAAGACGACCGCCGTTAACTGCGGTGCTTACTCGCGTTTGTTCTTACTATACACTAAATAATGCTCGCTATGCAGGTTATACTTTTCTGTACTGAATTCTTATATGCTAAATAGTTTCCATTAAGGTAGTGTCAAACGAACAAAACTTAATTTCCTTCTGTAACTCATTGTTATTTCCTAGGTATTTATAACGTGTTCGTTGTTTATTCAATGTGATTGATGCTGCATTGCAGGAATAAAGCCTGAAATCCCTCGCGCGAAGCATTATTTCCTAACCCCCTTTTTTTGAGCTCGGAGCCGGAATAACGATGAAATGAAAATATTGCCACCGACACATTGATGTAAACGCGAGACCGCATGCCATGGGTGTACGAAACAGTCAATGTAGCTCTCTGTTAGAAAAGGTGCTTTGGGTAAGGGTGGGGGGGGGGAGGCGCCACTGTGGTCTAGCAGAATGATGGCGCTCGATTCCGAACCCGAAGGTTCCGGGATCGATTCTCACGGCTGCATTCTTGATGGAAGCGAAAATGTTTGGGGTCCATGTACTTGGGTTTAGATGCACGGTAAAGAACCCCCTGCAGGTGGTCGAAATTTCCGGAGCCCTCCAATATATGTGTCGTATATCATATCGTGATTTTGGGACGGTAAACCCCACCTATTATTTTTTTGGCCGTATGTAAGCTTACTAAGCCGTATGAGCGGCTATATAGCATATACATTCATTTTTGCGCGTATATATGTATAGGGGGACCAAGGGTGTGCGTATATAGGTATATATCGGCATACAAATACGCAAACACGCGAAGCCTCCCCCCCCCCCTTTCGCCCCTTGTCTGAGGGTGCCATGGAAACAGCCGACATTGCATGTGGACACCCATTCGCATGATTTGGCCTCGACGGTCCAAACACACGTGTTGGGGCCACCGCATACAAAGATAAGCACCGTCTAAATTGGGACAACGGGAAAACACTCGGCATGAATATAAAGGTCAGCCCTAAGCATGGAACGTTGTCCTAAACAGGGCGCCTTATGCATAGCTAAGTCCGCTGATTGTGGGAAATCACACGAGAAAAAAAAAGACATGAATAAAAGTTACCATGACGTGCATGCTATACATGTACTCAACCATGCTTTAGCTGCGTTGCATTCGCACGAAATCTGCGCACTTGTCGATAATTATGCCATCTCGTGCTTAGATAAACGCATGGGCCACGCATAATGTTTGTTCGATCTGAACGCTCTTGATAAGAATGCGTGGGGAAAAATACGAACTTTGCGGACAGCCGAATCGAAGTGACGGGACTGTAAGACGTATCGCTGTCTTATGAGGTCCTCATCGAACGCAGAACGAGTAAGTCACGCTGCGTATGGAAATGTCGCCGCAACGCGAAGAATCGTGGTATATTATAGACTAGAATATTCACCGCTCGTAAGTGATAGCCATCCCTGGCCGTTGTCCTCATGCACGTCAGGTGGAACCGCGATATAACTTGATACCTTTTCTTTATTCTAAGAGACATGGTGTGCAAACACGGATGCAAGAAGTCAGGACGTTTGCGGTGCCCTGACTGTTTCTTTTCTTTGTTTTTTGAGTCCATGTTTGCCCACCCTATCTTTTAAAATGAACACTAATTAGCATTTTCGGCTTTCTGTTATACTATAGCTTTATACATCTTTTATTTTATACGTCCCGTACTTGCCCACAGAAAACGAGGAACGGCGCGAACTGAACAACCACGCACAGACTGACCGCCACGTGAGACGGACAAAGCTCTGTGCTGTTGGTCGCCTTGTTTATTGCTTTCTATAGCATGTACTAACCGATCCAAATAAACACTCTAGAGCATGCTTGCCGCCGCTGCCTATTCGTCATAAACTGCGAGCATGCGACGTCACAAACCCGAAGCTGGCAGCACTGACAGCTAATGACTGGGGTCAAGGTTATGCAATTATTTATACTTGCGGTTATGGCGGTTGAGGGAGCACACCGATATGGTCTATACGCTGCGAGTTACCGAAGCATCTCGTATTGGTACCGCTTTCAGCCGAAACAAATGAAAACCATACGACCTCCTGCCCCCCTCCCCCTAATTGTTAGTTTTAATAACTTGTAAACGAGAGCCGACCTATACGACTAGGAATACTGTCTCGTTCATCCCTATATCCCCCGCCCCTTCTACATGTGGCGCCCCCCTCGCCCTCCTCTTTCACTCAGAAGCGACTCTTTCCATCATCATTCATGGCCTGCGTTCGATGATATGGTTCGTCATATATGTACCGTGTGTTGATGCACGGCACTATGCAGCCCGAAATTCCCATAAATCAATCGCGACACAGCCGGCTTTGGCGCGCTCAGTGTGCAGCTCATCGCTAAATCAAAGGGACACTACAGTGAAACAATATTAGCTTTCACTGATATCCACTGCGAAATTTCTATAGTGTCCTTAATTCCAACACCATAGGTTTAATAATAGATGTGAAAGTCAATGTCAAAATTTCGTATTTAATTTACCAACTGAAATTTCCCGTGGTGACGTCACTGGTTATAATGTGTTCTTTTCGTACTTTGGCAATATTGGCTCAACTAAATTTCTTGAAACTTGGTATCTAAAAGGGTCACCCAACAACTTGTGGTTTTCGGCGAAAACTAAAAGTAGAGGGTCTGTTATGCCTATACAGATATGAAAAGCGGGCCGTAAAAGAATATTTAAGTGTAAAACAGGCCCTAGAAGTGGCCAGCTGAAAATTCCGCTAGAGCCTAATACACTCTAGCTACAGTGTTTAATTTCGCCCACCACGGCGATAGCCCTTTTGTCGGGGCACCTGTGACGTCACGTGCAGCAAGGAACGGTGCCGTCGTCTTCAGCAACAGTTTCAGTCCCCGCAAATCGTTCAAGTTCGATGCCAAGCAGAAGAAAGTTCAAATGTTTCGATTTCATGCGCAGCTGACGACGAAACAATAGACATATTTAGCTGCTCGTCCGCAGCAGCCGTACGGACGCAGCCTGCTAGCCATTTGCAATCGCAAGCCACGTCTGTACGGCAATATCGTTCGGCGGAATGCAGACGCTAGCGCACAGTTCGTTACGTCATGGCTTGAGAGCGCGCCAGTGTTGCCCGACTGTCAGGCCACTCGCGCGCTTGGTAAAATATTCAGTAATACCTGGCGGCAGCCAGGTACTCCCTGTCGGTCCCTACGTGGGAGACGCCGCTACGCGCTAAGCACGTCCTGCAGGACTGAAATAAAGTTTTTTCATTCCATTCCATAAATTAAGTGCTCAACCGAATGCGCCAAAGTCTGCAGCTTATTTGTGAACACTCAAGGATGAATTCACATAGCATGTGAGACAGTAAGTTGGCCCAGCTGGTTAGGATCCATCGTGAACTCATTTACAGCACAACACAAGAAAACACAGGACAGGGAAGGAGCAAAACAGAAAGAAAAGACGGCGCTGACTCACAACTGTTGTTTACTGGGAAAACGGGGCGAAAGGTATATGTCTCTTTTGCTCCTTCCGTCTCCTGTGTTTTCTGGTGTTACGCTGTAATTAAGTTCCCGATCAATTCATTCACACAGCGCAGATTATGATCTAAAATTGGGTGTGATGGCCCCTTAAGGAATTTGACTCCTTCGGAAGGCAATGCACTTCATATTTACCGATTAGGTACTATACGTGGGGACTGAGTAGACGCCGTCATAATATATATGCCGCCACGACAGGGGAACCTTGAGGTGGCTTGTCCGCCCACATTTTTTCTTTGGTGCGTCTTCTCACTTACAAAGCACATTCTCGACGCAGGCGTGGTGTTTTTTTGGTATTGTGAAAGAATAGTTTACGAACACGAGAAACGTCGTGGAGCGCAGCTCTTACGCGCCTCTACCTGCGTTGCGCAGCGTTGCCGTGGTAACCGCCGGACAATAAAAAATCAACGAGAAAAAACACCAAGCATCCAACTCGATTTGAACACGGGCCCTCTGCGTGGCAGCTAAGTATTCGACCATATAGATATACGGTGGTGCTCTAAACACGCGTCGGCCAAGAAATTGCGTTAAGCCATGTAATATAGCGCAACAGAAGAGTAAGATAACTGCAGTCGTCTCGCAACACATTGCGCCCCGAGTGTGTGGTTTAATGCTTCACACGCTCTGCAAACGCTCAGCCATGATTCTTCATCAGTCACACCAACGACTACTACAAAAAGTATGCCTGGAACGCCACTCTCTTTTCAATTGGGAGTCTCCTGCCAGCACGCAATCTCGGAGGCCATGCCTTTTGCCTTGTGTTGCGACCGGCGGCCACGTGAGGCCGCTCACCTCCATACCGCTCAGTCACGTGACATAACCGTACCACACTGTCACGTGACATCCCGACTGCTCGGAGGCAACTGTGAAAGCATTGCTGTGTTCGCAGGGGGCGGCCGTCGGAGACGCTCGCCTTCGTACCGAAGGAGGAGGGTAAAATCGGAGGGTAGGGCAGCGCGTTCGCGGCTCACGTTCCAGGCGTAATTTTTTTAGGAGGCGTTGGTCACACGCAGTATCAACACAGAAAGCATAATACGTCACAGATTTGTAGACGCTATACAGCTCGTTTATCCGCAGAAAGACGGATAATGGCGTAATGTGCGCTGTCCAGCTTCCCAAAAACTACGTATGGCGTAGTCGATACCCCGTGGACACGAATATTCGCTCACTGTTTCGCATTAAATACTGTCGTAATCACTGGGGGATCCCCACACATCTTTTATTGTTCCTCTCAAACAAGCGGACGCGTGGAAGCACGCCGGCGATCCAACTTGGACAAAACCGCACGATGCGACCAGTCCGATCTTCGAACGTGCTTGCCATTGCTACAGGTAACCTTGATCGACGCATTTCAGAAAACTTTTGGAGAGAAAACGCCGCTGAGGCGCCAATAAAGTGTACCGTACCTGAAAGCTTGTACACGCTGCGAGTGTTGAAGATTGGGCGAGTTGGTTCGTCGTACTTGAACTGGTATAGCGCATTACGGGGAAGAAGAAACGGCCGAGCAGACCGACACAAGAGGACAGAGCGCTCTGTCCTCTTGTGTCGGTATGCTCGGCCGTTTCTTCTTCCCCGTAATGCGCTATACCAGTTCATGTACACGCTGCGTTGTTGACGTCGTTCCGATGATCCTCGTCTCGTTGCGATTATGGCCATCCACACAACCTTCACAACACTGCCAAGAAACCGTGCAGTACGAAGAGCCAGGCCCAATAAAAGGTTAGAACAGTTTCGATAACGATAAAAGGCCAGCAAAGTGCATTATGTTGTTAGAGGGGGAAAAGAGAAAAAAAAACGGAAAACCTGCGCCAATGCACGTAAGCCAGATAAAGGACACAGGACAGGACAAACAACTTTATTTGGTCCTGAGAGGCAAGGCAGCGGGCCAACTATGTAGGTCCCCACCCAGCCGTTGGCTAGTCCCATGTCGGAACAGAGAGGCCATGCCTCTCCGCTCGTTCACGGGCCCTCTGGACAGCCTGAAGCTGGACGTCTTGTCTGGGGTCTGTAATTGCCGTCGTCCAGTCTTCTTCTGTTTTAAAATCCTGTAACGCAGGGCACTGCCAGAGCATTTGACTCAAAGAGCAAAATTCACCACAATCTGGGCAAAGTGGATCAATATCCGGATGAAGCATGCTCAGAAAGCCCCTAGAGGGGTAAGACCCCCGTCTGGAGCATGCGGAGCGTGCTTGCTTGTGATCTGTAGAGCTTATGATGGGGAAAGGGAAAAGTCTGTCGCTCTCCTCTGTAATGAGATGTTATCTCGTGAAAAGTAACGAGAGGATCACTGTGGACGAGCTCTCCCGAACCCACCCGAGAGACCACCCCGTCGCGGCTTGTGAAACCTCGCGCACAGTTGTGGGCTATCTCGTTTGGGTTACCCGGCAGTACGTCTGGTCCCGTGTGAGCGGGAAACCAGACTATGTGATGAATAACGTCTGAGGGGGGTTTGCTGTGGAGAGTTCTGGCTGCCTCTGTGGCTATCAATCCCGATGCGAACGCCCTAACGGCCGCTCGGGAATCGGTGTACACCGTGGTGCGTTTCGTGTCCAGTAATGCCAGCGCTACAGCAACCTGTTCTGCTACATCGACCAAGGAGGTCTTCACTGAAGCTGCCAAGCCAGATAAAGCATGATAAATTTTAGAGCACGTGTCAGTTATTGGTATAGACGAACGCACGGTGGTATTGAAGCAGTGCGTAGGAACGCGTTACACGGATGCAGAATTGCACACGGATGTGTCCTCCATTGCGAGATGTGGAGCGTCGACGGGGTACGGAGATAGGCAATCGGCGTCATGGTGTAAACGTACGGACTTGTGGACAACCATCTCTACGTGAATTCCTGAAGACGGAGAGCTGCAGCGAGTCAGGCCAATGCCACCTAGAAAAATATTATCAAGCCTGCTCACTCCCGCCGTGACGTCACTCGTTTTGCCCGATCGAGCACGCGCACGGGAGGCTGCGAATTCATGCCACCATCGATTGATATGTGGGGTTTAATGTTCCAAAACCACCATATGATTATGAGAGACGCCGTAGTGGAGGGCTCCGGAAATTTGTACCACCTGGGGTTCTTTATTGTGCACCCAAATCTGAGCACACGGGCCTACAACATTTCCGCCTCCATCAAAAATGCAGCCGGGAATCGAACCCGCGACCTGCGGATCAGCAGCCGAGTACCTTAGCCACTAGACCACCGTGGCGGGGCTTCATGCCATCATCGTATCCCGGTAAAATGGATGGATGGAAAAACTTAATTTCGTCAGAAAGCAGCTGAGGATGATTCCGTGTTAGATGGCCATCAACCCAAGGTTGGCGGCGACCTGTGTGGCCCACTCCACGACCCTTAACTGGACGACTGGGTCTGAGCTGGTCAACACGGCCTCCCAGTGCTCAAGAGAGGGATCACGCATAATATCCACCGGCGGCGGCACTATGCTACATTCCCAAAGTATGTGATCATATGTTGCCACAGCCTGACACCATTTGCATTGCGGGTTAATCTCCTCCGGGTACATTTTGTTCAACACGTAAGGGTTGGGAAAAGATCGCGTCTGCAGTTTTCTCCAGACGCATTCCTGCGCCTTAGTGAACTGCTTGTGCGGGGGCGGATAAAACCTCCGCTCTAGTTTATAATGTAAAAGATAAAGCGTTCGCGGCAATTTTTTACATGCTCAGCAGCTTTATTCTGAATTTTGGCTAAAAAAAACGGGGGGAGGGGGGGTGCTGGTTTGAGAATTGTAGTGCGCTAGAAAGCTTTCGGAGGTTCACCTGTGATCTATTTCTTCCACTAAAAGGTGAAGGATTGTTAGCAGTCGAACGTGTGGTCTATCTACAAGCGCCAAATTTGACGGACCAACAAAGTGACGAAATAAATAAGGTAAATTTTATACATTATTTACACACACACACGAACGCAGACACACTATTCAAAGCATGCAGAGAAACTGTTGCTGCTCATTTGCAAAGTTCCTGCAGTTTTACTTGTACTCTTTCAAACATCTGTCTTCATAGACCCGTAGCTATTTTGGAGATTGTGTACCGATGCCACAAGTATGATATTCAGCAAAATATCACACTGGTGACCATCGCAGCAGAAAACAAAACCTTTCGTTACGCGAAAATCCCTTGTGACCGCGACACAAGAAGCGGCGTTTCACCTTTTGCTCTGAACCCTGTCGCAATGGTGCGTAGTCGGCCATTAGTGACTGAGAGAAATTTTAATACTGGGTCTAAATTAAATCGTGCAGCCCCCCCTGGGTGCTTCTACTGCACTGCCAGTTCTTGGATCGGTATATTTTTGGCAGTGGTTCTTAAATATTTTAGATAGAAGTAGAAATCACACACTTTGAAATTAATTAAGAAAGCGCTTTACTGTAAGTGTCCACACGCATCTCAAATTCAAGGAAAAATATTAGGCTACGGTTCTGTAATACCGCAATAAAGTGGTGAAACGCCGGCAAGAAAATACTATGCACAAAAACGATGCACTAAGTAATGCAACAGCATTTCTTCCATTTTTCTCAACAAAGTAAACAGGGGTAATACAAGTCCGCGGCGGTGATCGCCAATAGGGAGTTTTAGAATACCGTTTGCAAGCGCTGCGGGCGCCATAAGATTAGAATAGCGTTTGCCCTGCTGCGAACCGCAACGCACGATCGCAGCGACACCGTAGCCTCGAAACAAGCGCTTGCGGGCCACATGCGGGCCGCCATCACCGAACGCAGTTTCGGATTTTCTGCGTGCGGTCCGCGAACGCCGACTCGCATTACTACGGATGCGCAGTGGCAGCGGCCGCACCGCGAGGGCTCGCGGTGCGCTATTCTAAAACTCCTTAATAGCAAAATGTTTACGGACCCTGAAGTAAAAACACCTGTGCTGAAAACGTACTGCCACGCTCATTTCTTATTTATGCCAGGGCTTACGCCAACGAGCGAAAAGCACAAATGACACCTTTATTTTAAAGCAAACACGGTCGACCTGAGGCCATTGAAAAGGCTTAGACATATGAAGTACGGACGCACGTACCTTCGGATCACAAATAAAACGGATGTCGACGTCAGCTTGACGAACGGCACGCTCCCATTTTTTTTCTTCGGTTGTCCTTCGGAAACTGACAACACCCGCAACTTTGGTCCCTTTGCCACGACAATGCACCACGCAGCATCGCCCAGCCGTTCGGATTTGTGTACAGGTTGCGAATATCCAGTGCACAAATCGCATCACACACCCACACCCCAGTTCACGGACCAAGAAAAAGACTGTCTTCTCGAGTCGCCGACAAGGACGCCAGCATGCCACGAAAGCGTTCGTCGGGCTTGGCTATCCACGTCTGCAGAGCGACGAGAGCAAGCGTAGGCACGTCTGTGCAGCGAAACACACGGGCTAATGGAGTGACGTCAGAGCCCGCAGCATGACGCAGTGAGCAGGCCTGAAATTATCTAGGTGGCATTGGCCAGGCATCCTGTTGGATCCTTGAGTGTTGAAAGCTAGCATAGCGCTTTAGTGATCTGTGGTCTCGGTGAAATGTCGGCCTTATAAATAGTGGCAGAATTTACTGACTGCTATACAAGCACCAGGCATTCACGCTCAGTAATGGAATAATTGCATTCCGCAGGGGAGAGAAGCCGGCTGGCATATGCAAGGACTCTATCATGACCGGATTGTCGTTGAGCTATCGCAGCGCCAATCCCGTAGCCGCTAGCGTCATTGCGGACCTCGATTGGTGCGGACGCGTCGAAGTGGGCGAGAATCGGCGGTGTGGTGGGCACGGTAATGGGGCGTGAAAAAGGAGTGGCTTGATCCCCACATAACTGGCACATCCTCGTCAAGGAGATCAGTCAATGTGGAATGTCCGCGAAGTTCTTGGCAAATCGCCCGAAATATGAGCACACAAGTTGTCGCAAGTTGGTACAGGGAAATCAAGAAGAGCACGAACTTTGTTGGGATCAAGGCGGATACCACTCAAGTCGACGATATGCCCCAGCATCGATGGCCGAAGGGGCATTTTGAAGAATTAAGGTACTATCGGCATCAAATGAAACGCGCAACACGTGTTTCAAGTATTAGAAACAGTATAGTGTTCGCAGTCCAGTCATCACCATTGACAGGCGTGCACATCCGGTTTAGCAGAATAGCGCGATCCCCCTATAGTGCGTTATCTTCATTTCTGCTCTAGTTTTCGTATGGTGATAATCGTGGCCATCATCGGCGTGCCAAGCGCTTTTGTTCGTATCACTCGCATTGTCTTGCTTTTACTTCAGCGTCGCAGTACAATCGGTGTCTATAGGCACAATACAAAAAAAAAAGATAAATCTGATTGGTTTGCGGTTAATTTTCAAACAATCGTCGTATGTCGTTCGCCAGCTCTGCTTTACCTGCACCCTTCTTTGCGAGACGCACCCGGAAAGGCTCTACTTCAACTAAAAATGCCGAGCGTTTCTTTGGAATAGAGAGCGCAGAAAAGATGAATGGGAGCGCCTATGCGCAAAGGATCTTGTGACACGGCCCTTTGGCAGTCTTTCCCGGAGAATGGGCACCGTTGTGGCAGCTGGAGGCGAATTCACTAAGTATTAAACTTAAGGGGGCAAATAATTTTTATCGCGGAAACGTTCGCCCTTCCCTTCTCTTCGGCGACGTCTCGAGCATTAATGAACATGATGCTTACATTTTGCACATTTCGGCTATCATCTGCAATAAATGAATTTCGCAAGTCGACCAGTTCTTTTTTGTTCGTTTCTTTATTGCGATATACGTTTCGGCTTAGGTGCACCTTCGTTTCCAAATGTAATTTTAACTAGATGGCTTTGCTACCACGATTTGAGGCATCAGTTAATTTTAATGGTCATGATAATGGTTAATGACATTCATCCTTTTTTGTATCATGCCCAGTCGGCGAAAGCTCTGCAATGGTGCAGTCAAGACGATCGCGACTGTCCCCGATATAGGATTGCCGATCGAACGCATGATTGCGGCGCCAGAGCGTGAAACTGCTGAAGTGCATCTATCTCGAATCGTTTGGTTACCAGCTGCTCTACGCGTGACACTACTTGTGATTCGTTTGGCCTTGATAGCAATGTCGTCTTTGACGAACCGTGCTACAATACTCGCCTTCGGCTGCTGTAGTTTACCTTCTGATTTTTTTATTTTCTTCTTTACAAATAGCACAACTGGAACACAGAGATATTGTGCTATAGGTGGATCGCACAGTGCTGCCACACCGGATGTCCGGGCCTGTCTACATCGACGACTGATGGACGGCGCGCACTATGCCATTGATAAGGCTTGTGCCACGCGCTCCACTGTTGGCGTTTCGTTTGATGCCGATAGTACGTGTAACAGAATTGAATCTTAATTCTGTTTCAGACACGTGTAAATTCTCGCCAATGCTCTTAATGATACCCAGCGCTATTATTTGTTATACCATCTAAAGGTGTCTAAGCTTATCTGTCGTGCACCATCACTTGAGTGTGCGCAAATGGTTTTTTTTTTTTTTTGGCAATGATTCAATATCCGTAGTTCTTTTCTGTGTCGCTAGTGTTTGGATTATATGCATGAAGTGCTGCTTCTGAAATAAAATTAGTTGAGAGTGTCGTGTTTCTTCTTGTCCTTGTGTCCCGTCGAATTTACCCTGCTACGCCATGTGTTTAAAATGATATCTCACCAACTAGTCCAGCTCTCAGCCGTACTGGACACAAGTCAATCGAGATGAGTCTCAAAGGTTGGCGCAAACACAATGACGTCGTCTAGGTAACAAAGACAGATGAACCATTTAGAGATGCGCGAAAGTGTGTCCATCATCCACTCGAACGTGACCGGTGCACTATACAAGCCGAACGTCATAACTCTGAACTGACAGAGACCGTCAGGCGTTACAAAGGTGGTCTTCTCACGGTCGAGGTTGTCTACTGCGATTTTCCAGTAACCGGAGCGCAGGTTTAAAAAAAAAATAGGTTGCACCGTGAAGACAGTCTAGAGCATCATGAATGCGAGGCAGTGAATATACAACCTTTTTGTTGATTTTGTTTAAGTGCCAATAGTCCTCACAGAAACGCCAGGTATTTATCTTTTTTATTGTCTTTATTTTTAACTAGGACCACAGGGGACGACCAGCGACACAAAGAAGGCTTAATAATGCCCTTTGTGAGCGTTTTGTCAACCTGAGTAGCTTGGCGCTCAGAAGGAGACACTCGGTAAGGACGCCTGTGGATCGGAGCCGCATCACCAGAATCTATGCGGTGCTCGATTTCCGAGGTCTGACCTAAGAGCCTACAATCAAAATCAAATATGTCCGAGTAGGTCAGTAGGAGAGAACCGAAGTTTTTCGTTTGAGAGGGCAAAAGGTCTGAGGCAGTCAGCCTCATAACATCTGGTGAAACGCGCCCAATATGTTGAAATAGGCCGGGAGGAGTCGCTGTAGGGGAGAAAAGTTTATAACATCACAGTCATGCACACCCTCGCACAAGACTTTGCATAGTCCTCGATTCCATTAGGATTACAGCACGGCGCGCGTTTAAAGCACGGCAACTGGCGCCCTCTGGTTAACCTCGCGCAGCCTTGTCTAAACTATATTTATCCGTCTGAACAAGTAATGCCTTACACAAACATCACGTATCTGCTTTCCTTTCGCCAACGTTCAGCACCGAAAGAATGTACAGGAAACAAGAAAGTTAAACTAAACAATGGCGGCCGGCACCGATTTCGAAATTTTGGCCGGGACAATTTTTGGCGACCAATGATGGATCTAGAAACTCCAAACAAAGAAAATCTACTCAACGGCAAAACATTGGCTAGCAACGAGAAGAATATGAAACAAAAAAGGACAACAATAAACGTAATCCGGGACCTGCAGGCCCCCATCCAGGAGGCGACGTCGATGGGGACAGTTGTTCGGCCCTCCCCTCCGTTGCCACAAGCACTTTCCGGCTAGCAATGCCTCCTGCGGACGGGGCCCTTAATCCCATTGCGGCGCCAAAGTAAACGGCGCCGGCGCAGCGACAAACGACGGCGACCTGCCAGAAACTGCAGAGAGCGCGTCCAGGTCGCCGAAGCGGACGTGAGCGGAAGACGCGATGTAGCTGCCTTCGGGCGGCGCCGTCGCTCACACCGAGGTGCGGCCCCGGCTGTCAAAGCCCGCAGGGCACCACCTCACATCTACTTTGAGCACAAGGGGGTAAAAAGAAGAAGAAAAAGAAAGGGACAAACGCTTCCTTTCTTTCGGGTCATCATTTTGCTAGATTTTCTTTTCCCTCCCTGGCGGTGTGTTTACCTACCGGTTCGCGCCGAAGAAACTTGGAACCACCACAACAACGAGGTATGCTGTGGAAAAATAACCAGATATGAGAGGTGTATGTTTGTGGAAAAGCCGCCGCGCTGCCATTGGCGTGAACATGAGCTGGAGGGGGGGGGGGGGGGGGCATACCCGGCACACTTTTACTCAGTCAAACATGTTCAGTCAAGTGTTTAGTGTGCTGTACATGGCCACGCAGGTTTTTGGGAATAATGGCCGTGGCCGACGTCGGCCTGATGCTGCATTGCCAGAACTGTTTACTTACTTCTCACTTTGGTCCCATAATGCCAGGCACCAAAGTCAGGCCGTTGTGAACAGCACATCACTGCTTCACTTTCATTCTTGCATCCATTGCAAAGCTTGTTTTTTTGTTCGGCTCGTCCAATAGGGATGTGGTGAGAAAGTGGGGGAGTTAAGGCGAAACTTGACCTCCTCCTAGTGGAGAAATGTGGGCATGACTATGCATGCCACATTTCTAAATGTGTGTTTGCTAGACTGACAGCTCGAATCTAGATATGTAGCTATGTGCGTTGGTGAGTTTATCCGTTTGGCTACACCTTCAACATCACACGGCCACTGATTAGTCGATCTTCAACACTCATCATAGATAAACCACAGAAAAATTGACAAATTCTGCCCATCTCCTACAAGGTAAATAGTTATGCGTGCCAATTTTTAGAAACACATCTTTACTAGAGAAAAACCGTCGACATTAACTCATCATTCTCTTACATTTGGCTTGGATGTATTGATCTCAAAGGTAATCGCAAAACTTTGATATACAGATAGTTCAAAGCATTAAACATGTCTTACAGAAGCTCGCGTAAGAACTCCACATGTCTCCAGGTCTCTCGAGAATGCAAAAATTTGACAACTTGTTGCTCTAGGGCCTCATCGAAGTCAGCAGAGTTTACCTATTCACCTTTATAAGCTTTCATCCACATCATCTTGTGGAACATACATTAGACAAGGAAGCCTTTCACGGTCTTGAAGCTGTGTAGTGCCCCTCTTGCACCCCCTGGCAATTCCAATGATCCTTAGCTAATTGGTGGATCACCTGATATTTGACCAGGCCATGTTACACAAAGCAGCCTAGTTCTTAGAAGATCGCTGATGAAAGGAGTGTTTCTCTCCAGACCACCTGACTATTGATTGTTCCCGATTTTCCATGCAACAACTCGGACACCTGTGACAGAGCGTGCCTCTCTTCCTTTAGCATTTACGACACTTTTAGTGGGACAGGAACAGTAAAGCAAGAGACATTCAGCATGACAACACGGTTCTATCATAGACCAGCGCTACAAGAACACTTAGCTTTTATACACAGTGAAGGGCTTTACATTGTCCCTTTGAAAAAATATGTACACAATTGTGTATACCACTAGCTGTTGCGATTCATATCATCTAGGGGCTAAGAAAGAGCAAGATATATTCAGCTTTGGATGAACTGAAACTCCGGCATAAAAAATTTGTCTTTATTTATCTTCATTTTGCAGTGTACTGTTGCATATGATCGCTTTGCTGAAAGCACTACCATGTTCAACAGGTCTTCAACATGCCGCTTCCTGCGAGCCATGCGAGAAGTACAATTTTTCTTTGCTGAAAATGGACATAATCAAAAATGAATTTAAACTATATTCCCAGCTTGCGATTTCATTCTATTTATACCAAAAGAGAGCATCAATGGCTTCAGGATATTTAGATGTTTAATGAAAGATGCAATTCGAAAAAAAAAAAAAGTTTCATTTATCTGTAGCCTAGGGCAATGAAATTTTTCGCTGTATATAAAGACTTTTATGCTGATTTGAAATATCTAAACAGTTTTATAGTACGTTGCACAGTTTTCGTTTTGTGCCATGACCATGTGTAACATACAGTTTCTTTTGGACAAGCTTTTTATGCCTTTAAGCTTTTATGGTTCTGACCTATTAATGGCTCATACTGCTCCACATTAAGTGCAGAATGCAAATAACTATCAAGAAGGTGTGTATAAATACTTTAATGGACGAGAAGAACTTTAATGTGAGAATTCTTAGAATCATCAGCCCACACTAAGTGATCGCTTTAGGTTCGTAATAATTATACAGGGAATATAAAGTTTCAGTGGAGATACTTGTACCCTTCTTATGTTAAGGAATATGTGGGCAAAACTTCATCCTCATCTGGTACCAAGAACACGTCTAAAATCAAGAAGTTGCACAGAAATAGAACTTCAGAAAAACGCATTTTAAAGGTATAAGTCGAAGCATATCTATGCGGCAACGATATGCAAAGTTTTTAATATAATTTCTTCCACCATGAGAGCTTGGTGATTATTATTATTATTTTGAGCACGTGGCTTCAGTGAACTCCTCAGGCGAAATGCAATGGCAAGCAGCCAGGGGGCGATTCCTGGGGACTCTAGACAATGAGCGCTTTTTGGTTTGCAGTAGCCACTTTGTGCTCTTTAAAAGCAATATTAACCCACTTCGTGTTTAATTACAATCTTCAGTTTTTGTGCGTCTGTGAAAGTTGAGAAACCAAAAACTTGTGAAAGCAAATAAAAAAAAGATTCGAGAAAAAAACTTACATTTTTCAACACGCATCTCCCCTTATTTACAACTCAATTATGATTAGTTACTATAACACACATAAGCTAACATATGAAATTATTTTTGCTACAATATTGAGTGCCTTGAAGTAATGTATCAATTCGACACATTTACAGACAGTTCTGCATGGGTGACATCTGAAAGAGTTACAGAAAACTGCATGAAGAAATCACCTGCGTCTTTCACTCAACCGACTAGTTGGAGCAATATAACAGTTTATTGTTATAAAATTTGTACTGCAAATAACTAGGCACAGATGTTCTCAAATGCATCATTAGATAGACAACAAGGGCTGGCCACTAGAAATGAGCCAATTTACACATAATGCAGAAGAAATAAGAAGAGGATCATAAAACAGTTTGACATACATAATGGAAAATTTGACATAAGTAAATTGTCGAAGTACTAAAAATTGCGGCGAGAGTTGGTAGGAATTCGTTTTCATATGACAGCGCGCTCATACTAGGCAAGCACAGATGTGCTCGTCTGCTTCTTGTGCCTCTAGTACTCATTTACCGTGAGCTTGCTGCAACATCATAATGAAAATCAAACAGATGATAGAAACCCAGACACTGCACAACAATAATAAAACTTTTTTTGTTTGCTTCACCGCACCACACAACTGCTTCGCAGTGAGGTTAGCAAAAGTGCCTTTGCAAAATTTGAAGACACAAGCCAGGGTTACTTAGGGGCTTGTTTATCACAGCTAAGCTACAAGACATAGGTTCCTTTCCCATAATGTAAGCTACACATCTGAGGGGGCTAATTGCCAAAACAACTATGAATTTAGCTTTGCTGCACATTAAAGGAATCAACACGGTCAAAATCAATGCACTCCTTGTATTGTTCCTTGTATCTCGTATCACGAAACTATCCACATAAAAAAAAAATTGTGTGCCACAAAAACAGAGTGAACCTCGCTACTAACCACTGGTTTATTAAAAATGAAGAAGGCAATCTAACAAATGCCCAACAAATGGCTGCTAAGCGATGGCAGTGAGCCAAAGACCCCAAGTACATACAACAATAGAATACTAATAAATAACGACAAAGGCAACAGCAGCTCCAAGAAGACCTCAAAGCGATAGAAGGCCTATGCTAATCACAACATGCCCGTAGATCTATGAGCATGTTTTGTTCTTATTTTTTATCTCTTTCGCTTTTGCCCCCTATTTCTCAACCCCAAAGCAGGGTAGTACACCGAATCCTAGCATCTGGTTAACCTCAACGCCTCTCCTTTTTTTTTCTTTATTTGTTTTAGCACGACTTCCTATCTCTGGAGTTTCAGCAGACCAGCTCGTGTCTGTGACTGTACGTGGTTTAAATTGAAGCACTCTGCGCTGAGACCTTTCACGAATTTACCTAGGGAGCGCTTGCAGCGGATGGAGTTGGGAGAGAGACGCAAGTCGGAGGTAACACAGCAAACCCATTTTAATATTACACAATATGGCAAACAATCTAACAAGCAAAGTTCACCTTCCCAAAAAGAAACATGTACACAATAATCAGCTATACAAGGAAACCATAACTAATATCAATCCGAGTCAAGTTCAGTCCTAAGCCTAATCTCTCTCTAGCCAAAATGGAGTTTTGGTTACAAAACGTTCTTACAGTTCACGTCACTTTGCCATGTCAACTTGGTGACCTTGCCGTGTCAATGGTTCGTCGATTCTGTCCTTGACGTCCTTCTCAACATTCTACGGCTGCTGTCGGTTTGTCTTTGCCGCCCCACCTCGTTGCCGGGATGGTTCCGGTCTTCGTCGTCGTCCGGCTTAGTTAGGATATGCCTAACCTGTAAACGGCATCACGATATTAGTATGGGCCGCATACATTCTGGCTCGAAGCGGAAGAGCTGTAAATCCACCCAGGAACTGCTGTGACAGGTAGCGGCAAGTCCGGACAGCCACACTTGAGTCTTCCGGGATCGACGACCACTTCCCGGGCCTCTTTTCTGACAGCCTCAGAACCAAGCGGGACTACTGCTTTCGTCGCGGTAGCGATGCTGGCCTTCCTGATCTTCGCAGTTTGAAGTCCCAAAGCACAGTGACAGCTCATCCTTCGAAATTTTTTATTACGGCTAGGGTTGCATGCCATGAGCCTCTTTCCAACCAATCTTGTACGTGAACGTGGTGCATCTGCCCACCATTGGAGTCTTGCACACGTGCGCCGCATTCCAGCGCCCAGCACGTGCCCTCTTACTCATGACAAAACCCAATGTATAAACAACTTAGCAACACCTAGCTAAAGCCTAGAAGCGGCCCAGACACAACCAGCACCACGTAGCTAAGGCCTACAAGCCATCAGATTAGCATTCAGAATCATCCAATTTCGCTGTTTCAAGCCTTGCGCAGTTAGGTGCTAGCTTCACCAGTTTTTTGTTTTCATGTGTGTGCACTGTCTTATGAGAAAAAATACATTTGGAAGTAGTACCCTAGGAGAGGCACAGAATTGTGCAACACAGCATTTGAGATAGTATCGAGGGTGGCGATAAACGCTTTGAATACAGATATACCGCAGTGTTCTTTTTGCACGGCACATCCAAGATGATTTTACAACTTATAAATGTTAAATATGCACAATAACTCGACATACCTACGTTCAATAAATTTCGATTTGACTACTACTTTTATATCACAGGTTTGTAAAAAAAAACAGTTCTCACACTGCAAAGATATATGCCATATCAGGCCTAACGCAACAAGATTTCTTAGATCTAGATTACAAAAGCAGGCTGCACACTGTTCTATGAATGTTAAACGTTTTCATCTAGCTCACTCAGTTCTACAAGGTCCTTCTTGAGGTGACATGTTAGTTCTTTGTTGATGCACGCCGTCTCCAAAATCGGAGCAGGCCACTCCAATATTTCCCTGTGGCAGAATAGGGCAGCTGCCATGTCCGTGGCAAGTGCCTCCTTCGCGCGGTAAGCAAGTTCTCTCTGCACGGGAGGCACTTCAAGCATTTGCATTCTTCGTCTCAAGATGGCCTCGAGCATCGCACAAAAGTCTGCCACATTCATGCCAAAGTGAGCTCTAAGCATAGCCTGCAAAGAAAGACATGACACCTTTGCAGCACTGTGAATACAAAGTGCAAAGTAACGCAAGAAGCTAGAGTTTCTTTGAGATGCCACAGAACCCTCCGTGCCTCTCGTTGTGTAGACTATGTTACTAAAGAGGAGAGCTCTGAGTTTCAAGTCAACATCAATAAGAATGTACCACAATCATACCACAGCAACCCCTCAGAGTCAGTCACAGCATTACTTTATGAAAACATCTATAAGAGCACCTGCCTATGTAAGACTGGAAACTGATCGACACCAGTCATAGCGCAAGCTTAACCTTCCATTTGCTTGACCGCCGAGTTTCAAATCTTTTTGTATCTCCTTGTTTCACCAGCAAGTACAAGCAAGCGTTGACTGTGAAAGCACAGATTACACGAGGACTCAAGATCGCTGCTATTTTCAAGCAAATAAAAAGTCCTGCAAGTGATCTGACATAGTTACGAGCACAGTGCCGCTAAATTTTGTTTGTTTTGTTCAAACCACGTACAGTTTACCATGACTCATGCCCGAAAAATTTCAGGAAGTGTTGATGCAATGCACATGCTTCGCTGAGAGCACTAGGACAGCACAACGCCGATGCTTTCCAACAGAGAGCTGACACAAACAGCACTGTTTGACCGGTATAATAACTGAACAGCTAGACACATATACAACTTTTCCAGAGCAGTTTACTTTGCAAATAATGCCGCGGCATCGGTACTGTACCTTATGTGCCACCTCATCTGACAGCATAACGAAGATGATCAAAGTCAATAGAGATACCACAGCCGTTTGAACTTGAACCTATAGCTGGGTACTGCTTTAGAAACCAGTGAAATTGAATACCAATGCAGGTGCCAAGAACCCTAAGAAGAATGTCGTAGTGCTTGGGAATGAATTGATTATGTTTTTAATATTGTCACAGGGTCGTGACGTGGCTGAAGGCCGGAGACTAGATGTTAAGATCAAACTGTTTATTTGGGCGAACCTGTGCCCGGTATATGGAAAGTCGGATTACAGTAGCAGACTTGCTCTGATAGCGGTGAACGGAGCGTCGGCCGTCGATCAACTGAATTGGTGAAGCGCGTCGGCATTTATACACAAGTCGTTGAATATTCTAACGTTATTGCTAGCAGCCACGCAGGTTCCAGGATAATCTGTAATATCTGCGAAGTGGGCGTGATTTTAACAAAATGATCTACTACAGTCCCGAAGCTTTTCGAACACTGCAGGCGCGGTTTGCGCTGAGAATTACGTACAGTGTAACGGGGCGATAAGAAAACTTGAAGAAGGAACATGGCAATATTACCACCTTAAAGGGGCCCCGAAACACTTTTTTGAGTAACCATGGAATTAATTCCCTGAAAAAGCATATTACCACACAAATTGAACGCCACAAAAATTTTAAGAGATCCGTCCAGTACGAGTGGAGTCGCTAAGATTTGTCACATGCTGCAATCACATTCTCTCTTCTCTCGTCCCAACGAAAGCCCTGGAAGCTGAACAGGGAGGTATGGGAGGGGCTAACAAAAAACGTCCCTCATCCCTCGTAACCTTGAGAACTTTTTTTTCTTCGAATATGCAGCTTTTTCAGTGCGATCCCGCGCACACGCGAGGAATATTGACGGTTTCTTGCGGCGACCTCTGTAGCAACTGAGCGCGCCATGTTCAAATCAGCCAATGGCTGATAGATGGGCTTACTGGGCTTATTTTTCATGATTTGTGGAGAGAAGGGAAAGCTATTTTTAGCTGACTGATAATTTATTGTGAATTCCAGGCCGCGTGCTGCGCTATAATATTTGGCTCGCGTGTTGTCGGGAGCCTCTACTGCCGATCGGCAGTGTTTTTTGACCATGCTCAGAAAGTTTTGCAGGGCCCCTTTAAAACATCTGTTTCGGTATCAAGAAGACGGCCTTGCAGTGACGTGTCAACACAATCCTGACGTCACGGGAAAGCTGCAGCTCGCCACATACTAGCCGCAGCTGCCAGTTTGCTGTCAGACGAGAGTGATTCACGTAAACAATGTCAAGTGAAATGTCGTCTAGATACTGTAATCATGAATGTAGTGGGTCATGCAAATCTTGGCAAACACATTGTCAGTGCTAAGCACGAGATGCTCGGCCTGGACTGTCGGCGATTTCGCTAGCTAGGCCTACGCTCCTACCTGGTCTCGGATAACAGTTTTGACTGTCTCCGTTCTTTATTATAATTGGTGGACGTGCGGGACCTCCTTGCAATCCTGGAGTTGCGAAGCCAGACTCTACCTGCTGTCTAGACCACTGCATCTGCCACAAGCCCTCCTCCTATGGCTTCCCAGGCCATCGTGTGCTCCGGCGCGGTCCGTCAGCGGGATCCTCCCATATTCAGCGGCACTGACGATCACGACTGGCTGGCTACTTACGAACTCGTGAGTGTCTCGAACAAATGGGACGAAGCCACGAGACTGGCCACTGTCGGCATTTACCTCAGTGGCATTGCCCATTTATGGCTTCGGAACCATGCGACCGACGTTCCCACCTCGACAGCATTCAAGGCAAAGTTCAGCGAAGTCTTTGGTCGTCCTTCTGTTCACAAACTTCGTGCGGAGCAGCGCCTTCAGTCGAGATCTCAACTGCCTGGTGAGAACTTTACAAGTTACATAGAAGACGTCGTTGACTTGTGCAAACGCGTCGATGTGAACATGACAGAGGTGAACTGCATCAAGCATATTTTTAAGGGTATTGACGAGGACGCTTTCCAGATGCTCATTTCAAAAAGCCCTGCTACTGTCGCCCAAGTTACCGAGCTCTGCCAAAGCTATGATGAGCTCCGCCGGCAACGTCTCGTCACCCGCCGTGCTGTCCCACATCAGGAATCGATGTCCGGCTTAACTCCCTCGCAAGACCCCGTCCTCCTCTCGCAGATCAAAGATTTCGTGCGGGAAGAAGTTGCCCGCCAACTCTCGCTCATCTCTGGCCTACCGGAGCGCAGTGCACGGCTTAGCCCTACTTTACGGACTATTATACAAGATCAAGTGTCTGAGGTCCTTCCTCCGCAGCTGGTGCCACCAGTCAATGCACCATTGTTGTACGCGAAGCAGCAGCACGACCACGACCACAGACATTCCAAGCGCCGCCTCCACTGCCTGCTCCTGTTTATGCCGCCACGACCTCCAGTTCGCCGAGTCCCTAATTCATGGCGCACTGCCGACAACCGACCGATCTGCTTTTCGTGTGGTCTACCTTGGCACGTCGCACGTCTGTGCCGCGGCCGCCCACTCCACTCACGTGAAAACCTATGTCCATATGAGAACGATTACACGTACACTCAATACACCCCAGACCCCGAATTGTACGCTCCTCGTCCAAGCCACCGACCAGCTCCTGATCGCCGATCTCCTTCTCCACGTCGACGCTCGCCCTCCCCGATGCGCCGACGCCCCCCTACAATCGACGCGGAAAACTAAATGACGCAGTTCCCGAGCCAAGAACTGCGTCCTTGTGGCAAAGCACAAGCCCTCTTCGTTCACCACCGAATGTAATTAATGCTGTTCTTGAAGGTGTACCCGTACTTGCCCTTATTGATACTGGTGCCACAATTTCTGTCATCGCCGAAAAAGTTTGCCGTTCAATTCGAAAAGTGACAACGCCTTACTTGGGTTCATGTCTTCATACTGCCACTGCACAGCCTGTGCAGCCTGTGGCCGCGTGTACTGCCAGACTTGTAATTCAAGGAGTGCCCTACACAGTGCAGTTCGTAGTACTCCCGCACTGTTCTCATGACATCATTTTAGGTTGGAATTTTCTCTCCCATCACCAAGGCGTCATTGATTGCGCCCGTGCCGAAGTCGCCTTTTGTCCCCTTGGTGATGCGCTACCAGTGCACGATCGCCCTTCCGATGCGAAGTTGGTCATTAGTGACGATACCCAAATCCCTCCACGCGCTACTGTCTTCGCGCCTGTGTCGTGTTCCACCGTCGTCGACGCTACCGCATTCTTCACGCCTTCCGCTGCTTTCGTTCATTGCCACCTATCACCGCTCCCAACCGCTCTTGTTACTCTTCAAGGTGGTGCGACCAACGTGCCTGTGAAGAATCCGTTCCCATTCATGATTACGCTACTTCGAGGCGAATGTATTGGTTCGATAGAATCATTCGAAACCATCACTACACTTGACTTTCCTGATGAATCATCGGGAGTCAGCGCCCTCTCCTGTAGTTTCATGAATGACCCTTCCACTACCGACATTTTCAACCGTGTCATCAACGAAGGCCTAAACCCACAACAGAGGTGTGAGCTTTTGAGCCTCCTCGACAAGTTTCGACCATCTTTTGACAGTCACAGCGCTACTTTAGGTCGAACATCTACCGTATGCCACCAGATCGACACAGGGAATCACCCACCACTACGGCAGCAACCATACCGTGTTTGGCCGAATGAAGGCCGTATCATCGATGAAGAAGTAGGTGACATGCTAAAGCGAGGCGTCGTTCAACTGTCAAACAGTCCTTGGGCGTCGCCGGTTCTTTTAGTTAAAAAGAAGGATGGCAAGATAGGCTTTTGCGTAGATTATCGTCGCCTAAATAAAATAACACGAAAGGATGTTTATCCTTTGCATCGAATCGATGACGCCCTCGACTCTTTACAAGGTGCAGAGTTCTTTTCCTCCCTTGATCTACGCTCTGGGTACTGGCAAGTGCCCATGAATCCGGATGATAGGCCAAAAACTGCCTTTGTTACACCAGACGGCTTATACGTATTTAACGTGATGCCATTCGGGCTATGCAATGCGCCGGCAACATTTGAGCGCATGATGGACACTATCCTACGAGACCTCAAATGGAACACGTGTTTGTGCTACTTAGACGATAGTATTCTCGCCCGATTTTCCCACGCACCTTCGTCGCTTGGAACAGGCTCTACGCTACCTCTCTGCAGCAGGCCTCCAACTCAACTTGAAGAAGTGTCACTTTGGAGCGCGCAAGCTGACCATTCTCGGACACGTCGTGTCGAAGGATGGCGTTCTTCCTGACCCCGCTAAGCTACGTGCTGTTCGCGAGTTCCCGAAGCCCGCGTCTCTCAAGCAGCTGCGTAGTTTCATTGGGCTTTGCTCATACTTCCGCCGCTTCGTCCAGGATTTCGCCTCGGTCATGGCGCCTCTGACAAACCTACTTCAGGGAGACCGCAACCTATCTGCGTGGTCTCCAGCTTGCGACAGTGCCTTTGAGAAGCTCCGTGAACTGCTTACAACACCACCCATACTGCGTCATTTCGATTCAAGCGCTCCCACAAAAATCCACACAGATGCTAGTGGTGTCGGTCTTGGCGCTGTACTCGCCCAACGAAAGCCTGGTTACCAAGAATATGTTGTTGCGTACGCGAGCCGCACTCTTACAAAAACAGAAGCAAATTATTTGGTAACTGAGAAAGAATGCCTAGCGATTATCTGGGCCATTACAAAATTTCGGCCTTATCTGTACGGCCGCCCTTTTGATGTCGTTACCGACCACCACGCGCTCTGCTGGTTATCCTCCCTCAAAGATCCCTCAGGACGCTTGGCACGATGGGCTTTACGGCTCCAAGAGTACGACATCCGCGTCATTTATTGCTCAGGCCAGAAGCACGCCGATGCCGACGCTATTTCGCGTTCGCCTGTTTCTACTGATATTGCGAGTGTCTCCATCCAAGACAACTTCCTTCCACTATCAGGACCCATCAACATGCCTGCGGAGCAGCGCAGAGTCGTGGATTGCATCTCTGATGGATTACCTATCTGAAACACTCACCCACCCGCCATCTCGAGCGCTGCACCGACAAGCCTCTCACTTCGCCATCCGTGATGGAATACTTTATCGCCGCAACTACCACCCTGACGGTCGCAAATGGCTACTCGTCATACCCAGGCATCTCTGCGCCAGCATATGTGCTGCTTTTCATGCCGATCCACAGTGTGCACACGCCGGTTTGTTTAAAACCTACGCCAGGCTACGTTTTCGGTTTTATTGGTGCGGCATGTAAACATTCGTTCAAAAGTACATTCGATCTTGCACAGAGTGTCAACGCCGCAAGCACGATCCTAGCCGTCCTACTGCACCAATGAAGCCGTTACCGTGCCCAGTGCGACCATTCGACCGGGTTGGAATAGACCTTTATGGTCCTCTACCATATACATCTGCTGGGAATCACTGGATTATTGTAGCGATCGACCATCTCACGAGATATGCAGAAACGGCCGCTCTACCAGCCGCGACGGCACGTGACGTTGCGTCTTTCCTGCTGCAACATTTTGTTCTGCGTCATGGCGCTCCACGTGAACTTGAGCGACCGAGGTCGCGTCTTTCTCGCGAATGTTATTCGAGAACTTCTTGCAGAATGCCATGTGATTCACCGCTGTACTACCGCATATCGCCCACAAACAAATGGCTTGACCGAGCGTTCCAACCGTACTCTTGGCGACATGCTTTCTATGTATGTCGCCTCCGACCACACCAACTGGGATCTTATCCTTCCTTACGTAACGTACGCTTACAACACGGCACCTCAAGCGACGACAGGCTTTACTCCATTCTTTTTACTTTATGGTCGAGAACCATCATCTCCAATTGACACCATTCTCCCCTACCGACCCGACTCAACCGAAGGCATACCAGTTTCCGAAGCCACGCGGTATGCGGAAGAATGTCGGCAATTAGCTCGCACCCTTACAACACAAGAACAAGGGCTACAGAAATTTCGTCACGACGATGGACGGTCCAACTACCAATTTTCGCCCAACTCTCTTGTTTGGCTGTGGGTGCCCCCCAGTGCTGCTCCTGGTACCTCTACAAAGTTTGTCAGCAGGTACCATGGACCTTATCGCGTCATAGAACAAACTTCCGCTGTTAACTACCTCATCGAACCCCTCACGGCCACTGTGCACCTGCGTCGCCGAGGCCGCGAAATCGTACATGTGGATCGCCTGAAACCATATCACAAACCACTTGTCCTCACGACACCTTAGAACACTTACTTGGCACCATCTTTAGTGAGGGGGAAATATGTAATGATGAATGTAGTGGGTCATGCAAATCTCGACAAACACATTGTCAGTGCTAAGCACGAGAGGCTCGGCCCGGACTGTCGCTGATTTCGCTAGCTAGGCCTACGCTCCTACCTGGCCTCAGATAACAGTTTTGACTGTCTCCGTTCTTTTTTATAATACCATGACAGCGATTTCTGCAATATGGGCTGCATGAAAGACAAAGATTTTACAAACACAGAGTAAACTGTGTTGAGTTGTCGTGATAATGTTAATTGTGATGCGGCTGGCCTGCAGATGCTGGACGAGTAAAGCCTTGTACGTGTTGCCCTGCTCCGATGTGCAGAGAGCGTTGATAGTACACGCCATGAAAACAAGAAACCTTCCTTTTGGGGTGCCTCGAAGTCGTGTCAGTGCTTCTTTAATTCCAGCAGTGCCAAGTTACACCACTGCTCCTATTGCTGCCTGCTGGGGCACCCAAACAGCTGCCTGTGATGTTGTGCAATTTTGTCCGCACCTAATGCATGCGAAGGGATTGCCATCATTTTCTTTAATGTTTTTCTTTAATGTTTGACTTCATCAATACACCAGTGCTAAACACAGCGTCAAAACAATAAGCTCGGGCGAGGGCATGGGTGGTGTAGGCCAATGGCGAAATATGTCATTTACGTTTGTGTCTGCTGTCATTGTGTCTGCTGACCTTGGTCAACTCACATTCGAGATATCCTGTAATGCATAAATATTTTTTCAGCCTGCTGTGTGAAGTATATAGTATTTGTTCACACTTTAGCAGCACTGAGTAATGTTGGCTAGCATTGGCTTCACAAGCATAGACATTTAGCCTTGTTGGTAACCACTATAAGATTATGAGAGAAGCCATAGTGAAGGGCTCCGGAAATTTCGTCCACGTGCGGTTCTTTAATGTGCATCCAAATTTGAGCACACGGGCCTACGGCATTTCCGCATCCACTGAAAATGCAGCTGCCGCAGCCGGGATTCGATGCCGCAACAAGCGGGTCAGCAGCCGGGTGTCTTAGCCACTAGACCACCGTGGCGAGGCAGGAGAGAAAGAGAGGAGGAAAGAAAAAGAAAACTGAAGAGAAACGAAGAATGTTGCTTAGCTTTGCACTTCCTTCAGGCATGGCACCCCAGTGAAAAAGCTGCCTTTTTTTTTAATTTTCTGAACCTCCCGATTCAATAAGTTGGAATTATAATCCCAACTTATTGAATCATAATCAGGAAATAGGTACATTCATAATCAGGAAATAGGTAGCCCCAACTACGCGATAATACGGAAAGACCGGCCTACACGTGGTGGTGGCGTCGCCATTTTTGTCAATAAAAAACTCTCTTTCAAGGTTCTTCCACAAGATGAAGGTGTAGAAGCAATATTTTGCAGATTATCTATAGGTTCACGTGCTATCACTGCGGGTTGTGTATACCGTAGCCCATCTGCTTCTAGTGACGTAATATTTCACTTTGTAGTTATATGCAGAGTCATGTATCAAATGCCAGACTATTCCTTCTGGGTGATTTTAATATGCCAGAAATAGACTGGCAAGCTATGCATTTCAAGTCTGATAGCTCGCAATTGATATGTGATCTCATGCTCAATTTCAATTTGCATCAGATAGTGACCCAACCCACGCAAGTACATGCATCATCCTCGAACATTCTTGATGTAGTTTTTTTGAGTGATCATTTCCCGGAAGAAACTACTACAATGGAAATAATGGGGGCATCTCAGATCATAACCTAATTTATTGCGCTGTAGATGTGAATGACTATAAATCTCATCAACAGACGTCGCTTTATTATTCTGACTTTACCCATGCTGACGACACAAGTATAATCATCTTGCTTTCGAATATGATTCATTTGAATCACATACAGATAACATATCCAATGGCATCGAAACACTTTGGAGTAGATTTACAAGCATCGTGACGTCATGCATAAAATGCTACGTACCAATCAAAAAGAAAAAGAACTGGGCGACTAAATCCCTGGATAACACGTGACGTGATACATGCGAACCGATAGGTAAAACGGCTAAGGAAAAAACTGAACACGACACCAACTACTCTTAGTAGACACTATCTGACTGTAGCTGTTAGCGATATGAGAAGTAAACTAAAAGATGCTAAAAATAATTACTTTGCAAAGTTACCTCCCATATCTTTGATAAGCGCTCCAAATCAATTTTGGAGATACATAAATTCAAAAAAAGATGATGAGCTCATGCGTTCCTCTGACGACAACAATGATCACGCCAACTTCTTCAATGATTACTTTCAATCAGTTTTTACCGTAGATGACGGAATCGTACCACCCTTACAATTTTCAGACCATTCACCAATAGAACCCTTTACAATTACCGAGCAAGGCGTGCTCAATCTACTAACAAATATTGATACCAAGAAGGGCTCGGGACATGACAACATATCAAACATCTTCCTTAAAAGGTAAGCAGAATAGTAGCTAAATGTTTATGTGTAATCTTTAATAAATCACTGCAATAATGCATTATCCCCACAGTATAGAAAAACCGCAAAAATTATACCATTACACAAAGCGAGCAGCAAAACCATGGTTTCAAATTACAGGCCAATATCACTAACTTGTTCTGTGTGTAAATTGTTAGAACATATGATATTGAAACACATAAGTATTTATTTGGAAAAAATTCATATCCTGTCTTTTGTACAACACGGTTTCCGAAAAGGCTTTTCAACGGTTACTCAACATTTAGAATTATTCCACGATGCAGCCAAGTCCATTGATAACCATAAACAAATTGACCTCATCTTCTTAGACTTTTCAAAGGCATTTGATCGTGTTTCTCATATAAAATTAATAAGTAAATTAGAAGTTACTCTTGGAGATAGCACCATTGTTCACTGAATTAAGGATTACTTAACCAATCGCTCACAATTTGTACAGTTACAGGACACCACCTCTAGAATAGCAGCAGTCACGTCAGGCGTGCCACAGGGCACTGTCTTAGCACCAATATTATTCACAATATTCATTAATGATCTGCCCCTCTCATTTGAAGTAAAACTAAGCCTCTCTGCAGATGACTGCGTACTTTACCAGGAAATTAATACTCTTACGGATCACCTAATTCTTAACCAAGCACTAGAAAACGTGCACACGAGGTGCGAAAAATGGCAAATGTCCCTTAATATTGGTAAATGTGTCTCCATGACAATAACTCACAAAAAACACAGATCCAACTTTTCTTACACGATTGACAACTGCCCCTTAGCCACAGTCTCTAGCCACAAATATCTAGGAATAACGATTTCAAACGACCTCAGATGGGATACCTACACTGATAATATTACTAGCACAGCCATAAAAGACTATTTTTATTGAAAAGACGTGAAACTCGCACATACAACTACAAAACTAATAGCTTATACTACCCTCGTCAGATCTGTATTAGATTATGCCAGCCCTGTCTGGTTCCCATATACCCACCAACAGATTAATAAAATAGAAGCGGTTCAAAGAAAAGCAATCAGGTTTACTTTTAGCAAGTATAGACTGATGGACTCACCGATGCACCTACTCAATAACGCTGGCATTTTAACACTACAAAACCGAACAAAACTAACAAGACTAAAGCTAATGTTTCAATTACTCCACAACATAATAAAAATAGATACCTCAAGGTATCTATCTTTTTTTCATGGCAGACCAACCCGTCATAATCAATCCCATACTCTTGTAGAATACTCTTTTAACACTAATTGCTTTAAATACTCATTTTTCCTCTAACTATTAAAGATTTGAACTCACTAAAACCCACCTTAAGCACTGAATTATCCATAAACTTGTTTACAGCTGCAATTTAAAGAGAATTGCTTGCCTCGCGAATCGCACTAACATCACATCATCAATACACAAAATAAACGAGTCAGTGTCATATTGCTAATACAAAAGTTTTGTTTTTTATTATTGTTATTTTCAAGTGACCTGTTTTTCGATTAGTTTATTGTTCATAAAATTATTTGAATAAGTTGTTCAATAAAAATGCCTATTTGTTTTCCCTACTCTATAATACAAATGCATGCATTATCTTTTCGCGGTCGTTTTCAACGATAACCTAGTTCATAATTTTGTTTTGCTATTACTAAAACTGTTTGATTGCGTGTTCTTTAACGGCAATGTATAACCTATGATTTGCATGTCATTTTGTAATACCGGCTTTTTTTGGTTTTCTACCAATATGAATCTGTGTAAACAAATATTCGTTTTCACATGCCTTCCCTGCTATAATCTCTGATGAAATTGGCAGTATTGTTAAATAAATAAATAAAATAAATAAATAATCAGGACCAGCCTAAATCCAAAAAGCATATAATAAGAGCAAAACAAGATATAATAAAAGCAGATTTTTCCTTGTTTGTACTACTTACATAACATATTTAAATTGGTAGGACCTTCAGACAGCACAACTTACCAACGGCTTCTATATCTGTTTCAGCTCAAATGATTCAATTAAAATGTTTCGAATTAGCACGCTATCCGTAACAGCAGAGTTCAATTGTACAGATCATGGCTTACCTGGCAATGCTCCTGGAATCCATCGGTGTCCTGAAAAGCTGCTATTTCTTCTTGAACATCAACTAATGCAGCCATAAGATTGATCATCACTGTCTTAACATTGCAAGCATTAAGAAAGTTGTGATTGATTGAAATTGTGTCATCCTGAAAAGATTAACAAGGCAATGTCAATGCACTCTGCATTACTCAGTATCATATGTTGCATGAAAAAAGATCATAATAAAGAAACCCTGCAAAGCTTTTTCAAATAATAACAAAATTAAGTCATTATCGGAATTTCTTGCCTTAAAAATTGATTGGTGTAGAAATGTTTTTCATTCATCAAGTGCAATGAGAATTAGAGATTTTTGTGACCTGCTTTAAGTGCTATTTCTTTTTTGGTGACAACTGGCATTGTCCGGCATCAGTTTGAGTAAGCGATAGAAGCTATATCTAGATAGCAAATTGTCAACCAAATTCATTTACCTTAACTCCAAACAAGCCTGGCAAGGAACTATGCTCGTGACGTGCATAAAAGAGACAAAACCTGTGATTGCCAGAGTACCTGTGGTTTTGGAGATAACAATATGCACCTGTGTGTACTGTAGTAGCGAGATCAGTATAACAAAAGTGACCAACAAAGGCACTAAGTGTTTGAAACATTATGGGTGTAGTACGCATGGTATCATGGCATTGGAACTTGTCCCTGCACACAATCTTCATAAGTTTTAAGAGGACTCATGACATGCTAAAGTAATCAGAAAAAAATGATGTGCAAAAGCTCTGCAATGCTGAAAAGACAGTAGAATGAAAGGTACAGTCGAATGGGTGCTTTAGCAAATGACAGCAGATGACTGCACTAAGTTTAACAGGTGGCCATTGTCTTCGCCAAGAAGCGTTTCATTCATATCAAAACTTAAAACCGAGCTTTGCTCACCTAAGCCCACTTATTTAACTAAAGTAATGCAGGGCCCCTCAGGCTGCCAGAATTGGAACGACAAAAGTTCAGCTGTGACTGATGGGAAGAGACCCTAAAGAAAGCAGCACCCTTTCAAACACCGAATATTTTTTAAACCGAAGTACAGTGTCGATGCGCAGGGCAGCAGTAATGGTGAATGGCATCCTTGAGGTTGAAAAGAATCCCAAGTGTGCCACAGAGAACTTGAAGGAGTGCTACGGCCAACAAGGCATGCTTGTGGAGAATCACCTCATGCAAATATCGAATGTGCTGACATTTGAAACTCTGGATAATGTGAACGCACTCAATTGTGTACATTTGAAATAATCAGATCTAATCAAACAAACTGGTGCCACTGCACAAAGCGGCTTCTCTTGAGTGAAATAATTAATGCACAGTTGGCATTAGGGACACTATCACTGACCCAAAATGACTGGAAAAACACGAAAAATACTCATGAGAGCCGACAGCAGTTGCACCATCGTGAGCTGTGAAGTCTGAAATCTTCTGGGAATGCTAGGCGCAGTGAAAAGTGACTTTGGATGGGCGCTACAAGGCCCAGTTGCTCAGACGGCTCCAGCAGTGTATTGCTCTACAGTGGCTGTCTCAGTCAACCACTGTGGTGTAGCCGGAGCCATGAAATCGCTTCGGCTTTGATTTTTGGGAAATTGCTACGAGCCTTTGGGAAATAACGAGCCTCAGCATAACAATGAAAGATTGTCAATCAGGAGACAACAAACACGAGGGGTGACATATTATTTATTCATTGAGCTGTGCAGATGAGCACTATAAGGCAAATTTTCAAAGGAAACCCTTTGAGCATTTTTCAGAGAGTAATGAGGCCGTCGCACGAAGACAGCCAAACTCCCTGGCAACCCACAGAGGACAACTAATGCTTCTACTGCTACCGAACCAGCGCACCAGTAGAAGTGTCACCAAAAACAGTCTCACTTATTATGCAAGCACTCACAAGCAGAGTGCTTGTTTACATTGAGATTTCATAACTATGTCACTCTGGTAGCAGCAGGTGACCTGCATGACATCGACTTGGTATGACTTTCGCCCACGACAAACCAGGAAGGTTGGCTGAATTACTGAAGTTCTTCCAGAGCACAATGGACGCAACCATGCCTGCACGATGCTCCTGCTAGAGGGAGCAAGTGTACAATGACCTATTGAACTCGTTTCCTCATTAGAGGCAAGATTCCGATGAGCTAAGCTCATTCGGCGGGGAGTAGGTAAGTTAAAAGATCTCACCTCCCACCCAAATTTTCGCTGGCCAACACCTGCCTCCCAATGGGAAAGTTTGGCTGATTTGGACAGCTGTGAACGAGATAATGGCTAGCCCCTTGCTGAACCAGATGGCACCTCTAACAAGGACAAGAGAGGATGTGAGAGCAGCCGGCGCAAGGGGACTCTGAGATTGAGGGGAAGCGAGAGACATTTCAACGAAGGATGAAAGATCCTCTTTCATCCTAACCCAGTTATAAATGTGTAAGATATACGTACTTCCTGTATCACTTAAAAACCGTATGTCATTGAATAATTTATATCAACACTTCTTATAACAAGGACAACCAAATGAAGAAACTTGGTAGAAATGAGCACCTTCGAAGAGAGTGAAGATGAGCCTCGGTTTGAAGGGGGGGCCACTACAGCAAATGGTAGCTTTGGGCTCAACTTGTGAAATCTATGTACCATGCACGACTACAAAATTCCAGTGAGCTGTTCATAGCAGCATTTCCTTAGTGTAGAATGTATTTTTTCACGGAGACTCCGACAGGTGGCCAGGACCATGTATTTGAGCACAAGGTAATTCAATTATACAAATAAGAAATTATGTATGGCAGAGCATAATCACAATGCATAACATCATGGCAAGTTCTTGCAGGACACTGTAGGTGGAGCTGACACCTACATCTTTTCTGGAAGTTTTGTGGCGTACCTAATGCCTTCTCGTGGCACAAGCTACAATTGTGTACTGTATATGAATTATTGATTATTGCATGTGAGACCATTTCCTACTTACTGTCCCTTTTGAGAATTCTATGTGACATAAACTTGTGAACAGCATAGACAACATAACCACTGTACTCAACGAAGCACAGGTGTCTTACCAGGTTGTGGACCTGATGGTACCAGTTACTGGGAACAAATATAATCTCTCCAGGATTTTGAATGACCTTTAGGTATGGTGCATTTCTTTCTTGCTTCAAGAGGCTCTGTGCTTCCTCAGCATCTTTAACGCTCTCCTTCAGAAGGGTGTCAACTTCACATGGCAGCTTGTTCCTCTTTCCGTTGTTTACTTGACCCTCTCGTGGAGGAAAGAGGTACCAGAGCTTCCTCCCGCAGATGTTGGCAGACCAACTAAATGACTTGAACACATCCGTGTGCAATGGCGTCCTATTAGAAAAGAATGAAGCAGTGTAACATCCCAAAAATCACAAGAGAAACTGACAAAGCAAGCCGGGATAAAAGCAAAGCAGACTGGCACTGGCAAGCCAAAGCTGCAGTAATCCCTCTTTTATATGATGAAAAGGCACTCAAAACAAAACTCGCTGTTTCCTGCCCTCTACATCATAGTTTAGTTCAAAAAATATGGTACAGAAAGACTGCAGTGTTGCCACTACACCGGTCACCCTGAGTTGCAGAGGAGTCATGGTTGCTCTGGTACTTACCAGACTGCTTCAGGTCTGACAGAGTCAGCTAGGGCGACAGTGCATTGCCTTGCATGAGTTATGAGGGTTACTAGGCCTTCGAAAAAGCAAGAGCTCATCTGGAAAACCAGTGCACAGGTGCAAGTCTACTGGTTCATTCGTGTGGGGCTCTATGTACACCCAATTTGGAACCATCGGCCTAATGAGGACCCATCTGACAGCCAGTTCCGATACACCACCTTCGATGGCTCCCGGCAAGCTAACTCTTCCAACGCTAGGGGGTTCTCTCCGTCTCCTTCGTTCCCGCTGGCTGCTTTTATATGCTTCTGCGTCCATACACCTTAAAATCAATGGGCCTGCGAGGTGTCACCGGCCCTCCTCAGAGAGGGACAATGGGAGGAGAGTTTTTTTAATGTGCCTCCCCCTGTCGAACCTTAGAGTAGGCTTTCCTTTATATTTGACTGAAAAACATAGATGGTGCTGCTGCACTACAGCAGACTGTGGTTACTCGCTAGTCACCAACGAATTTTACAGCTGAGGGCGTGGAAGAAACATGCAAGGCTGTATGCATCATCATACTGCACATATGGTGTACAGTCGTCAGCAAGCTTAACAAGTAAGCAAAGTGAGGTATTGGGCTAGTTGATTTTTCATGAGTAAAAAAAGTTCAGAAAAATTTTTGACCACCCGCCCCAACCTTCACTTCTATCATAAATCAATTTTTCCCTTCCCTGGAAGTCTTCTTGCCTTCAACTTTTTTCAATAAATTCAGTTGATAGTTTATGCTTGTAGTGTCCACTTTGTTTCGTGTTTCCTCCCTAACTTCGTATTTTGTAGTAAATCTAAAGCAGTTTTTTAATAATTAACACGTACATCTTGACACCTCACTTGCACTAGTTTGCCCAATGGCAGCCGCGAGGCACTGGGCACTGCTTCGGAGATAATACCTTGCTATGCTTGGATGGTATGCCGGCATGCATGAGTAACATTTTGGTGACAGAACCCATAGTGACGCCGTGCTAGCATCAATCAAGCTGTTTTCCAGAAACCCTATGGAGCATTTGTGTTAAGCTTGCTGACGACTGTACACATGATATGCAATCTCAAGAATTCTCATTTACGTATTTTGTGTCAGGATAAATACAATAAAAAATCTACATCAAGTGTGTTAATATCTTTGCGACGAATGTTACCTTTCCACATTCATTCATGTATGCAACTGAAATGGCTACTATGGGCTCTACCACTTCATAATTTCAAGTCTATCAGTGCTGTCTTTGTAATATCTAAATCCTTTGTGAGAAAGTTGCAAGGAGAAAAAATTAGCATTGACCTGTAAGAATCTGAATGTACAACACATTTTCAATTCGAAAGTCTACCTCTCGCTAATTGTGCTGACACTACAGCAGTGAAAAATACTGACCCTGGACACAACAATCACATCAGAAGCTGCCATGATTGGCCATTGCTTGCTTAACACCTGTATAGTGGATAGAGCTAGCATACACACCTCCGTAGCCATCACACTCCCAGTCACCGAGATGGTTATGTTTAAAAGTTTTGTCTTCTACAACTAATGCCAATATTATAGCGTGTGATTCATCTTATCAAACTTCTAACACTTTGCTTCTCTTTGTGTTGACTACACGGCACTGACAATGTGTTGTTTACTTTGGAGATAGCATGAAGCTTGTTGATGCGGAAGCCCAAGCATAAATTCAAGGCAAACAAGATAAATCCAGCAGAAAGAAGCCACAGAGATATTTTGGTAAAAGGAGGAAAAGCTTAACAATATGATTTACGATTCTTTCACTTTCTTGAAGAAGGTTTCTCACTCTGGCAAACGCAAACACTGCACAAAACACTGAGATAATGTTATCATAGAATCGATTTAGTTAGAGTGTTAACATCCCAATACAGTACAAATGTAACATCAAGTGATTTGCATTGACACCTCTGAACACAAAAAATAAAAAAACTGCTTAAGTGTACTAAAGGCAAATAACAATTTACTTTAGAGTGAAAGATAAATGGTCGAGAACATTTATAATGTCAATATTACCAACAGCGTGCCCTATTAATCGAGAAATTAAGGTAAATGTACGACACCATACACGATACATTTTTTAATGTTCCCGACAACGTTGAAAGTCCCGAGTACACTTTTATCACTAGTAAACAAAGCAGTAGCAACAAAACAAGAACCTTCGTGCATTACAAAATGTAATAAAATGCTGTTTGTCCACTTCTGTTTGGTTCACGAAGAGGAAAACCGCTTGGCATTACTATCAAGAACAGCGCTAGTCGTTCAAAAGCTCCATTTTTGCTGAATTGCACTTCGCTTATGAGATGAGATGTTATTGGTAGTTTCAGTATTGCGTGCTGCTGTACCTGCGCTTCATGCTTACAAAAGTTACTGTGAGAGAAGTTTCAACAAAATGCTGCATGTATGTAATGATGACGGATGGCCAAATGATGTACGCTATTTGAGCTGCAGCAAAGAAACCGACGTGACTTTCCACTCGATGCCACTAAACGTACCCCTACGCTCAAAAGTAGCCGAGTGCCATGCCTCGGCACCAGCATTGTGAGCCATTGTCTTGTTGTCAGGTTTTCCCGGACATCTATCGCAGCAAGCTTCGATGGCCGTTGTTGCTGTTGTGGCTCCCACTACTTCCGCTCTGCTGCTAATGGTGTTGGTTTCTGCACTGTAAACGTGGGCAACATTCGGCAAGGCAACTGCTACATCAGAAGGCCCATTCAGGCAGGTGAATTGAAGGGCACTAACACCATATCGACAATTAAAAAATTATTTTACATTTAAAATAAGCCTTTTCTTGGCATGAAAGTAGCACTATGAGGTTTCTGGACCAATATTTCAACAATCAACGTCTATTTAATATTTCCCTTTAATGTCCCAAATAGTAGTGCTGGGCTACAGATATTTCTACCACCTAGGGTTCTTTAACGTGCACCTAAATCTAAGCGAATTGGCCTTTAGTGTTTTGCCTCCGTTGAAACGTGGCTACTGCTGCCGGTATTCAATCCAGTGGCCTATGGGTCAGCAGTTGAGAACCATTACCACAAGACCACCACAGAGGGCAGAGTGTTGCTTCAGAACAACCAGAATGACCGCATACTGTTCACAGTCGGAAAAGGACTCGCATGTAGGAGATGAAGATAAAAAGGTGACACACACTGCACCCCCTCTCATGTTATCCCTGCCCATTGTGATATCATTGTTTCTAGAGCAAATGACCAGAAACCCACCTGTTCCTTCCACTTTTTGTACCTTGAACACTTATACAATATATTGTTATGGGGAGAAAGCGTCTGAAAAATATGTTTACTTTAGGTAAACAAACAGGTATACAATATGGAGCCCAGTCTGCATGAGCTCGCCCTAAACATCGTCCTCTTTCCTATAATGTTAATTTGTGGCACCCCGTAGCATCACCCCTGGCGGCGAAGGCACCGTCTCGGTGCTTGGTTGGTCCGAGTAATAACGCTTCAGCCTAGAGACGTGAACAATGTCAGAACCGGATCGTGCGCTGGTGGTGTTAAGAGGTTCAATTTCATATGTCATGTCGGTGACTTGGTGCACCACACGGTACGAACCCGAGTACGGTGAAGTCAGCTTTTCGCACAGGCCAACTCGCCGTGACGACGTCCAGAGAAGGACTGTGTCACTTTGACTGAAGTCGACATCATGACAGCACGCGTTGTAGACTAGTCGTTGTCGTTCCTGCAAATCGCTCAGACGCAGGCGAGCAATCTCACGTGCCTGTAGAGCGCTAGAGATCACATCACAGGCATATTCTGAGGTGTGGCTAACGGCACGAAGGAGCGTGTCAAAAGGCAACGTAGGTTCTCGTCCATACAGGAGAAAAAACGGCGAGAAACCTGATTATCATGCCGGGACGTGTTATAGGCAAATGTCACAAATGGGAGAACAGAGTCCCAGTCACGATGGTCGGAAGAAATGTACATGGCGAGCATGTCCGTGATGGTTCTATTTAGCCGCTCCGTGAGCCCGTTGGTTTGAGGATGATACGCCGTTGTAAACTTGTGCTTTGTAGCATAGGAGTGTAATATGTCTTGGATAACTTGTGATAAGAAGTATCGACTCTGATCGGTAAGCAGTTGCCGAGGAGCGCCATGGTGTAGTATGACGTCTTCTAGGAGAAAGTCAGCGACGTCGGTCGCACAACTGGTAGGAAAGGCCCGCGTGATGGCATACCGAGTGGTGTAATCCGTGGCGACTGCTATCCACTTGTTTCTGCTGGCTGATAAAGGGAACGGTCCTAGTAAGTCAACACCTACCCTATAAAATGGTTCGGATGGGATCTGAGTGGGCTGAAGGCGTCCCATTGGAAGGGTGGCTGGTTTTTTGCAGTGTTGACAGGATTTGCATGAGGCGACGTAACGGCAGACGGATTGGTAAATACCGGGCCAAAAGAAGTGACGTCGAACGCGGTCATAAGTTCTTGAAACTCCCAGGTGACCAGCTGTTGGAATATCATGCAACTGTGTGAGGACAGTCTGACGCATATGTTGTGATATGGCCAACAGCAGCTCAGGTCCGTCAGGATGCATGCTGTAGCGATATAATACGCCATCTTTGAGCAGGAACATACGGAGAGACAAAAGAGTTGTGGGACCACCGAGTTGAAGGATTATATCTATGAGGTGAGGATCACGGCGTTGCTGATCTGCAATGTTGCTGAACGCGGAAAGTGCCAAAATGCAAGTAGACTCATTGCTCTCCGAAAGGTCTGCTGGGTCTACTGGATGAGGCGACAAGCAATCAGCATCCTCATGGTGGCGGCCTGATTTGTAGACAACCATGTAGGAATATTTCTGTAGCCGTAGAGCCCACCAGCCGAGACGTCCACTAGGATCTTTTAAGGACGACAACCAGCATAAGGCGTGGTGATCAGTGACAACCGTGAACGGGCGTCCATACAAATACGGCCGAAATTTAGCCACTGCCCAGACGAGCGTGAGGCATTCGCATTCCGTGATGGAGTAATTTCGCTCTGCTGGCGATAAAAGACGGCTAGCGTATGCAATAATGCGCTCGCAGCCATTCTGTCATTGTGCCAAAACGGCTCCGATTCTGTGGCCGCTGGCGTCTGTACGCACTTCCGTTGGAGCACATATATCAATGTGGCCGAGAATCGGGGGCGTTGTAAGTCTAGTTGTCAGTTCAACGAATGCTCTGGCTTGTTCAGGTCCCACACAAAAGCACATTTTCTTTAGTAGTTTCGTGAGCGGGCGTGCAACGTCAGCGAAATTCCGCACAAATCTACAAAAGTAAGAACAGAGGCTCACAAAGCTTCGAACGTCGTTCGCAGAGGTTGGCACAGGGAAATCCTTGACGACGCGGACTTTTTCAGGATCAGGACGAACACCAGAAGAATCAACAAGGTGTCCAAAGACAGTGAGCTGCCGGCGGCCGAAGAGACATTTCGATGAGTTTAGTTGGAGCCCTGCTTTGCGGAAAACCGAAAGAATTGTTGAGAGACACTCGAGGTGAGTTTCGAAAGTTGGCCAAAAAACAATGACGTCATCAAGGTAGCACAAGCAGATTGACCACTTGAAACCGTGAAGAAGAGCATCCATCATTCGTTCGAATGTAGCCGGGGCATTGCATAACCCAAACGGTATTACTTTGAACTGATATAGCTCGTCGGGAGTTATAAATGCTGTCTTTTCACGGTCCAGATCATCAACTGATCGAGTAACTGCATGCCACGAGGGTATCCCTGCCAGTATCCGGAACAAAGGTCGATGGAAGAGAAATAGTTTGCTCCACTAAGGCAGTCAAGAGCGTCATCTATCCGTGGCAGAGGATACACGTCTTTTTTTGTAACTTTGTTAAGATTTCTGTAGTCGACACAGAAGCGCCAGCTGTTATCCTTCTTTCTCATGAGCACAACGGGCGAAGCCCAAGGACTTGAAGAAGGTTCAATGATGTCTCAGGCGAGCATCTTGTCGACTTCTTGCTAAGTCACGTGGCGCTCGGTGGAGAAAACCCGATAGGGTCGTCGGTGTACTGGATTTGCATCACTGGTGTTGATCCAATGCTTTACGACGGTCGTTTGACCTAGGGGTCGGTCGTGGAGATCAAAGACGTCTTGATACGACGCAAGAAGGCCACGAAGCACAGACACATGCTCGGCCGGGAGATCAGAGGCAATCATTTTAGTTATGCAGTCTAGTGTACTGCCCGACTGAATACTGGCAGATGACGGTGTATACTCTATTAAGGGGGATATGTGGTAGTCGCCGGCCGGGGCAAGGGTTGCAAGGGATATTCCTCATGGCAGCACTTCAGAGCAAAGTCCAAAGTTCACAATAGGGAGACATGCCACGTTGTCTTTCATTGTGATGATGGTGTGGGGGAATGCAACATTGAGCTAACACAGGACTGTAGGATTCGGTGAAATGACAATTGTTTCAGCCACAGGTGGATCAGAAGAGATTTTGATACACGTCACACCTCGACAAGATAGGCTAACAAAGTCGGCGGAGCATAGCTTTGGCGGTGCAGGATCAGGAGGGTCAACGGCGTGTGGTAGAACGAGCTGAACAACACCAGCAGAACAGTCAATTAGGGCGGAATGGTCCGACAGAAAATCGAGTCCCAAAATGATGTCATGAGGGCAGTGGTCCAGTACGTAAAACAGAACAGTGGTATGACGTCCAGCAACAGTGACGCGGGCGGCACGCATCCCAGTGACCACTGGTGTTGCACCATCGACTACTCGGACAACAGTGATCGGAGCAGGAGTGAGTACTTTCTTGAGTCGAGCACAAAGGCTGGAGTTCATTACTGATATGTGAGCGCCAGTGTCAATGAGTGCTGCCACAGAAGTACCATCAACATTTACTTTAATCAAGTTGTGTCCAAGTATCGTGTGTAGAGGAATTTCGGGTCGAGTCGTCGAAGCAGGCTCACCTCTAGGAGCTGCGCCCGTCAGTTTTCCGAAGACTGGCAGTAGGAGGGTGAGGGAGAGTTACGTCGATTAGTTGAGCGGGACATGCGTCCAGAAGGCGACGGGGAGCGGTTCGGTAGGGCGGTCCTGGATGGCGAAGCATCGTCTAGTTCCCCCGTAGATCGGCATCCGAGAACCAGCAGGTGGGCGTCGGGTGTGTGCATAATGCGTCCATGGCTGCCAATCCCTGGAAGTGCGGCAATGAAGTGAAATATGGCCGACTCGTCCACAGTTGAAGCAGATCGGCCCGTCATCGGAAGTTCACCATTCTGCCGAGTTCCGGTAATGTGGGCGATTGTTCGGTCCGCGGGACATATTAGGTGTACTGGGCAGTCGGTAGTCAGGTCGGTTAATGGGGCATAGCGTCTGAAGTCCGGCGTTGGCCAGTTCCTGGCGCACGACACTCTTGATCAAAGAAATCGTGGCGCGAGAGTCGTCGGGGGCCCGGACTTGGTCGGACAGGGGAGATGCTGTCTCGATTTCGTGGCGCATGATATTGTCGGAAGCAGCAAGGGCTGGTGGCAAACGGACATCCTCGCAGGTAGATGATGCAGCCGTGTTGGGAAGACGCGAGACGTGTGGAGTAATACGGCGACTTTTCGCGTCTTCGAAGCATCGGCATTCATTAATAACGTCGTCTACAGTAGATGAGTTTCGAAATACGAGGAGATTGAAGGCGTCATCGGCGATTCCTTTGAGGATGTGCGCGACCTTTTCAGATTCCGGCATCTTGCCGTCAACCTTCCAGCAGAGGGTGAGCACATGTTGTATGTATGTACATACGACTCGGTGCAGGACTGGAGTCGACACGCTAGTTCTTTCTGCGCAGCACGACGACGCCCGATGGGCTTGCCGAAGAGATCGATGAGTTTCTGCTAACAGATGTCCCAACTCATGATATCTTCCTCGTGGTTGGAAAACCAAACTTTAGCTGTGCCATCAAGGTAGAAAATAATATTCGCCAACATGAGCGTCGGATCCCAGTTGTACAGAGCGCTCACCTTTTCGTACAGCTGAAGCCATTCTTCTACGTCAGTACTGTCACTGTCCGAAAAGGTGCCTGGGTCACGCGGTTGGGTCAGGACGACGGTGCGGTTAGAAGTGCGTATGGATGCGGTGCTGTTGGTTGCTGCATAGTTGGACGAAGCACGATTGGGGTAGTCTCAGAAGAATCCTCGTTTTCGTCTTGATCAGGCATCGCACAGGCAGCCAAGGAACATCCGCTGCATAGAATCGTCGTGGTTGTTGACTGTGGGAAGACCTGCACTCTCCACCAAAATGTTACGGGGAGAAGGCGTCTGAAAAATACCTTTACTTTAGGTAAACAGGCAGGCATACAATATGGAGCCGAGTCTGCACGAGCTCACCCTAAACATTGTCCCCTTTCCTATAATGTTCATTTGTGGCACCCCGTAGCAATATGATAATCATATGTTAAGGCTAGAAAAAAAAAACACACAGCTTCACCCCAACCAGCAACCTACCATGATCCTTTGGGTCCCATGTACACAAAGCGAAAGTCATCCTTCACATCAGTCCTAAGGTCCCAGTACTCATTCAGCCAGTCGGAAGTGAAATACTTTGGTGTGGTATATGGGCCATAAGTGGGAAAATCCCTGAAAAAAAAATGATGGCAATAATAGCAACTTGCACAAAGGAAAACAAACAAGAACAAATACCAAACCAAATTATTAAATTGTCATGGGATGTTTGCTCGCTAGCACTTTTCAGTGCAGTTTCACAGCAGAATGCAACACCTCTCAAAGTACAAATAATGACTGCAGGAAAGTGTAAATTTAAAGGCTAGTTTTCTTTATTAGACACAACATTAGTGAGAACTAACAGACAATAATGCCAGGGAAACTGTAGGGGATGTTGTTATATGTAATTGTAATGTAAATGAGAAGAAACAAAGTGGATGAAAAGATAACTTGCCAATAGCAGAATACAAACCTGCGATTTTCGAATAATGCGTTCAATGCTCTACCATTTGGAACGCTCTCCTTGCCTGCTTGGAGTCATGTAGTACGTGATCTTATTATGAGATGGCAGCCCCCCCACTCCCCCCCTGACCACTAATCTTTCAAATAATACCACCTCAAGGCATCATTCCTGCCAGCATGAGCCCCATCGCCACGAATGAAGAAAAGTGTAAATTTAAGGGCTTGTTTTCTTTGCTAGACAGAACATTAGTACAAACTAACAATCGTGGTTTTGGGACCTTAAACCCCATGAATTAGTATTACTATAAAAAGCTATTATCGTTGTGTTCCACTTACCCAGTCATGATGCTGTAGAGCTACAGTACAAAGAAAAGTGTAAGGCAAGCAACATCTTCACACTGAAGGAGGGTGCCAACACATGTGCCTTAATAGCTAGCTCAGTTCTGGTGTGGTGCACTTAGCGCAAACATGACAGTCCCCAAAAATTACATGAAAGTAATATAGGTGGGTGCTACATTCAAAAGACTTTCAAACAGCAAAGCAGGACGATGCTTAAATGAAGGGGAACACAGCTGCAATGGGGTAAGGGGAAGACAAGGATATCTGGTGTTACACTGCCAGGACTGTGGGTGTATTCCGTACTTTTACCAACAGTGCAGTGTTGTTTAGAGACGAAGACCTTGTGTGCACACGAGATTCTGGAATGTGCAACACTGAACTGTGACGATTACGAGTGAATGAGCTCACCTTCACTTATCTTTTCCCCAAGGGAAATGTGATTTCTTGATGGCAGTTGGTGAATAATCATTCTAAAGCACACATGCTGATGTGGTCAAGTGACTGGGTGTAGTTGGCACCTCCATTCTTTTTCACGGTATATACTCTGATCTCTGATATTAAGCGTCCCTTGGAATTAAGTTAGTCGTGTGTCTTTACCTCTCATGCAAATTCTGCGCTATAAAGCTAATAATTACGAATTACCTACTCGCCCGAAACCATCGCTTCGTTCAAACTACAGTTTCAATAGGAAATCGCAAAGCAGCTGTAAAACTAAATCAAAAGCAGCACAAAAAGAAAATGTAGTTCTACGTTGAGACAGTAATTTAATAGGACCAGGATGACATATTGTTATGCTTGGGTATGGACTCAATAACTGGCCCTGGAAGCGAAGAATGTTTCGTTTTCATTAAAGATTTAGATTAGCCCTATGCGAACGTGCTAGGGTTTTACTGGAATAGAGATGTTGCACTGCGTCTCCACGTGTTCATTACCTCGTGAAATGCCAGTCTTTGAGGTAGAGGCAAGGCTTCGCGCTGTAGTCGTGCCCAGAGTCGATGAGTGTCTGCCAGTAGTCCACATACTCGGAAAACGTCATCTCACAACATGACGGGGAGTCGTACTGCTTGACGCTGCAGTCGGAGACGGGCACCGTGGCTGATCCTGGGGGGGGGGGGGGGGGGGGGGTGCTATTCCATTTCAGACACGTTTTAGAGAGGCCATCAAGCACAAACAATTGAGTTCAGCTGAGAGAAAAGACAATTCTCTACTGCCTAACTCACCGAACGAAGACTTGAGGAATCCCAGCTTCGGACGGCCGGAGCTGTCGACCCATTCGCCACGACTTCTCCAATCGCTTGTGTTTTGCGGCGAAAGGATGCACGGCGTATTCGAGGACGCATATCGCAGAAAGAATTCGCAATATGAAATATCCGGACTGAGATAAGCTACCTTAAAACCATTTTCTTCGTCAGACTTGTGGGGTGCAGAGCAGCACGAAACACTAGCACACTGCGACTTCACTCGCTCTATGCGATCGCTGAGGAATTCGGAGTACATACTCTCAGGATAGCTGCAACAGAATCCGAGGAACCTGTGTTGGTTTGCACGACATCATCTCATGCTTGCGTAGTTCACTGATCGACTAGACTTTTGTCGCAAGCGGTGCCTCAAATATAGTTTTTTTGGTACTTCGCGCTTGAATGCAGACGCGCACTTGCATGCCGCTGATAACAACACAGGCGCTATCATGGTCTCCACACTTTCGAAGTCGCGAGAATTGAATGAATCTGGCTTTACTGCTGTTCAGCTGCTTAATAATGCAAAACTTTAAGTAGCTTTGTGATAAACTTGTTTTACATTATAGTTTCTATTATGTATTTGCAAAGCACAAAGTGAACAACTAGAACACCTCAAAATGCAGGAAAAGCCGCAAAAAAGACTCCATGTCTGTGATATTTGTGTATAAAAATTACGGCGTTAAGAATTGTTGCTTAAACAAGAACGTTGCATAGCTTTATCTCAACTAAACGTTCGTCTTCCCTGAGCTCTAGTTGCCAATTTTAAAGGCTATGCTGTTTTGCGGTCAAGAAAGCAGGTGACGTCATGGCCGCCATGTTTTAGACCCTGCCTGATCCCTAATAGGCAATTTCGGTTTCGGGAATGCTCTTCACAATTTCCACGTCCTTCCCGATTTATCCCCAGGAAACATTCCGACCAATGGGAGCGCTCGTGTAGACGGCAGCACAGCAGCATCTGTGCATCCTGCCAGCTACCGAAAGTGCATCGAAAGGCTGAACTAACATTTTAGCGTCCTGTTAGTGAGTAGGTTTGTGTGTTTACACCTTGATTGCACCCTGGACGTGATATGTTGTTCCTCGATCGGCGAAGAACGTTATGAACGGCAGTCTACCGGATGGTCAAAAGATTTTGAAAGAGATTGGTAGCTCGGCGAATGCAACGAAAGAAGGTCAGTTCCCCTTTGATCGTCACATTTTTGTGCGTGAGAGTGCATATTTTGGGCCCACTTAAAGGCATGCACTCGTTCATTTCAGATATTCATTTGTACGCCGAGCACCTAGGAATCGTCCTTCCAGATGAGCAAAATCTGCTTTGGATTGCTCAGGCCGGTCTTGAGGTGTCGCTGCCGCCACCGTGGTGTCCCGTGTAAGTTGTTTTCCTTTCTTTTTCGCATGAAATACTAGATAAGCATCCGTATAGTTACTTTCATGAAACGCCTAATCTCGCAAAATACAAGTGCTCAATATTTCGTGAGTTGCTCAATACCTTAGTGAGTTGCTGTAGTAATGGCTCAGCGCGTTTGTTGTCCCTCGTTTCAACCATGCCCCCCCCCCCCCCCCCCTGCTTACGACGTCTTACTTTTTTGATTCGTTCATTTTTTATTTTTTACCTCGCATTTTGACCTCTTATGTGCAATAAACCTGCACTTACATAGTTCAGAACAACATAGCACATGTATTGTGCATAATTAACAAAAAAATTTTTTTTGATAATGTTCCTTAATTTTTCTCTTGCAGGGAAGATCCTCAGGGAAGGATTTACTATTACAATTCGGTTACGAAAGAGACCAAATGGGAGCATCCCCTGGATTCTTACTACAAAGCTGTGGTCAAGAAGGAGAGACTCAAGGCATGTGCACGAACCACTACTGCAGAGTCAAATGTAGAAGACAGTGGTGCTTCACTGGTAAGTATTGCATAGCATTACATTGCACAAGAAAATTATGCATGTCTTTTCTGATACAGTTATAGAGGCGAAGTCACCTATCAGTGCACAACAGTGTAGTCAGGCTGTATGTGTCCATTGAGCAACCACTTTGTTTAATTTTCTCCAATTGTGATCGATGATTTTTCAGATGTCATCTCTAGATGACATTCCACCCTTGTCATCGTTTGCAAAAGCTTCGGTGTGTAGCCCTTTATTTTATTGCACTTAATTCGGCTGTAATTTTCGTTCAGTCAGCGGCAGATTTTCTTTCTAGGAGGTTGAACGGACTGTTGTTCCATTCTCTCGTCTCAAGAAAGGGAAAAAGGGATTCCTCTCCAAGTCTTGTCCGACTAACCTTCACATGCTAGCAGCGGCTTCAGGAGCTTTAGTGAAGGTGGGCAAATTAACATTTCTTTTAAATGTCTAGTTTAATGTGACAATTGCCTTCTGTATGATCAACTGCACTCATCTCAATAACATATGGGTGAGTGCTAATGCTCTGCAAGTTATTTTAATAGATTGCGAGTGGTATGAAATCAGAATTTTCAGGTTGGATCTATTGCAGATGTGTGTATATCAGTGAAAACAGTATCTTCAACATAGTTTCCTTGTAAATAAACATAAGTTATATTTGTTGCATTCAGTAGTGCCTGGTCTGCAGCAGTCACTTTCAGCAGTCACTGTCATTTTTATATAATCCATAAGCACCATCTCAGGTACATTTTGCATTAAGGTTATAGATGTCATGCAGACACAACATAATAAATGAAATAATCATTCTGTGTGTCATTTTTTTACCTCAAAAAGCTATTCACAATGTGCACCTTCTGTTCTTTCTTAACATTTCTTTTTCTTTTTTACCTGCAATCATATGAGACCAGATATTAGTACTCTGTTCCACCTTTGTCTTTTATAGCTTTTCTGTAGAGTCCTTGACTGCTCACAGCTTTGATAAGGCTTTTAGAGGAGCTATTTGCTTTTTATATCGAAGTTGTAGTCTTTGATGTGAAGGCATATGCATTAGTGAAGTTTATTCGTTGATTATGTTTGTCTATTCTGCATTCCTTGATTTCGGTATTGATTATGCAATCTTCTATTTGGTCCTTTCTGAGTCTGTCTTGTTTGTTTCACCTGCACAGTACTCCTGTAATGAAATACATGATGAAAACTTCTAGTATAACAATTGGTATGTGCATTTGGTAGAGAATGCCACATTGTGAAGCCATAAATGTGGCTGCTAAAGGAGATGTTGACAGTAATGTAAATGTGCAAAGCAAAATTATGTTGATGTTATGCAAATACCGTGAAAGCAAAAATAAGTGCACTGCTTAGACTTAAGTGGACATGTTTCATTCCATGAAATTTGAAAAAAGGTGATGCTGGCCATGATGTAAGTGTATACAAGCCAATACAATGTCATTGTTATGCAGATACTATGGAAACAGACATATGTTCCCTACTTAGTCCTAAGCTGACATGTTTCATTCCATAAGGTTTGAAAAATGAACTTCAGTTTGTAATTTAGTTTCATGTTTCATTTCATCAACCAATCTCATTGGTCAGTGCTGTGTAGCAAGACCTCAACATGTAAATGCGCTTGCTGTGTGCATGTGCAGTACTTGGAATTTTTGTTTTTATTTCTTAACAGGCTTCCTTGGTGCAGCAAACAGACACTGACTCAGAATCTCACACTGCCACTCTTCGCAATCAAGATGAACCTGCTGTCATGCGAGACCTGCTCACCCAGAAGCAGGCACTCGAGTTTGAGTTGGAGCGATTGAAGCGGGAAGTTCACAAGTACCAGCGAATCAGAGATCAGTTGAAAGCATCTGCTAAGCAAGAGCTAATTCAACTTGGAACCAGTTCACTTACTCACAGATCTCAAAACCACAGGCACGCTATCACAGATGAGAAGCAAGGCCAGAATTCCCATGATAAAGAAGCTGCATGGCTTGGGTGAGAACCTGGGCTTGAGATGCCAGTTCATGATGGAAGTGTGTCACTGTTGGGATTGACACTAGTAGGCCGTGATGTTTTTAGTTTGTCAGACGTAAAGGAGTAGCAGGGCTTATTTTTGATGTTGTAGAAACTATACAAGTCTTCTGTTTACTAAAATTTTACATTTTGCAGGTGCAAAGATTAGGAACTACGCAAAATACATTTTGATTTGATGCTAAATCAAATATACAGAGCTGAAATCATCAGCATGATGAAAACATGATTACAAAGAGCCTATCTTAGGACCATTAAGGTGAAGGTTCAGTGATGACTTTGCCCTAAAAAGTAATTGCTGGGTGTGATTATTCGCGTCCTGCTTATTATAAGAATGCAGCAAGTCAATGCAGCATAACACCATAATGCATCCAACTCTTGTGCACAGTAGCTGAAGCTGGTTTAGAGAAACCAGCAAATTACAGGGCTGCTTAACAGGATCCGACTTTTTTTGTGTGTGTGTACACACCCCAAAAGAGCTCACTAATTCGTATAGTAGACCATGTCGGTAACGTTTTGCAGCATTACACCACTACACTCTGCGCAGACCCTACATTTCAAAAAACAATTCCTCTTTTCTACGCCTGTCCAATGATCCTGATATGCACAGTGACGAAATCTTGGCCATAGGCAACATTTCGTACTGCTGAGCTTGTAGATTGGTCCTTCACACTTGGATACGGCACCCTAGTCCTGCATTGATGCAGTTCTGGCCACGTGGTCCACATTTTCATTTTTCTATGCTGCCCTCGGTCGGTTTGTAGACCCCAAGACTACCCGAACCAGTGGCATTGCCAGAAGGAAAGCCTCTGAGGTGAAGGGGTGTTTCGCTACCTTATTTAATCTAATATAATGCAGTTCTCTTTTTCTAATTTTTTTTTTAGTTTTTTGCTGCCTTAAGTCGACCCTTGCATTGCAGTTGAATATCTAAATAGCTTTTTTTTCTGTCTAGACGCAAAAAGTCAGCCCTTGCTTTATGATTGCAGTTGCACTACAATCGAGTAAATACGGTACTTTACTGCTAGAGGAAGGGTGCATACCCCACCAGTGCCCCATACTCCTCACACAGCACTTCTTCCTCGCGCCACTATGACACATGCACGCTGGTGGAAACCTTGCTCAGTTGTTGGCTGTGCACCGATGATGCGATCGCTGATGTTGTGTTATGCTGATGAAGTGGGCATAGTCGCGACAGAGGGCTATGCCTACCCTTGTCCATTGTGAGAGAAAGGTGGAGAGAACGTGCAAAAAACTGAAACCAGCCAAAAAAAAATCATTTTAAACCCTATAATTTTCTTAATACAGCACTTACTTGCAAAGCTCTTGAGACAGCATGCTCACATTGTACCAGTGTGCTGTTATTTTTTTCATGAGAAATATAGACCATTAGGTTGTTTATGGACTATTTAAGGCATGCCTCGCAGTATGTAATATAAATTCCTGGAAGATGAGAGAAATGCCATGCGTAAACTACCTGGCCACATAATTAACAAGTTGTTTCTCACATGGGTTTGTGTAATGAGCCAAGTAACGTTAGCAATCTGAGTGTGTAAATTAAGGAATGGTCCTCAGCACTAGGCCTTTGAGCGTTTCAATATTGAACATTGTGCCTCGTACACAGTGACTCACCTGGAACAAAAACCAAAGGCGAGAGCAGCAAAACTAGCAAGGGAGCGGTCGCAGGGAGTATATCTAATCGCTCCTCACTGGGTCACAAGGATCTTCTTCGGCTCAGCCAACGGCTATCTCACCTGCGTCATCGACATCTGCAGCTGTCCTTGCGTGCTGCTCAACAAGTCGCTGAGGATGCTCTTGCAAGGTAACAACTTTTTTCCATTTACTTGAAGCAATTTGCATGCCTCAAGGTTGCTGATGAGCATTAGCGAACTTGCCTACAAAAAAAAACATAATTGGCAGCTTCGCACTAGTGACGCCAAGCCTAAAGAAAGAATTTGGCTGTGTGGCCTTCCTTATTTTTTTTTATTTTTCTTTCTTCTCTTTCTTTCTCTTCCTCTCCATTTACTTGAAGCAATTTGCATGCCTCAAGGTTGCTAATGAGCATTAGCGAACTTGCCTAAAAAAAAAAAAACATAATTGGCAGCTTCGCACTAGTGACGCCAAGCCTAAAGGAAGAATTTGCCTGTGTGGCCTTTCTTATTTTTTTTTATTTTTTTTTCTTCTCTTTCTTTCTTTTCCTCTCTGTTTTTCGTATCCCTTTTTGTATGTGTTTCTTTCTATTTCTTTCTTGTCTATTTTCATCTTATTCATTCTCATTCTTTCTTTTTCTCTTTCAGTGCTTCTTTCTTTGTGTCTCCCTCTTTTTTTATTTCTTCCTCTTTCTGTCTTACCCTCTGTTTTTTCTTTCTTTTTTATTTTCCATGCCAGTTTCTATACCTTTCTTACTCTTCCTATCATGTCTTTCTCTATCTTTCTGCCATTTTGCGTCTTTATTCTCCTTATAGTTTCACTTTATCTTTATGTTGCTTTCCTGCCTGCTCTCTTTTTTACGTGTTTCAAATGTTCCACTTCAATTAGCAGAGTTTTTGCTTGCACATACTGTACGTAGTAGTGGGACTTGGCCAGTTCCTGTGATGTGTACCCACGTGTGAAGTTTCGCACAACAAATGGGGCACAAGTCACCAGTTACTTGAACAGCTTTGCTGCAAAAAAAAATGTCCATTTTATTTCTATGAAGTGGACATGGAAACAAATATGTCTGAATGAGGACTCTTGGTAGCTGACGTAAGGCATAGCATTGAAATGGCTGAGTGAAAACAGCTACACTCCTTTTGCTATTCCTACATGTTGGTTCAAGTAAAGGAACTGTGAAATGAAGTAGCAGACTCCATAAAAAAGAACATTTGAATCATATATTTATATTACAATGAGCATATGACCAGCTTGTATTGCATGGTATCATTGATGGAGGGCTTGTATGTGCGGTTGTGGGAAGAAAAGATGGAGCAAGCAAGCGATGAAGACGATGAAGTCGTACTGCTCGTTATCAGACCAGCTTGATGTTCAGGTGTGTAGCTAGTTACAGGTTTCTGTGTGCTTCTATTACAGTCTCGTCATCATCAGCCTGCAGGGCAAAGGCCTGTCCCATGTTTGACCAATCGACTCGGTATAGCAATTACAGCATAATGGGACGGTACATTTGTATATTTGCTTGCCAAGCGCTGTCGCGCAGCTTGAAGCCACAGATGGATCAATTTATCTAATGGTACATTGAACATGCATATAGAGGTGTCAATAATCAAAGAATTATTCATTGTCTTGGTGATCGGTTAGTGTGCCATGCAATGGTCAGGTCATTGGGGGCAAGTAATTCATCAATCTATTTGTTCCACTTGGGGCATGTTACTTGATGCAATCAATCTGCCTTATAATGAAGTGGGCTTATAATGTTTATTATCTTACGCATGTGCAGTTATGTGGTTCCCCATACTTCTGGCTCTGAAATCACCAGCAAGGACTTGGTAGTGTCGTCCATAAAGGTGAGTTTTGTTGCCGATCTTAATACTACAGCTAAACAACTTGAGAGCTTAAGAGATATAGCTAAACAGATAGAAAGCCAAATCCATCTCAAGCACGGTGTAAGAAAGATAATTTACGTGTGGACACTTCGCCCCTCAGCGCATCTAAATAATGTTCGGCGCTTTCAGTCTCTCCAGCCCCCATGTTGCAGCGCCCCCCACACGATTGCGGCTGTCGTGTGTACTATAGACGACGAGCTGCATATGTGGACTCTGTAACGGCGCTGCTTACAGGAGAACACCATGGAGGCAACTGCAGCGTTCGCCGCACATAGCATTTTTCGGCCGCGAAAGGCATGGCTTGTGTTTTTAGCTTTAGTTAGTAGCGTGCATGGTGTTTTAAGAAAAGATACAAGAAGAAGAAAAAGAACATGCGTCTGCCATGTCGCGCTTGCTCTGTTTAAGCTCGCATGTAGTAGAGCCGAACATTATCTGGACGCAGCCTCCATAGCAGCTTGCGGAGAGTGTCCCCACCTAAATTATTTTTTAAAACCGTGATCTCAAGACAGATTGTACAGTGAGGGAGTGAAAAATGAGAAATCTCGTTATTGGTCATAATTCAGTTATATACTAGCAATTTTACATGTTAAGCTTTAGTAATATGCAGGTTAATTAATTGTGGTATCTAGGGGAGCACATTTTTCAATGATTGAGGCAGCAACTGACCACACAGCGTGCAATACAAAACCACTGCATCAGGTAACTGTGTGCAGGTGCTTGCACAGACCTTTATTTTGTTTTGCAGGTATCCTAGTGCCATTAAATGTTGTAAATCAAAACCACTGCATCATTAACTCAGTCAGAACGAGTGTCTTGTTGGTATTTTCACCATGTCCTTGCAAAATGTTAATTATGTCATCATAGTCTTTGGTCTATGTACATTTTTGTACATGCCCCGGGCGCATTGGTCTCAACAGCCACTTTTGTTGGACAAACTCCATGTCTGTATTTGCAGCAGCTGGTGCCGTCTTCATCAACCGACCTGGTTCCTCATCGTACGGCAAGAGCACTGACCGATATTCCTCATGTGGGAATGGGCGCACTTCATGAAACTGCTCCGACACATTGTAAGCGTCTGCTTTATATTTCGTCATGCCCGCAATAGCCCCTAACCCACCAGTGTGTGACTATGCACAGCAAAGCCAGTGAGACTGTAGCAAGAGCAGTACAGTGCTGAAGTTTGACATGATCCTCATGCATGCATCCCTGAAAAATACCTCGTGGATGCGTACTGTGTGAAAATATTATTTCACGCACACAAACATGACAGTTCTAGAGGAAACCAGAAAAGTTACAAACAGTTAATAAGCACACCTTCCATCCGCTTCAGGATAAAACACCCGACTACACACTTCTTGTCTGCCTATTTCCTAACTTCATCACGCCACCTAATCCTCGGCCATGGAAACCAATTTTTTAGATCAACGGACTGCCAAAAGTTGCTTGCTCTGCTCATTGAATGACCAACACAGCTCCATTTCTTTCTAGTATATGTATAGTTGTAAACAGCCAATTTCCTGGTGAATGCCAAGAATAGCTTCTGGTTTTGGAGGGAGGCAAACAGAGCTAGTTGCCTCTGACGTCATGCTTACACGAGCTAGCCTGAGGTTATAAAATTATACCTTTCCAATAGACTTCAGCACATCAATCACTGTACTGCAGCAATCTTTCAAAAAGCAATACAAGATGGTTCTTCAGCTGTCGCTTTGTTCTTGACAGCATGATTTGTGTTTGCTGCACGCAGCAACTTTTCGCTGGCAGAAATTAGATTATTTTTCTATAAACAAAAGAAAAGAATATTGTGGGGGGCCCCATTTGCATGTTAGAAAACCAAGTGAATCAAGCAGATAATTACTAATTGTTTTATTTAACTATGTACTAATTGTGGCAAAATTTTGAACCTAATATTTATCTTGTTATGTTATAGATGGAATGCCCAATCCCACTAATGAGAAGGGTGATTTTTATCCACTTCAATTTACTTTAATTAACATCACAATTAGTACACTGCAGTAAAAGGCAACAATTAATATCTTCCATGCTTTCCCTGGCCTAATTGTCTGTTCAGCTCACTTTGTGTCTGTCGTCTTTATTTGCATCACAAATGACCCCTGAAACACTTTCTATCACGAACATGAGTGGAGTCTTTCTTTCACTTTACTTTCATCCACAATTTGGAAAAACCACATCCGCAAGCAAGTCTTTGCGTGCTCACTGTGTTACACCGAGGGTGTCTTACATATTCTCTCTCTGTCTTTTGCAAGATTTGAAGACGTACATGCCCCAACAGCACGATGGGCGGCCTCCTCAGCAGTGGTCTCGGTCTGAGTGGACAACAAAGTTGTCCCAGCTACGCTGGAGCCTTAGGGAGTGTGAACTCCAACAGCTGCTTATCAAGTAGTTGCTTGTTCGCTGCCGAACGTAAGGCTCATAGTCATGTGTAATTAAACAAGTACTAGTCATCAGAAGAATCTCGGGTAATAATGTTACAAGTTATGTGCGGTTTATGATAGAAAACAAAAAAAAACTTGATATGCATCCTGCAAATCTGTTAACCGTAAAACCCAAAAGTGACTGGAACACTTTTCAAAACCTTGTACTTCGCACACTTAAAATAATTTTTGACCAGGCTGATTTGCGTATAGTATAATATAAAATGATTCTGTGAGAAATTATACTAAGGCTCACATCATATGTATGGAGCTTATTGTTGAGCGAGATCCCCTTCAATACTTTCAGGTGTTAAGTTCTTTCTTACTATGTAACCAAAGCAACTGCATTGTAGTTATATTTCTGACTGTTAACAGCATACTTTGTCTTGTATCATTTTTAACTAGATTGTGTTACGAGTTTTATTAGGCCTTTTTGATAACTTTATTAAAAGCAAACTTTATTAGGCTTATGGCTGTTTATGTAAAGTATTATGTAAAATAACTGCTTCTCACAAATGACATCTGTTCCATGCTAAACTATGATTGAGTATTGGCATCTGCTGCGTATGTAATCTATGAATGAAATGCAATTCAACAAGTGGCCCTTCAAAGCACTCGATTTAAACAGATTGGCCCACGAAACACATTGGCCCACAAAAACCTTAAAAAAGCACACCAGCTGCCCCTATTGACCTATTCAATTGAATGACCTATTCAGCTGACACGGTAGTTAAATCACTATGGTGTTAGTTGTGTGCAAGACAAATCTCGCAGTTATTTGGGTAGTCCATTGCATGTACGTCATAGTTTTTAGAATGTTTACCTGAAATGAAGTGCTCATTTTTATTGTCAAGGTAAATACCTTACTTATACTAGGAGGCAATGGTCAATGCAAAAGGTCTTGTCATTTGGCTATCACTGAATTAGGCATGCTGTGCGAAAAGATGTTTTTTATGTATGCCAGTGCAACATGTCCTTCCTTTGCTGTAAAGAGCTTGTGATTTATCCCATAAAATCATTTATAAGTTCGAAGATCAGTTTATGGTTAGCCGGTAAAAACCATCTTGACTATCTCTTTGCTAATACAACTCCAATGCCCTTGGGTTCACATCATGTGGCCACAGAAAAGTCTGTAATGACCCCCCCCCCCCCCCACACACACACACTGCCTAGTGTCTAGACCTTGTGCTGGAACAATTATTTTTATTTCTCATTCTCTTTGCTCTTCATCATTGGCTCCCACAATGCCTGTAGTACCCGATTGTTGTGTTTGTCTGCATTACAAGATGTGCTATAGAAAGTGATGGTAATCATTTTCAATTATTCATTGATTGATTCGTGGGTTTTAACATCCCCAAACCACCATACGATTATGAGCGACGCCATAGTGGAGAGCTCCGGAAATTTCGACTACCTGGGGTTCTTTAACGTGCACCCAAATCTGAGCACACGGGCCTACAACATTTCCACCTCCATCGGAAATGCAGCCGCCGCAGCCGGGATTCGATCCTGTGAGCTGCGGGTCAGCAGCCGAGTACCTTAGCCACTAGACCACAGCGGCGGGGCAATCATTTTAAAGACACGTCTTTGAAAGTATGGGCTGTATAAAAAAATCGGACACTGTAAATTACAAAGTGTATTCGGGAAGAGCCTGTGGCCATTCGACTGACTATGCCAGGTCTTTTTCTTCTTCTTTTTTCTGTGCACATATAGTGTTTGGTAATGGTGTTTGGTATCGAGGTAATCCAGATTTTGGGGGCTTCTCCAAACCGCTTGCCATGGAATCGCTTGCCAGCATGCCAGCCCTTTTCCAGTGAAATCCAGTCATGCTAGCTGGTTTCCGCTCAAACCGCAAGTACTGTTTTCCAGCAAATATAAGAACTACCCATATTATTAATTAAAAGTTTGTCATTACTGCTAATATTATTATGTTTGGCTGAGCAGCGATTTCAGAATACCAGCACGAAATTTACCAGCACATCCGAGTTTTCAAAATGAAAACAGAGACACTATTGTGGGTCTGTATCATGACTGGGCACGGGCTGACAGATGGATGAACGAATGGAGGGACCTGTGCATGAGACACTTTCACCTTAATAAAGAACAGAGCAGAAAGTGTGTGTGTGAGGGGGGGTGTGTCTGTTATTTGAACTAATAGATAATTTCGGGTTTGTGTGAAGCACCGCAGTTGCACCTATCAGATGGTCTTTCTGTAATATTTTGGGGAATGGTTGTAGGGTAAATTAAGAGTGCAATATCAGAGTAGATTGAACATTCTAAGTTCATGGTAGTATAATGGTAGTATAATGCACTATGTGGGACGTCATGGAGCAAACTTTTTTTTAGAAATGGCTACAAGGTGTACTCGAATGCAGTTCTATCACTGGGGCATGCACTTTATTGTGGATCAGTCATTTTATTCCACACTCTGTCAAAATTGAGTTCCATTCTCTAGATACTCAGTGAAAAATTATGTTGTAATATGTGAAAATGTGCCAAATTTATGCCATCCCTGTAGCTACTGTGAAAAGCAACTCCACTATCATTGTTATTTTTGTAAATGCCACCAATTCCAGATGGTCGCATTTTAAATACCTATATATTGAAGGTCGCTCATGGTATTAGTTTCTTTCAGCCATTCTAGCAACTATTACGCTATATCCCGATATTCACAACTTGAAGAGATTTCTCACTTCAACAAGAACAAGGAAATGTGCAGTTTTATAGATGTCAAATTCGATTTTGTGTTACTCATCCCTAATGCACTGCCTTGATTTTGGTGAGACATCTCATAGTGCTAAATTAGTAGCACAGCACTAGGTTCAATGTTTTTAGATAGTATAGCAAAGGAACTTAAAAGCACCCTCTTACATAGTAGTGCTTAAAAAAAAAAAGAACTCATGCTATGCTGGTTTTGTGCTTATTTGTGTATGACAGCGTGGTGTACATAATATCAGAGAGAATGCATTGTCCATTATATGACTCGCAGTGCAAGAGCTGTGCAGTGTCTGCAGCATTACAGAGTGGCAAAAGGCATAAAGGTTTTCATGTATTACGCTGCATCTTTGCCACATTTGATAATGACGATGTCAGGAGGCAGCACTAATCCATTGCTTGCAAGTCACAAGGAAGGTGAGGCGTCTCTAAAGCCAACATAACCCGTGTTTAGACAGGAGCCAATATTTGAAAAAAGGAGGGAGACTTTTCTTGGTTGGTCCTTTTGTGCAAATGTTACCCATGCCATCCCTTGCTTGACCCATGGTAATAATTTCAAGCCTTTGCCTTCCTGTGAAATCCCGAGTATTGTTTGTATTTCTAGAGCCAAGAGTGATTTCCATTGATTTCACCCTGCATGTCAAAGTACTCCTGTACCTTGAGAAACTTACATTACATACTACATACATATGAAGCAGAGAAATGCCTTGCAATGTAGTCATTTTTTTTACTGCAATGCTGAGGTGGTGGGAGAGAGTGACCAGTTATATCTGCAAAGTTGCTGGCTGTGAGAGACTGTAGGAGTAGTATAGAGTGATTAAGCATTTATGCATAAATGCTCGAGACTTTACAATTTGCTTGCAGCATGATCAACTAGGTCTCTAGGAACACTATAGCGTGATTTGATCAGTCAACTGTGTCCTTTATACTAACTGATAATACCCATGTGTACACTTGGGCATTCTAACAATCTCGTAGATATACATGGTATGCAAATGACAGACAGGGAGGAGGATGCAACGAGCTTGAACAAAACGCATAATCAGCATTTTGTGCAGTCCTCCTCATGCACAAGTGCGGAGTGCAGTTCTATTTCGCAAGATTTTGCTACAGCGAATTCGATGATGTAGTTTTCTCTGCAGTGCTCAACATGCATCAAGAAAGATCGTTTTACTTGCGTCCAGCTGTGCAGCCATGGCGCACATGCATAATAACTTCTGCAAGAATGCAGTCTAAGATTTACTGCGAGTCTTGGAACACTTATATTTCAAGTAGGGCAAGCACCTTTTTGTTTTTCCTCTAGTTTAGCGATTAATTAGTATACATTGCTTTTAGGTTGAAAAGTTGGTGCTCAACAGTGCTCCATGTCCTGTTACAAGGATCTGCAAGCCTTACCATGCATTTTTTTCCTCAGAAAACTTTAATGATTCAAGAGCTTTGTTTATAAGGCTCTGCAGTTACAATGCCATTATGTTTGGGCTCACTGCATAGTTAGGGTTGTTTGCTCGAGTCAAGGTAGCTCTTGAAGTGCCTTGAAATGTGCAAGGAAACGAACTGGTTGTGATGGTAGTTGTGTGAATGTCTGCAGTTTTGTTTTGCCAACTGCTTAAACTTGCAGTGCATGTGTAATGCAGCAAGTAGTACATCCATGCTTCATAGTCTGTGCCAGTATGCAGTAGTGACCTCCTGCTCTTGTCTGGTGCATGGGCCGGCATTAGAATTTCACCGTAGCAACAAATTCTTGTCTCCGGAAATTTGCATACAAGCATACCCTTAGATATCTCGGGCAGCCTCCTATGCGTGCATGTTGTGTAGCAAATTGAGTCCCTCGTCAACGCTTAATTTCTACATTACGAGTTCTGGTTGTCCCTTCAGTTCTCCATAGTAACATAAGTGACAGAATGACAAAATCTTCACAGTCACATTCCAATTCCAGTTTTGCCTAATAAGTGTTGTACTGGTGTTCAAGTTTGGTGCTAGCCACATTTAAAAAGCTTGTTGTCATAATAAAAAATATTGAAAATTGACATCAGCCGTGCCTTTATTGCCTTCCAAGACTACACAGAACACTTTCATAGCATTACCATTACATATGCCCTAGTCACATGTGTGCACAGAGGTAGAACAAATTAAAAAGAAAAGAACAACAGAAAGATTTAGTGCAAGAAGTGAAGTTAACTTGCTGACTATTGTCCAGCAATTTATGCCTTTTGCTCCTGCTTGATTTTTTTGTCGGCCATCTTGAGAGACACCCATGTGTTCAGTTGTGACGCACGAAGCTTTGCCCAAATGACATGGTCACTCATTGCCAGGATCTGTGCTGCAGCCAAGGCAGCTGCTTCTGGGAAAAGCACTGTGGTGCATCCCAAGCCTGAAACATGAAAGTCGGAAGAGTTCGTGTTATAGCTGGACCTCCACTATACGCGGTTACATAGCAAGTGCCAAGGTATGCCACTGCACTGACAAATATGATGATTGTTGTCGTTTTATGTCCCAAAATCACATTACGATTATGAGAGACAAAGTGGAGAGCTCTGAAAATTTCGACCATCTGGTGTTCCTTAACGTACACCTATATCTAAGTAAAGAAGCCTCTAGCATTCTGCTTCCATTGACATGCGGCCATCGGGGCCGTGATTATATCCCGCGACCTTCAAGTATGTAGTCTAGCACCATGACCACTGGACCACCGTAGCGGGTAGTGGAAAAGAATGCTAGCATGCAATAGTCACCAATAGTCCCCCTAGATCGTAGTGGTATACAGATGTACAGATGTTGCCAAAGCAGCTCAACCAATGCAACTGTGCTGTTAAGCTGTGCTGTAAAGTGCAGCTAATAATTGCATAGCTTCGAATTATTACAACTTGTTGAAGTTATACATTTGGGGGAAGATGGTAGCTTAATGATAAGAAAAATTTGTGAACACCGGTTGTTATGTGGGGTTTACCTTCCCAAAACCACCTTATAATTATGTTTATAACAAAACCACCTTGTGATTATGTGTGTGTGTTTATGCTTTGTACCCTTAAGTATTATAATGAGCCAAGTCTGAACTGCAATGATCTCGAACTCCACGCACTTCAGCCAAACTTCCTGTGCTCGAGACAGAATATGTAAACAGTCTTACCTCATTCACAAGTCAAATAAACTTTAGCCAATAATGTTTGACAGAGCGCTCTTGAATCCATCTACTATAGTACATGCACAATAAAAACCAGTGAGATTCAACTTCTATGAATTCCCAACAGTGCTTATCCCATAAAATTACCATGGTCAAGTTTCGCCTCCTTTTGACATTCATAATCCAGGGAACTGTCTACCTCCCTTTCTACCGTGAATGCCCTAGTGCTAATTTGTTAGCTATACCTAACAACGTGGATATTTGTGCAAATGAACCAGCCTCATATATGCAAGTGTGTCCTTACCAGATGGCAGCCTGAGCGAAGACCAAACGTCGTGGGGTCCCCACTCTCCCGAAACGGGAGGGCAGTTGATCACCGGGAACACAGTGTTGCCAGATGTGACGGGGCCCAAGCCATTGCTTCTACCTGCCACACTGACAAACACAGTGGGGATCCCCTCGCCTGAAATGCAAGTTGGAGCACCCAAGTGATACACTTGTCATTTAGAAAAACATCTCACACAAAGTACATCATAGGTCCTAGACAGACCCCTTGATCATGCAATTTGCGCATCGCAATAGTGTCATCTTGTTCACGTACTGGCATTTTGTAGCAGACCTCTCTGGACCTTTATGGTAATGTTTATTTGTGTGAACCTTGTAATATGATCACTATGGGTGGTATTGTAGGCAAATTCCTGTTTTGTTCCTTGCACCCCTATCACCCCACCTTGGTATATGAACAAGAATTAAAGGTTAACAAGGACTTCATACAGTGTTCTTACAGGGTCTATAAACACCTATAATGGCTTTTGTGCCTAAATTCCAATCAATGCCTACTTTATAGAATCTGCATTGACGATATATCAACACAATTTAGCCTCAAGTTTCACTTTTGGGTGAGGTTTGAGATCATTAATTATGTAACCAGGCAACATAGCGTCTTCAGAGCTCTATGTTCAAAACAACTGCTGGCAGCAGAGAATTGGGACTCCCCAGCGAGCATGTGTAACCCCACTAGCATTGCATGGGTGGTTGGCAAATGCAAAACCACGCAGAGCCATCAGGGAAAGGAGAGTAAAGAGCAAAACAACAAAGTGTACAGGTGACGTGTTTTGTTTGCCATTTACTTTTTTTAATTTTTTCACAGTCAGGATAGAAATTAGCTCTACGTGATTCAAGCCGGCCAGTAAGAGGCATCCCTCCCTCGAGGTCATAACTAAGGGGAGTTGAGGGTGTTCTGACACCCTCCGCATCAGAACCGCCTCACAAGATGATGATGATGATGATCAAAACTTTATTTTGGTTCACAGAAGACTCGGGGGAGACCCCGCGCCATCCGGCTACTCCCACATAGAAACCGTCAAGCCGAGCTTGGGGGCCCGTTTACGGGCACTCTGGACTGTGAAGACCCCAGTAATGTTTAACTTTTCGGGTTATACTAACGTATTTACAAGTCTTCACATCAACCCCTTAGTTGCCAAACTTAGCCAGTTTTAACAATACGTATCGGTTGTAACAATGAGAAGCTGCTGTATTGTGAACTTTTGTACGTTTTTTATAAGGAAATAACCCGCTTGCAGCTATGGCTGTGCACCACATTATCGGTTATAAAAAAAACCAAATCTGGCTGTAGGGTGTTCATGCTGAGTGACAATGGAATGCAAAGCTCTTGAAGAAAAAGAAGAAAACGAGAAATTCAAGCTATTAAACCCGGACAGACAACCCTTACGGCTCTCTGAGCGCCTTTGAAATTGTAGCTTCACTGCACTACATTGCGACAAAGCTGACTATAAAGACGTTCTACAGCGTGGAAGTGGCAGTGGCTTTTCAGACATACAATATGCACTTTCAGACATACAATATGAGTAAAAAGTGTTGAGTTGGAAGAGTTTCAGTGTCTGAAACTTTGGATGTCATACATTGACTCTATAAAGCTTGTGGTGACCCCTTAAAAGCATCCAAGTTTTCTAGCATGTCTGAAAAATTTGCAGCCTTGTAAACCTTATCACTGATGTCTGCTTGCATATCTCATCCCATATTTTTTTGACAACAGCCTATCATCTTTCTATTTTGCTTTGTTTTTTAGTTCAGCCCATTTATAGCAATTAATTGTTATAACAATAAAACGTTCCTGGCACTCAAGTATTGTTATAAGAGATTCGACTGTATAAAGAAAAAAATCAGTGACGTGCCTTCATATTCAGCAATCATGTCCAGAGCCTGGTCAGTGTTCTTGTGCGCTGATGCTACCCTAAGCTCGCAAGGCACTCCAAGCTTTTCGCAGGCCTTCTTGATCTTTTCGCAGTGCTCCTTGTCAGATGGCGAACCCATCACAACAGCCACTTGGGACTTGGGCTTGGGGCTAAGTTTCTGCAATGTAATAGAAGGATTAATTCTATACATCAGCAAATATGTACTATGATACAAGCTGTAAGATGCTAAACAGCGGCAACATTGCATGATGAAAACAGGGACAGAAAATGAAGCCAGACTTGCACACTGCATAGCACAGTTCATTAAAAAAGGAATACTGACATAAACTGCGCATCTTTTTCTACATGAATAACGACCTATTCGAGACAACTTGAGTTAATGACCCACTACAACTCCTGGAAAGCTCATTTGCTTGAGCCCTTGACGGTTAATTATTTGAATACATTCATAATGTTTATGGTCACAATTTTTGTTTCAGAGAGTGCTGAGAGAAACAAGACAACATTTTTTTTCTTTTTTGGTAAACACAGCTGGCCACATCAGTACACAAAACAGCAGCATATGCAATGACATATAAGTGGTTGTTCATCATTTTAATTGAAAGCAAGTTGATGTCACTATCACAAGGCACTATTTCATGCTCAGTTTTGTGGTTGACGCTAAGAATATATAGTCATCAACATTTTGTGATGTGTGTGTGCCCATACAAATCTATCAACGTCAATATTGTGTCAGATTGTTAACCACTGTATAAAATGTCAAGTCTCTAGAAAAGAATACTTTAAGACCAATTTCTGGAAGTTTTAGTCTCCTTTGTTTTATGTACACACAATTGGTGAGAATGCCAAGAATTGCATGTAAGTTAGCACAATTATATAATATTTAAGTAATTGCCAAAAATATATTGCAACTATGAAAAGCAGTATGTTCCTTACTTCTGCCAAAGTATACTTCTGCCAAAGTAGAAGCAAAACAATGTTTTAAGTGCTATTGTATTGTGTGAAAACCGTGCGTACTAAGCACCGCCTCAACCAGTTGTGCAACAGTACCTTGATCTGTTCAGCCACCCAAGCAAAGTTGCTCTTGACTGTCTCGAGAGCCTCGGCAGTAACTTCCTTGAGGTTTCGGTAAACCTGCTTGTCGACCATCAGCCTCTTGTCACCAGAGGGCCACAGACGCCAGGAGTCACTGTCGATGATGTCAGCCAGCAGAAGTTCACCTAAAAGCACCAAGAAGCCAGGTTACAGTGCAGATGAAACAGCTATCACTCAACAATAGAGAGCTCACCTCACATGAGTTAGGCATGTTGCTTGGTTATGTTGCCTCTATAGTAGTGCACTGGTTGCAGTAAACGTTTTCCTAGCCCTCTTGTACATGCAGCAGCCCAATGTTCACAAAGGCTCAATTCATTTTGTATTGATAACGCCTTATAGAAACCCATCGAATAAAGCATAGCACAAATACTTACCTATCTACAATAGGCTCTCAGTAAACGGAACCTAAACGAAACCTCAGTAAACGGAAGTTCTCAGTAACGAGAGTTCTGTTTACTGAGAGGTGAACACGAGTGCAGAATACAAGCCCGAAATCAAGCATCGCAGAAGCAATAGTTCTATTTAACAGATTACCATTTACTGAGAGTCTACTATATAAGTTTGGATGATTAACTGAAATAGAAAAATATTTAGGCTTGGTAATTAGCAGACTTCAGAAAAATCTACTCTGATAATCTATTCTTCACTGGAGATTTTGACTGGCATCCTTGCGTTTCAAAAAGCATTACATTTATACAACACAAAGTGTGTAATAAATCTATATTTTGGCAATTCTAACTGTAACTGATGTCCAAATGTGTGCGACTATCTTTGCAAGTTTTTAATCAGAGCCGCAACACAACTTCATCACTTTTGTTATTCGCATCGCGTTTGAACTAACCAAGGCAGACCCCAATTTGAAAACCTGCACTCCCGATATACCAGAGGTTTCAAGCTTGCAGAAAAATATTCACAGCATTTATACTAGTATATTTGCAAATCTTGACTTGTGGCTTACAGTGTGCTTTCTGATGAAATCTGAGAGTCACTGCAATCGAGATGGCCCACAACTTTTTTTCTGGTTGCAGCAGTTTTACATATTAGCGAGAAAAGAGGCCAAGGTTTTCACCAGCACTACTATACAGTTATACACGAACTTGTGAAATGTCGCCTTCATATACAAGCAGGTTCAGCTGGAAGGTTAACGTCTCCTGAACTATTTTTGAAAAGTGTGAGCCTACACACTTTTAAGTACGAACGATACTTTTGGTACAACGAATGTGTCGCACCTGTTTGGAGGTCCACTCCGTACTCCACCTTCATGTCGATCAGGCTGCAGTTGAGGGATGCCCAGGCCTTCTCGAGGATCTCGAATACCGTGCGAGTTGTGCGCAACATGATCTGCACCTCTTCAGCTCCAATGGTAACACTGCCGCACTTCAGCTTGGCCTCGATCAACTGCTCTGTGGACCATTGGGGGTCATGGTTGGCATCATCCTGCATCAATAAAAACAAATAAACACGCAACCCAATACAATATTCTGGTATAACACAAGCAGGAAAAGTCAATTTGGCTTTAATTGCATAAGAGGCCAACTTATACGAAAACTTTTCTAAAATTCTCTACTGCCAATGTACTGTTGCTACATGCATTTTTGCTTAGTCTTTTTATAAGTATATGAAAAGTATGTATTTTTTAATGAACCCCAACTAGCCTCATACTAGAAATCCCAATGAGTTTCTCACACATTATTTTCCGTACTTGTGCCAGATAAGAATTCCATTTGACACAATTCTGTGTCACCCAGGAGTATAGGCAGTTAGGCAGAAATTTTTTTGGGAGGTGCACCTCCCTGATCCGAAGAGGGTGGGCGCCGGCAGATGCGTTCAAGTGTAATTTTGGGCTCCGTGTGCCATGGTAAAAAAAATTTCAGGAAGGGGGCACAAGCCCTGTGTGCCATGCCTGGCTATGCTACTGCGGCCAGTACACCAGGAAGCAGTGCTGTGTGGAATTTTATAAAAAATAAAAACTTTTTATTGGATAAAAAAAAAGATTTTTACCAGCATGTACGTAACGATGCTTACACACGCTACCAGTGACATAGCCTGGAGGTGTCGCTCGCTGGGCCAGTTTTTTATTCACCTGTTTAATTGAGCATGCACTTATCGTTTGCAGATTTTTTTGTACTTTACTGTTGTGTAAGCAGTACAGTAAATGTTCTCTTTTAATGAAACACTTGGTACCAAGCAATCGCTATCACATGTAAAGCTGCGTAAACAAAATGTTACATATGTACAGCCGAGGCGACGTCTGTGTAGAGCGCGTCACCAGCCGATCTTTGCTCTGTAGGGCAACACCTCGTGGCAGTTTCGGGCTCAGTCATGGTGTTTCAGAAGCATGCCCGTCAAAGTAGTCAGGCTGACCACGCAAGACCCCAAAACTGCCTCATGGTGTCGCCTTGCAAAGCGAAAACCGGCTGCTCGCGCGTTCTACACAGGCGTGGCCGCGGTTGTACATCACAATGACAAAGGCTACATGGTAATTTCAAAAGGTCACGTGTTTTATTGTTCAACTTGTGTTAAATGTGTTTTGTAATGACTTCACCGCAGCACAATCATGCAATGCAGTGAAGCATACACAAAGTATAGCAGTGGCATGGGCGTCGGCAGGGGAGTGCAGCAGGGGCGCCTGCTCCACCTCAAGCATCACCAGCACTTGCCCTTACCTCAACTACACCAGTGATTTATCACTCCCTCACCCGCGACGCAACACTGGTTTGCACCCCCTAAAAGAAAATTCTGCCGACGACCATGAGCAGTGGAGTAGAACTTTTTCTCCGGTACTCAGTACAACATACGTGGTGACGCTTCCAAAATCGTAAAAAGCGTGAGCTCGGCGACGACAGGCCTCGTACAGGGTATCGACAAAACAGGCTAACACACAGCTTTTAAACCCTAAAAAACATCTACGGCATCTGCGGTCCCAAGTCGCGCACCGCCGTTGTCACAGATTCAATCGCCCCCGGCCCCTCGGTCACCTTGACCGATCTTAGGCGGCCTATATCACAGAATTACAGAGTTCTCTTGAAAAATCCGTTTACTTGTGTTTTTATTTTCGCGTACTACACAATGTCACCGCAATACTGATATGCACTGCGATGAAGCCTACTAAATTGCATTCGTCATTATATCCAATGCTTTTAAGGAAATGGCCACGTAAATTCAGTGTCATTGGGGGACAATGAGGGGAGACACTAGAAACTAAATCTGAAAACGAAGGGCAAGGTCTTTTTTTACGAATTTCGCGCCCGAACCTCAATATTGACATGACGTCACAGGTATCAAAATGTTTCATGGTCTAGTTGCCTCAACGAAAGTTATAAAGAGGTAATTGTTACGTTTAGGTCTCAGACTTCCCAAAAACGCAATTCAGTCCGTCTCTGTCGACAAAGAATAGAAGACGCCGTCGAAATCTATGACGTCATAGCGACGCGACGCGGGAACTTCAAGCCCGATGTCGGCACTTTTACTTATTTCCCGCGCCTTTTGTGGCCTACTACCAGGAGTCTTCTCGCAGTAAGAGCGACGTGTTTGATATTGTGGATGGGAAACATGCGAAGCCAAGAGAAGCGAACCAACCTTGTAGAAGGTTTCCAGCTTGGGAGGGCTGAAGCGGTAACCCTCGTTCACTCCGGGATTCCTCTTGAGGAATGAGCCCGTGGCGATGCGCCGTGTCACCCATTCGATGGGCACCATGGCGCAGTTCCGCGCCACAAACGACTTGTCATCTTGTTTGCGGATGAAGTGGGTCTTGATTCCTGCAACATCGTAACAATCGCAAGTACGGTCAGCATATACTCTGCCACTTATGCTCTAGTTTTGCAATCGCATCGCACCAGACTCCGTAAAAACGCTTGTTTTTACGAAAGCTATACTTGAAGCTTGTCATATTGAAGTTTCAAAAAGGTTATTTCTTTCAACAAATACTACCAGCAGTGTTGACCATGTGATAATGTAATATCCGCGGCTAACGACAGAAGCTGATAAACCAAAAGATGAAAAAAAAACCATCTCGGTGTGCTTATACCGTATTTAGAAAATTTAAGGAAGCTCTAAAAAAAAGGAAAAATTGAAGCACACTATTGGATTCAGGAAAAAAGTGCGCTTACCCGCAGAGCTGCGGCGCGACAAATTCCGTCGATCAGGTCGCGCGAAATCGAAACATGAAAACACGACACGCGCGTGGCCTCCCGCCACGAGACGACGTTATAGCCGATGTCGCCATCCAGCAACACAACGCTCTTCTAGTACGGCCGTGACAGTCGCTGCCGATGGCCCAGCAGCCGTGCGATGACGGGCCGTCGTTCTGTGACGTAAGCAAGATCGCCTCGAGGGGCTGTGATGCGCACATGCGCTTCAGCTCTCCAGTTTCGATTTCGCACGCTCTGCAGCAGGCGGGAATTTGCGTCACAGACGCCCTCGTTTAATCGCATTTTTCTCGCACCCAAGAGCTTCCAAGTCATTTGTTAGGCACATAATTTAGGCTGTTGCACCGCGTCGCCGCGGAGTGAAGCGCCAACAATGGCATTATGAAGACGCTCACGCGAAAGGGGTCCGTATGTAGCGCGTGCATGTAACCAGGATACCAGAACTCGGCCCTCTCCTCCACGCGCGCAACACGGCAAACCGTGGCAACGCCCTCAGTGAGCACACTGCAAGCGGTCGGCGTCAAATACAAGGCAGCCGCATACGGGCGCCGTTCGCTCTGTTTGTAAACGCACACCAGACGCCTGAGAAAAACAGGCCGTTCCTTCCACGTCTTAGGTTACCGTGCACTACTGTTGCTGAGAAGCCGAGCCGAGGAAGCCAGCGGGAGTCTGCTCCTCGGCACGAGCACCATATATAATATTACCTGGGGCTTAACATTCCGAAACCACGATATGATTATTCAAGACGCCGTAGTGAAGGGCTCCAGAAATTATCCGGTGTTCTTTAATGGGCACTGGCATGACACAGTAGAAGGACCGCTTATTTCGCCTCCTTCGAAATGCGACCTCTGCGGCCAGGATAGTACTCACGACCTTTGGATCAGCAGCAGAGAAACACACCGCTACACCACCGCGGCGGCCAGGCGCGAATAACAGGCGATCAAGAACAGTGCAGAAAACTAACTACTGCATATACATCTATCCTACCTAAACTCCACGTTTTAATAATTAGTGCAAACATATCCTTTAAAATGAACCATCGCGAGCTCATCATTTTCGTACACCTTTTAGAGACAGCTCGCTTCAATTTCACACATGTGACTCATTGTAGTTAGATAGCGGCTAATCCCAACAATAACACCCGTCACCGCCGCAAATGTCTGCGCCCAAGCACGGACGGCAATATCGTCTCCAACAGCAATACTCTTAATTCACAGACACCTATTCATAAACAAAACTTACAAAATATGTCTTCGACGAAACTCAACAAATGACAGCAAAGTTCTCTCTTTTTTTCTTTTTTTTTGCGCGCGATGCAATGGGCCGTAATTTCAGCCGCTCAATTTGTTTTTACCGTTGACCAGCCCACACAATCCGCAGTAATGTATCACTTGGGTCGGAGTTCTACCTCCCTTCATGGTCATACACTCTGAAAAAAAATATCGAGAAAAAGGGTGTCTTTTTGTCCCACAACAATAATCGTCATCAGGCTTGCATGCGCTTCCTTTCTTGAAAACTCGGCGCTGGCCACTTTCCTACCGAGAATGCAATGTAACCCTGATAATGGGCATGTCGATCATGACCGGAATGTATACCGGGCGCGGGGCGATAGCGCAAGGATGGAACGCAATATAGATGATTATTGTTGTGGGACAAAAAGACACCCTTTTTACTCGCTCTTTTTTTTTTTAGAGTGTATTATCCATACAGGGTGTCCCAGCTATCTTTAGTCAGAGTTTAAAAATATACCGACACGCGCAATGACGACGCGACCAAATGCATGTTGCTGACCGTTACATGGAGTTAGTCAAACTTTTTTTTTTGTGTTCCAAAATATTGTTTAAGTAGTTCTGTTTAACTGTTGAAGTAACGACGATAGATAACAAAATTCAATGAGAAAGTTGTAGATTGGTTTTCGAAACGGCCGATCAGATAGTTTCGAATCTTGTATTTGGTAATTATTAGTGTTTTCCTGCTAACTAGATATTCCCGCGAAATACAAAAAAAATTCTACGTGACAAACCCGCTCGCGTGCCAGTGCGCACGATGATTCTAGTGCTCCCTAATGTTCCGCGTACGAATAGCATTTGCCCGATTATGCTGTTGCGACAAAGCCGCAACGATGGTGATGGCTTTGCGATGAACGCGTTTTTTTGCTATCGGCCACAAAAGCGATAACCGCTGTGACTGCTTATCGCTGTCATGAACCGGTGCGAGGAAAGCGCATTGTTCGTATGCAGCACGTTGGGGAGCACCAGAATCACGGCACACCAGTGGGCTCGTCACGTGGTATTTTTTGCGGGCATTCGTAGTTAGCAGAAAAACGCCAATATTAACAGATATAAAGTTCGAAACTCTCTTACAAGACGTTCTGCAAACCAACCTACAACTTCCTCATTAAATTTTTTATCTATCTTCGTTCCTTCTAAAGTTCATTATTTAAACATAATTAAACAATATTTTGGAACAAAAAATATTCCGACTAACTCCATGCAATGGTCAGCAACATGCATTTGGTCGCGTCGTCATTGCGTGCGTCGGCATATTTTTACACTATGGCTAAGTATAGCTGGGGCGCCCTTGTTGCGACCGCGGTTTGCGGCACCGGAGATCCTGGATCAAAATTTCGAGGCAGGAGGAAGTTGAACTTCGTAGAGAGGGTTGATTTACATTATTTACATGGCACGGGCTCTCTTTCCCGAAGCTCTACATTGAAAAAGGCTGTCACATGAACAAGCTCCATGAACCACCTAAGCAGCCCGAGAGGTCTGGTTAAATAGTCTCATCTCCCCAGGTCCTTAGATCAGGGAACAGGTTCATACGGCACTGTCTAATAACACGTCCCGCAGCACAAACGAGTGTCGTGCCGGCACCGGCCCCAACATACACACATACACAAACCAAACAGGTGCATGGTCCCGGCGATGGTGCCTCCTTCGGCGAATCGAGGGACTCACTCGCTGGATTCCGTGCTGACCAGTTGTGCCCTCTCGATCTCCGACGACAGCGCAGCTCTAGCCAACTGGGTTGGTCCGGGGAGGGGGGGGGGGGTTAGAATAAGTGGGTAACGATTTAGAGTACAGGGTACTCTACTATGGGAGAGCTTAAAGCCGTCCTGGGCTGTTCGTGAACTTGTACGATCCTACGCCACCTACTGCCGCCGGTCCCCTACGATGACGACAGCGTAACTCTGGCAGACTGGATTAGCCCCCCTCTCCCGTTGCCGACAAGAGCTATCGCCAGTGGTGCCCCGTCCTCGGACTCCTTTAACCGTGTTTCATCTTTCCTATCTTCTCTTTACTTCCGTCGTCACTCGCTGTCCCTGCGCATTTCTATATATATATATATATATATATATATATATATATATATATATATATATATATATATATATATATATATATATGTATACACCTTTAATCCTACCCTTTTAATCCCTCCTTACCCCCATCCCTTGTGAGCTACTGTTGAGGTGTCGCACCAGATGCAGAAAATTACGGGGCTCACTTTTCTTTTCCCGTATATAACCACAATCTCTTCGGCGAATCTTGCTTGAGCGGGGTGAAACGAGTCTGTCATCTTGCCGCTCGGGCCGACCACCCATGCTTTGTCGTACGGCAGTCGCGGTCTAGGCGCCTCCGAGGGGCCATGCCTGGACATCTGGTGCTGATTTGAGCGTCGGTGGCTGATCAGTCAGAGACGCACCGCGTGATGGTGCGACGTCCGTAATCGGCGGAAGCTCGGCATCGTGGCTTTTACCGGGGCACGAAAACTCCACGTGTCGCATCTCTACGCGGACCCGAAGGACAGCGGTGCTCCGTAGAGTGATTTGAGCCACCCAGCGCCCAGCACATGGAAACAGCAGGGTGTCTTGGCGCTGCTCCTTATCTCCACAAAATGACGAGGCGGCTGCCTTTCTTCCTTTCTGGCGGCCGCGACAAAAGGGTGGCCCGCCAAACGCAACGCCCTGTGTACGACGATAGTTAGAGCGGTTAGAGCGCGAGAACAAAACGACGACACAGAGACAAGAAGGACACGAAAGACACAAGCGCTCGTGTCTTTCGTGTCCTTGTCTCTGTGTCGTCGTTTTGTTCTCGCGCTAAACTATCGTCATGCTATACCAACTAGCCCAAGCTGCCACACTGTGTGTACGGTCACAGCTATTTAACTATTTGGAGGTGCGCACATCTGACTGATCGAGTCTAGCTAGCCGCGGTGTTGTTTTTTTCTCTCTCCTGTAAAAAGGTGTATGTATACGTATATTTGTACACCTTTTCACAGGAAAAAAAAAAAAACGTCAGGCCTGCGCGGGACGCACAGCACAGTCACCGTGAACGCTGGATGAGCGGCCTTTCAGAGCCTCTTATAAACAATCTTTGGGTAAATGCTACAAGCACGCTTGCTGGGTGCCCACTACGCCATAAATAATTACAAGTTTTGTGTAGTAGGCCGGCTCGCTTGATCCTCTCATCTGGCTCTTACCCACTAAAGGTGATTCCGATATTCCGACCAAGAAGTCGGCGGTTAGTGTAAGTGAACAATTTAATATATGTGTGTTCAGCCTGCGTAATATATACGCAGGCTGAAGAAAGGTGGTTACTCTGTTTTTAAAAGGACGGAATAATTATGACACAGAGTGAAAAAAAAAAGAAATGAAAGAGAAATAATAGGATCTTTCGAATAACAGACGTATTCATAATACATAATTCTTCAGTACGTCAAGTCAATGCAGTGTAATAAATAAATAATAAACTTAGGCTTGGTTTGGAAAGATCGAGAGCTGATCAATGGCTCGGCAAGGTAACCTATAGCAAGGCGTCACATAAAGGAATTCGCAGAGGACCCCCCCTGAGGCCGGCATTCACTATGCAATCTTTCGTCATTCTTCGGAGAAGCGTGGTATACGCTTCTCCGAAGAATAGAAGCGTGGTATACGCTTCTCTGCAAGAAAGTTGGTGTTAATTTTTCATGCAGTAGCCGACGACGATAAAGTATGCCTGACGTGGGTATGCGCCACAGCTAATAGGTGTTCAGGAACAAGCTTTTGTAACGAGTTGGAGCATTGGACGACCCACACGATACGCAATTCGCATTGTGTGACGCCTGGTTGTTACTCATACTAACGTGATTACTTTGGTGACGGAGTTTGCAACGGAGTTTCAAGCGCCGGCGTGGCTCTGCGGTAGAATGCTGGGCTGGCACACAGGGAACCCGGGCTCGAATCCCGCTGCGTGCTTGGTGTTTTTACTATGTTTTTTCTGATTTCGTGCTATTGTAGTTATACGGGCGGCAGCGGCGGACAACTACGCGACCCTTGTTCTGATCTCACAACAGCGCCGCCATGTTGGGCCGCGCGCGGGAGTACAAAAACTGAAGTCGCAGCTTCGGCAGTGCACGTCTGGGAGGAGGGGGGTCATGCGAATTTGCGCAGCCCAGAAAGGGCTATGGCGGCGCCCAGAAAGCCGTTCTTTAAAAGGTATTTATACAAGCCAAATTAACCACGTCGTGCAATTTTACTTAGTAACTTGTTGTCTTGCGATTACGGTGCATTTTAAGACGAAGGAGTTTTCCAGCTGGCACAGTTCCAGCTCTCGCCCCCGGCGCTTTGCCATTTCTGAATGCGATATAACCGTATGCCGCGACTACGCAGTATTCAACAAACGGATCTACGAAACGAACATCAACAGGAATGCGCATCTTCTCACTTAGTCATTACGTATGTCAGCGTTTTATTTATTGTGTACTCGCACGTACGCGATGTCAGGCCAGGATATTCCGACGTAGGGGAGATATATATATCGTTCGATATACGCATTAATGGAGTATGCGTATATTGTGGGCGTTATTCATGGGCCTCAATATCCTTATGTAATACTATGAAACTTGAACACAACGTTGATGAAGTTAAGTAAAGCACGGTTATCTGCACTACACGAGATTGTAATAGATGGGGCCTTAAGCGCGCAAAACACCAGAAGCGTCTCGGCGAACCACATTGAATGTCTCATTGGTGTCATTATATAGGTCATCAATATGTTGACTCGGCGGTAAACAAAAGCAACCAGAAATCCCTTTGGTATTTGAAGTGACAAATTTCGTATTTTGCGACACTATTGTAATACGTATACGTTACTTTACTACATTTACAATTCCGCCACGCGCGCGATATTATTTACGCGTGGCATGCAATATAGTAATAAAGTATACCTACGTTTGAACGTACAAGAGTTTCAAATATATAACTTGGGAATCTTCGAATGCGCAAGGACACCGTATACATATATATATGCGTGCGACTATGTCTCGACGCTCAGACAACACTGCACGATGCAGCTGCGTATAGAAAACGATTGCGTGGAAACAGACGGACCTGAAACCTGGCGCCATCGATTGGCTCCCACGATTAACCCCGCGCGAGCGCTCACTCGAGGCCACCAAATGTCGCTGGCACCGACGTCACCTCACACCACGTGTATCAATTCTACAACGAAAACAAGGAAGTATGTGGCAACCGCAGTAGTAGCAGCAGCAGGACAAGAAAACACGGCCTTGACGAGTTTGCTGCACGCAGTTTTTTTTTTTGTTGCTTATTTTCACTGCGTCATCGTCTTAGTGGCACTTTAGCTCATACGGCCGGAAAAGTGAAAAGCGGTCAGTGCACCACGAAAGACAGCTCGACTGAGATGCGCGCACATGCAAATTCGATCAAAATATTGACCATATATATTGTACTGCATTACAGGTACCTATATAATAAAGTCAGGCAAGCAATCAGTGCTCTAGAGGAGGGGGGGGGGGGGGAGCTTAGTTCAAGAAGGCGAGGAGAGTATGCAATAACATCTGGCGTTTTACGTCCCAAAACTACCATATGATGATTATATGGAGACGCTGTTGTGGAAGGCTGCGGTAGTTTTGACCATCTGGTGTTCTCTTAACGCAAACTGACATCGCACAATACACGGACCTCTTCCACTTCGCCTCCATCGAAATGCGACCACCGCGACCGGGATTAAACCCGCGATCTTCGACTAAAAAAAAACCGAGCACCTTAACAGTGACACCACCACGGCGGACAGGCCAGAGTGTGTATAAATATATATATACTGAATTAAACAAGGAGAGTTGGAGGGTAGGTCTCAAAATTGATCTACAGAAAACGAAATTATATAATGTAAAAATACCTAGGAAGAGAAGAGTGCTTCAGGTCAAATAGCAGTGCACTTTGCACTTGAAATTGTAAATGAGTACGACTACTATAGGGAAGTAACCACGGAGCGAAACCACAAGGTTAAACTAGAAGAATAAGAATGGTGTGGAGCACACTCGGCATGCATTCTCAAATAATGAATGGTGCATTGCCTTTATCCCTCAAGAGGAAGGTATATAACAGAAGCATCTTTCCAGCACTCACCTACGGAGCAGAAACATGGAGGATTACAAGGAGGGTTCAGCTTAAGATGAGGACAACGCAGCGAGCAATGGAAAAGAAAATGATAGGTGTAACTTTAAGGGACAAGAATAGAGCAGAGTGTATCAGGGAACAAAAGGGTGTTAAGGACGTCATAGTCGAAATAAATAAGAAATGGTCATCGGCTGGGCACGTAGCGAGAAGGCAAGATAACCGCTGGTCATCAAGGATCACAGACTCGATTCCAAGAGACGGCAAGCGGGTGAAGGGGAGACAGAGTTAGCTGGGCTGATGAGATTAGGAAGTTAGTGGGTATAAAGTCGCAGCAGCAAGCACAGGACCGAGTTGACTGCAGCATGGAAGATGCCTTTGTTCTCCACTGGGCGTAGTCAGGCTGATGATGATGATATGCATGAGCGTTAGCAGGATGTTTTGCAAACCGGTATTGCATAGCGGTATTGCATAGAGCCCTTGCGTAGCTTGAATGATAGCAAGTGCCCTTTTTGCGCCGAGAGGGCACGGTGTAGTAATTGTAATGGCGCAAATTAATGGCGAGACGATGATTTGTACCCTAACCATTTATTTAGACATTCATCAGCCAGCGAACCATAGAGAGTGAAGCGCACTCCATTTGTGTATAAGCACGAGCGAGCAGACGGGAAAGTGGGGCGCATGGAGGAGAGAGCGAACGGCGAGAGAAGGAGCGGCGAAGCCCTACACCTACACTTTCTCATACTCTCTCCAAACAGGCGAAAGCTCCGCCAAGCTCTCGCGATGCGGGCGCCCTCACACCAGAGCACGCTCCTCCTCTCCACTCTCCACTACTCCGCTCGCACCATCTGCGTTATGCTGTTGCTATGAGAGAGGGAGTGAGAGCGGAGAGATAACACCTGCCGGCGCGCGGACACCATCGGGCGCCTGACATAGCCCGATAAAGGAATGCATTCGCATTGAAAAAAGCTCCACACACATGCCAGTCGATTGACGCGGCTATGATTACGCCGACGAAAGCACGTGCATATTGGTTCAACATATGTCGACGTCAGGATATCGTCAACGGCTCAGTTCTCAACAATGCATCTTTTTGCGCAGGGCAGATACACCGAACCGGAAATACTTTAGATGCGCGGTTTCATCTGCGAACTCATACGCCTGACACCCGACAACAGCTTCTACGCGACGCTGGACCAACGTCTAGAAGCGTCATGTGCAGAGACGTCACAAGGGCGTAAGATTTCACTTGCGTCACTATCGACAAGCTCAGCGCGTGCCATACAAGCTTTGGCGCCTGACGAGCAAAAAAGGCAAACTCGAAGCCCGTTCTTCAAACGAGTTCCCGCACGCCTTCGCGGCACTGAAGCAGAACAGGTTTATGTAAAACAGCTGCTTTATGGTGCTATGACCCGTCAAAGAAGAAAACCCTGAGAGTGTGGTGTTTTCGTTTAAAAAAATCCGTAAGTATTGCGTTTTTTTTTTTCTTCTGCTGAACCATGTATGGCTGGAGGAAAAAGGTGCCCCCCGCCGGCCAGCGAAGTAAGCGTCATTATCAGAATGCACGTCCATAGTTCTGGTCAAATGCCAGGAAATACAGGTTGCCGGGTAAGACTTGACCTGCAAACACATGACGTAATTGGGACACCACGAACCATGATGGTACCACTGCCGTGGCCACCATTAATTAATGTGTAATATGTCTCGAAGGAAAGAAACGCTTTAGAGGCAATAAAATTTGCGACATATTCCACAGGAGGCGTACAAAGATGCTTCGCAATCTGGCTGAACCAGCTAGCTAGCAGAGCTCATTACAAGTCTGAAGAGTCGATCGCACGGAGACAGGCATCGTACAAGGAAGTATGCTACAGAAATGCCCCCCGCTTTTTTTCTTCTTCAAAATAACCAGCAGCATTAAAGAAACTCGAAGCATCTGCAGGAACGAGGTCGTACAGGTCGAGCCAAGCGCGTGGAAAAAAGAAAATATGAAAAAAACGCTTCGCACGCAAATTCTGAAGCAGTAGCGCAGCAAAATGGGAAGAGTGGTTATCAGGCGCGGTGTATAATATACAAGCTGAAAGGCCTCGCTTGCCCGGAGCGGTGATGAAACGGTACCATAAACGTTATCCGAATTTTCAAGCAAGCGCTAGATATGCAGCTGGTCCTCGTGCTGCCATTGAAGGGCGAGAGAACCAATTCCCGGCTGTCGACGTCGCAACAACCCTCCGTTTTATTTTCCGGGGCAGAAGGAAGACAGGCACGTATGAAAGAACCGGAGCTCCCGCCGAGGCGGTGCTTTAAAGTGTGCGGGGCATGCACTTAGGAGGGAGCATTAAACAGCTAGCACCCCTTGCGCTGTTTCGCCGTCTCGAAAGCACGTCTTCTCTATCGGAGAAGCTATAGAACATACACCGCGGAGAAGAGGCGAGCCGGTGAACGAATTCCTGGGCGTTCCAAGGACGGAAAAACTCCCAGATAAGCCGACGCTGCTAGTTGTGACGACAAGCCAAGTGCGCGTGTCCCCCGATCACGCGAGCAATTGCGCTCTTTCTCCTCGTTCGCCGTCGAGCGATTTCTCAACGCAGCTGCCTCCCCCACGCGGCGCACTCGACGCTTTTACGAGACAGCGACGTTTCGGTGCCAGGTTGGTTCAACGATCGAAATTTGAGATAACGCAGGCAGAACGGGCCAGGGAACAGCAATAGTCGCCTGTTAAACATCATGCGAAGGAAATGGACCTGGGCTTGGCCGCGTTACGTGCAGAACGTGTGAACAACAGATAAGTAGACAGTACAAAACCAACGGGCTGGTTGCAGTGCGGGGATTTGGGTTTACCCTGCAGTGATTACACAGGTGCAACATTGCGGGGAGTTCATTTTCTATGTTGGTCCTGTACCAGAACCACCAAGGGCGGCAGAGGGGCACAAGCCACGCGCCCAGTTGCCCTTTTTCTTACCGGGCTACATATTTTAGCAGCCCTACATATTTTACCAGCTGCATTCAGTTAATTATGAATACGCGTGAGCAATTTATTTGTTCGAATTTCAGGACGGCCAATCCTTTATCAGCGTCCATCCGCATTAATGGACAGAATCGCAATCTTGGCTAGCTGCACGAAGTGGGGGATAGGCACATAAATATTAAAAAAGGAGGGCGTTCCTTGTGGCATTTCCGTCAAATAATAACGGGGCGGGTTAGCACCTGGGCGCCCCAATGCGCACCCTTACTATTAGTCGAGAATGGCATTGGAATGTGTTTTGGGCCCGCTATCATATTCAACTTATACCGGGTGTTCAAAATTAAGCTTTATGATTTTTTTAAAATTAGGCGCTCGAAGGCACGTGAGAACCACTTGTGCAAATAAGTTAAGCGGCCAGGGGGACAGAAAGTTAGATGATAATTATCGCTGTCAGCAGCCCAATTAACTAAAATTTAATAATTAACTTTTTACTGGCTGCGGTAAGTTGGCATGTTTATATTGAAAAAATGTAGGCAGTGGTGTTTGTACACAGTTTCAGTTGGAAGATTTTTTCTAGCACGCCTGTGTTCCGAGATATCCGGCTCCAAAGTTTAATTGTCTTTCGCACGATTACGCATGCAAGAGGGTGAGGGTCCGCGCAAAGCTCCTCCCTAAAGTGACGCATCTGTTGCGTGTGGTGTTTAGTGTGTGAAGAGGGTGGAAGCGTAGGCATAGGTGATAGCAATTACCCTTGCCCTCTTCGGCCGGCGAAATCAAAATGTGACAGCGCGGTGCGCCATGAGCCTTACGCATGATCCTGATGAACGCGATAACAGGAGACCATTTTTCGCGACGTTTTTTCGTGACTTTAGATCACACTGAGACATCTTCTTGTGAACGCGTTAGCAGGACCGTCCTGCACTAGGGTGCCTCCGGTTAGAGCACAGCGTCTCTGCATTGAAGGTCTACCAAGGAAATCCACGTGGAGTCCTTTCGAGCTAATATGGCTGCTTCTGGCGTGAGGTATTCTACCAAAGTAAAAGTAGACGTGGTGCTTGCAATGGCTGAAATGAATGGCAACGCTTCGTTAGCAATGGAGCTTTACGCGTCTCGCCACCCACACCGTCCCCTTCCAACAAGGCCCACTTTCACAAACCTGTTTCGACGCTTCTGCACAACAGGCTCTGTCCACCTTCCGAGACGGACCAGGAAGGCAATCGTCGATGAAGACTTTGAAATCGACGTTGTCGCGTGCGTAACCTCGATGCCAGAGCTCAGCATCCGACAGATTGCCGATCAGTGCGGTCGCAGCATCGGAACAGTCACAAATGTTTTAAGAAAGCACAAGTTCCATCCATATCACGTTTACCTTCATCAGGACCTAAATGAGGCGGACTTTGAAAGGCGAGTTGACTTCTGCAATTGGGGCCTCATCAAAACTGATCAAGAAAATGACTTTTTGCACAGAATAATTTGGACTGATGAAGCTCGGTTTTGCCGAAATGGAAGTGTTAATCTTCACAACGCCCATTATTGGGCACAAGAAAACCCACACTGGCTGAGGCAGCACAAGCATCAAGTTCGCTGGAGTGTGAATGTGTGGTGCGGCATACTCGGGGACAGGATCATCGGACCTCACTTTTTTGAGGACAACTTGAACGGAAAGATGTACACAGAAGAAATATTAGGTGTTGTCATTGATGATCTTGTCTGCAGTCTTTCCCTGAATGACCTGCGCCAAGTATGGTTTCAGCACGATGGAGCACCACCACATTTTTCTACCAGGGCGAAGAACTGGTTGGACAGACGTTTTCCACAACAGTGGATTGGGCGCGCAGGAGCGATGTTTTGGCCACCAAGATCACCTGACCTTTCTCCGCTCGACTTTTTCCTTTGGGGCTACGTTAAAGATCGAGTTTACGTAACAGAGCCCAGCGATGTTAATGACATGAAGGACAGGATAACATCTGCCTGTGCGAGTATTCCTGCAGAAGTACTGCGCCGAGTCATCGAGTCGACGCGACAGCGGTTCATGCTTTGCGTTGCTGCCGAAGGCAGGCATTTTGAACACTTTTTGGGGCATTGACGTCTTGAGAGGTGAAGAGTTTCGATGAGATTTGTGCATGACCGAAATATGCTTATGTAGCAGCAGGAAATATGCGTTAGCAAGGATAAAACTGTTTCAGTTATTATTGGTGGAGTTGTTGCTCTTGTTTCAATAAAAGTTACAGTACTCGGACATCAGCAGTCACGCTATTCGCGTAGCCCAGGCAACGACCACGCATGCTTCTCTAGTGATTATTACGCACGCGCACTGGCATCCAGATTCTCCGCTCGCACCATTATCTCGGCATGGTATCTGCCACTATCGTTAGAGGCTCTGCAGTTGCGTGTTACGACACTGGTTGCAAGCGTTCTTCGATTTTTGATTTCGACGGCCGAAGAGGGCAAGGGTAATTGCTATCACCTATGCCTACGCTTCCACCCTCTTCACACACTAAACACCACACGCAACAGATGCGTCACTTTAGGGAGGAGCTTTGCGCGGACCCTCACCCTCTTGCATGCGTAATCGTGCAAAAGACAATTAAACTTTGGAGCCGGATATCTCGGAACACAGGCGTGCTAGAAAAAATCTTCCAACTGAAACTGTGTACAAACACCACTGCCTACATTTTTTCAATATAAACATGCCAACTTACCGCAGCCAGTAAAAAGTTAATTATTAAATTTTAGTTAATTGGGCTGCTGACAGCGATAATTATCATCTAACTTTCTGTCCCCCTGGCCGCTTAACTTATTTGCACAAGTGGTTCTCACGTGCCTTCGAGCGCCTAATTTTAAAAAAATCATAAAGCTTAATTTTGAACACCCGGTATATTATAGACTTAACACATATAGACCCCAAAGTTGATTTCTTGATATACGCGGATGATAGCATTTTACTAATCACCGGAAAATATGCGAGTGAACTAATAAGATGTAACACACTGCTAATCAATATCAGATTGACCTATTTAAAATGTGACGAAGATTAATCCCACCAAAACAACAGCGATCCTTCTTAAAGCCAGAAACAAACCTTTTCAGTTGAGGCATTCAGTCACTTACTTAGGTTTAAATATGGAATTGGTTAATGAACAAAATCTTTGGAGTTATATTTTCATGCCATTTGAGTTGGGATGCTCATTTTAATAAACTTCGAAACAAATTTTCTGCACAAAAGCCAAACTACAAATTTATAACGCATTATTAACGTCGCAGTATAGTATGGGCGACCACAACGCGAACATGATAAAGTAATTACATTACAAAAGGAAGTTCTCCGGCACATTGCAAATATCGAACCTCGGGTCACAACAAAATTGTCACAAAAATACAAAACCATTCGGGTATAGATCGGCATTACGGATACCGCGTTTTGCAGATATTTCATGTTTGCAAAGAAGGAATAGCGATTTTTTTTTTTTGCATCCGTAGCGACCTTAAAACACCACGACCTACCTGTGCATCTAAGAAACTCTGAACCTCGGTTTGTGCAGCGCTTTCGCGCAGAATAAGCTATACAATCCCTCAAACACAATTCACCAAAAATTCTAAACACGCTACTAAATTATCTCGCAAGGAATTGAAGATGTATTTCGTTAACACGTACGCACGTATACGGCATATTCACGTATAACGATGTAAATCAAATTATCACATTTTGTCCGAGTGCTTTGCTACTTATGCAAATATGTGCATCATTAAATGTTCAATATCCTCTAATCATGCATTTGAGTGCCAAGTTTCTTTTGTACTAAAATTTTTATGTTCTCGCGCTGTCATGTACAACGCCTCCCGGGCCCAGTCAAGCTGTTGACGACAGCTTTTAGCCCCAGAGGACATTTCTAGTTTGTACTAGAAGAAATAAAGTTGAAAGTTAAAGTTGAAATGTCTAGGAATGCATGAGCTTAATATGAATCGAAGAGGAGTGCACAATATTATTGGCTATCTTTCGACCACGCACTATCAAACGGGAAAGCGCGAAAAAAACTTGAACTGTTACACTAGACGTAGACGCACGTGGCGTCGACTCATGGAACGGTTCCACTACGTTGGGGGGGGGGGGGGGAAACGCGTCGCTAAAGCCCCTCTAGAGAAAGGCGAAACGCGTCGGGCGTCTCGAACCTAGCGCGTGTGGTGTTCTATCAACCATACCGACGCCTGCATTCATCCAACAGCGCAGCCTGTCGGAACGGTCCACAGAAATCTGCTCGCGTCAATCGGCGAACTGCACACACACTGAAACACCATGGCTGACAACGATTTGTTGGACTACGAAGAAGACGAAGAGCAGGAGCAGGCCGCAGAGGAAACCATACCGCAAGTGAAGAAGCCCACCGGAGGATACGTGTCCATTCACAGCTCCGGGTTCAGGGATTTTCTTCTGAGGCCCGAACTCCTGCGCGCCATCGTGGACTGTGGCTTCGAACACCCGTCCGAGGTACAACACGAGTGCATACCCCAGGCAATCCTGGGCATGGACATCCTGTGTCAGGCCAAGTCTGGCATGGGTAAGACCGCCGTGTTTGTCCTGGCTACTCTGCAGCAGCTAGACCCTGTCGACGGCCAGGTGTCCGTGCTCGTGATGTGCCATACCCGAGAGCTGGCCTTCCAGATATCCAAGGAGTACGAGCGTTTCTGCAAGTACCTGCCGGCGGTGCGCGTGGCCGTGTTCTTCGGCGGCATGAACATCTCCAACGACGAGAAGGCGCTCGCGGACAGCTGCCCCCACATTGTGGTGGGCACACCCGGTAGAGTCCTGGCCCTCGTTCGCACCCGCAAGCTGCAGCTGAGGAACGTAAAGCACTTCGTTCTGGACGAGTGCGACAAGATGCTTGAGCAATTGGACATGCGTCGCGACGTCCAGGAGATCTTTCGCGCCACTCCTCACGAGAAGCAGGTCATGATGTTCAGCGCGACGCTGAGCAAGGACGTCAGGCCCGTGTGCCTCAAGTTCATGCAAGACCCGATGGAGGTGTACGTGGACGACGAGGCCAAGCTCACCCTGCATGGCCTGCAGCAGTACTACGTGAAGCTGCGGGAGAACGAGAAGAACCGCAAGCTGATTGAGCTGCTCGATTTTCTCGAGTTCAACCAGGTGGTCATCTTTGTCAAAACGGTCCAGCGCTGCGTGGCTCTCGCGCAACTGTTGGTGGAACAGAACTTCCCCGCCATTGCCATCCACCGGGCCATGACCCAGGAGGACAGGCTGTCCCGCTACCAGCAGTTCAAAGAATTCCAGAAGCGGATCCTCGTGGCCACAAACCTGTTCGGACGGGGAATGGACATTGAGAGAGTCAACATCGTCTTCAACTATGATATGCCTGAAGACTCCGACACGTACCTCCACAGGGTTGCCAGAGCTGGACGTTTTGGCACCAAGGGGTTGGCGCTGACGTTTGTAGCTGATGAGCAAGACGCAAACACCTTAAACCAAGTGCAAGACAGGTTTGACGTTAGCGTCTCTGAACTGCCCGAGGAAATTGACATTTCCTCTTACATCGAAGGCCGCTGAGCTGTCCTAATGGCTCAAAGCCGCTTTGACAAGTTGTGAATCGCTACGTATGAACATTTTCCTCTAATTTTTTACCTAATGCGTTTTGTGTAAAACTGTCTGTCCAATGTTATTTTATTTCGACACATATTGCTCAGAAAGTACGCTTTCAAAGCTATATTAGACTGAGAATAAAGTTTGAAAGGAAATAAGGTGTCAGTGGTATAAGTTTCTTTTACACAAGAGGTATATGTATATGAGCCTGACGTCACTATTTTCTGTAGAGAAGTGGTCAGCTGTGGCGCAATCTGGAGGTGACCGCGAGGTAGCGCCACTGCTGGTGCTCCCAATATACTATAGGTTCGCCTCAATCCAGTGAAATCCGATGTACTAAGTTGAACTGCGAAGTTGTTAAACTGTTCGAATGGCACTGTTTGAATCGTCTACTATGGGCCCTGACACTCCCGCAGCATGTGACTAAGAGTGCCGACCTCGCCACACGACGTACATGTTTGTATTGTCACTTTTTTTTTCTTTTTATCCAGTGGCCGTGGTAGTGTAAATGTCTGGATACATAGTGTGCGAGAGTCTGGGGTTTCTGTATGAATCTAGTCGTCTAAAGTACCGCTTATGTCCTGTTTAGCCTATCGTAAGGGGATCGATTGGTATATGCGTCTCCAACTGGTAGTGTGAGGTGATATAGTGAAACCTGGTTATACAATCTTCCCACGCTCAGACGTTTGCAGTACCCGCGGGGTCTGATTATATACTCCGACGATGCTCGGTGAGTGAGGCGTCGAGCAACGCGGTGAGCCGCTTCGTTGGTGGTGGCCAGTGCGGTGCGTGCCGGGATCAATAGCATGTGCCCTCGGTTATCGAAGGCAACCACTCCTGGATGTACAAGATGTCGCTGGAGTACGTAGAACGCCTGTAGTGAGATGCGCCCGTTGGCAAATTTGCGAATCGCTAATCACATACGCGGCCTTGTTCTGTTAGGGCCAGTGCGATAGGCGCTTCCTCTGCCGCTCGGCACGTGCCATGTTCACAGTGAGGCCCATGATGTGCTTGCCGAGATGGCTGCCGCCTCGAAACTGTGTCGGTATAACGGGCGGCATCAGTGAAAACCGCTTCTGTGTCGACGGAGTAGCTTTGGGCAACGCCTCCTAGCTTTGGGTAATGTGCTGTGCCCTCGCTTTGAGCTGTCCCGTATGACGTTGGGGGTGCATGTTGCGAGGCAATGGGAGAGCACGTATACTTTCGTACCGTTCTCGGGATTTCTACCCTGATGGCGTGTTGCGTGTGGTAGGCAATACCGAGTTTTAAATGCGGAGCATTTCTTAGTCGGACAATGTCGCGCTTCGGCGTCAGCGCCGTCTACACCCCCAGTGCGCATGCTCGCGTCTCGTGACGGCCCAGGAAGACACCCACAAAACTGGCGCTCCGCTCCCTCTCTCTAACCTCCCAAGGTCGACGCAGGCAGCGTCTGCTAGTAAGAAAAAACGACTGTTCACGCTGCACAACCGTCCACTGGCCACACCGTTATGTAGGCACTGAATCGAGCGTTCAGAATTCAGTCAAGGGCGTCTTTACTATAAGGCTTTCGCTTGTAGTTGAAGGCAACGCTTCTCCTTCATTCAATAAAAAAAGACGAGTTCCCCCGCGTAAGATGCGGGCGGCAATTTTTAGTGGCGAAGCTCCTTAGGCCGTGGGTATAGTGAACTAGAATTTATATATATATATATATATATATATATATATATATATATATATATATATATATATATATATATATATATATATATATATATATATATATATATAGTGGGAGTAATAATTCAATGGGCCAGTTAGTCTTCGTGAAGGTATGGGATATGGCACAACGGGAGCGTTGTCAACAAGGATAAATATATTTATTTCCCAACAGTTTCGGGAGGGGACCTCCCGAAACTGTCGGACGCTCTCATCCCCTGATCTCATCCCCTGATGAAGGGAGGTCCCCTCCCGAAACTGTTGGGAAATAAATATATTATATTTATCCTTGTTGACAACGCTCCCGTTGTGCCATATCCTATATATATATATATATATATATATATATATATATATATATATATATATATATATATATATTCTTATGTAAAGTAAATAAGAAGAAAGAAGAAGCAAGTTATCACGGCAAGTTATTTTTTCACCCACTTTTCTTTCTTATTTACTTCACATTGGTTCTCGTAACTTCCCCTATACATTCCTTGGCATTATTGTCTGTTAGATCTCATTATTATTGCGTAAAAACACGAAAAAGCAAGTCCTTAGGTATACAATTCTTATATACATACGGAGGAGGGAATGACCCACGGCTATATAAATATGTAGTTTGTAGCCACCTCTAGATTATGACTTGCTCAACAAACAGATGGCGCTGCGTGTATATGTCCGTCAGGGAACCTAGGCTACCTAACGTCCTTGGAAATAATATAACAAGATGACGCTAGTGGTTTCCACAGCATATTCGCGGGGTGAATGATGAGTGCGGCAAAGCGTCCGTCCGTGTGTCCAACCATCCGTGCGTTCACCCGTCCGTCCGTGCATTATGTCCGTCTGTCCGTAAAGGAAACGTAGGAGGAAACTTAAGTGAAGGAAACTTAAGGACTGAATAGTTTACGTTGTAGTGATACCATCAAGCCAGTGAAGAGGCTTTCTGACCCCGGCCATCAAAATCTCATATGATAGAATGTTGGAATATATAAACATTCAGCTGTTTCAAATAAAGGCTTGGCTTGTATCGTAGTTACAGCGCGACAACGATAGGAAGACACGACAGGAACAGGAAAAGGATTGCCGCACTGTTCCGTTGAATTTGTCAGCGTGACGCCGAAGGTGTCCGCTTTGAAAATTGCTTTTCTGGATGAGGGAGCGAAATGTCATACAAAGGACCCTGGTCACACTTCACCCCAAAAAATTACTGCGTGTGCGGTGTGGTAGCGTCTCTCATTCTTCGCGGTAAATGCGCACATACGTTACTGCTACGCATAACCAAGCATCTCCCTCACATTGGAAGCGGACGCTCGAATGATTAGAGCGTCCGCCCCCAATTGAGGCGTCCAGCCCCATAGTCAGCGTGCTCCAGCCAGTTTTCCTGATCGGAAGAAAGCTATATCGGTCAGGCGCTTGATGCGTCGAGAAGGCGACAGCGCCCGCGGGGGGGGGGGGGGGGGGACTCAGCCTCGTGCATTGTCATAATAGGGAGGGGGGCGCTGCAAAATATTTTGCCCCCCAACCCACGAAGGCTTTCTGCGCACGCCTATGGACGCATGCACAGATAAAAACAGGATTCTGGAACACATGTATCCAGAATCATAACGATTAGAATGTGAAGAAAACATCAATACTTTGGATCGCAGGCGAGCCTCTGAAGCTGACGTTATAGAACAAAGGGAAAGGTCAGTCTTATCGCTCAAGTGCGGTGAAAGCACTGCCGAAGTTGCTTTGAATCAGTCTGCGAGAAGATACGCGAGCAGTGCGCGGCTGTTATCCTCAATGATCTCCAGAGGTCATTCCCGGGAACACTCAACTCTCTCGCACAAGGGCTCATCCTCGGCTGGTCTGCCGACGGAAGACCTCCCAAGACCGGCAATCTAAAGAGCGAACAGGACGTCGATTTATCTTATCATGGACGGCTCGGCGCCGTCTGCGGCGATAAGGAGCCTGCAGGACAGTTGCTTGTTTGTTTCCCTCCGTATAATGGGGCTAGACATTTGTTTTGCACGCTTCAATTCAAAGCCCTTTCGAGAGAGTTCGAAACACTTTCCCAATCGCCAATGTGTTGCAAATTCGCTTATTCCGACTGCACTGTTTACGAAGACTGGCACACAAAAATAACAGACAGGTGATTCCAGGTAAGAACAGTCAGGGGCCTTACGTGCTAAAAGGTGTACTAATTACTAAATGCAATCACTAATATACACAATGTTCCTTCGCTTTTCAATAAATATGAAAACGAAGGTGACGTTCGTGCCTTAACACGAAAAAAAAAAATATGAGACAGCATCTTTGTTATTCAATGAAACCACGACGAGCTGCAGTGAGTGTGAAAACAAGGGAATGAATTTAATAAACCTAATGTATGGCTCCCTTTCTAGGTAAAGTTGCGGTATTTATCCTAGCTTTGATTGTGACAAAGTTGCACTGTTTGACTGCTTTTTACTATTCTATAATACCGTTGAATGACCATGATTGTTGTACGCAAACCTATTTTACGCTTTGTTTATTGCAACCAAAATGTGTTTATATACTTTATTTTGTTGTGTGCTGCCTATAGTGCTGTCATAACGGCTGGTAGGCAATTTCAGACTGTTTACAACAGCTTTACGCCTGAAGTATTCGAATTGTAACGAAGCGTTCGAAATATACGATCGATCGACTAATTGAGACGCACGCTCTATAGGGGGCACACATCATTAAGAATATAGAAGCATAGGCTCGCGTAGGAGCGGGGGGGGGGGCAGTCTGCCTTATACATTCGCTTAACAGGGGTTTGGGCGCTACAATGACCCCACGCCACCGTGGTTTGGTTTGGTTTGGAAAAACTTTATTGACAAGTCCGAAGGCGTGCGCCCTAGCACACGGCGGGCCGCTCCCACGATGGGACAGTAAGGCCGAGCCCTAGCGCCGCATCGTGGGCCCTCTGGACAGCCCAAAGTTGCGATGTTATGTCTGGACTCCGGAGAGCGGAGTCCCACTTTCTGGACGATGCTGTATCGGTGCCACGTACCGAAGGGCACTCCCAGAGCATGTGGTGTAAGGTGGCTAAACCGCCACATTTTGTACACGAGTTGGTTAAATAAACATCAGGATAAAGCTTGTGAAGAAAGGCAGGGTTAGGGTACGTTTCTGTTTGAAGTAATCGCAATGTAAGCGCCTGCGCTCTATTTAGCTTCGCATGTGGAGGTGGAAAGATTCTCCTATCCATAGCGAAATGTTGGGTTATTTCATTATATGTAGTTGGCGGATCCCTGTTTACGAAATCTCCAGTTCGACCCAAAGGTCCTCCATGGCCGCGGACAGCTAACCCTCGCGCCCTGGAGTGGGCCAACTCATTGAGATTTATGATCCCTCCGTCCATGTTTCCCATATGAGCTGGGAACCATGTAATGGTATGGGTTGTAAGCAACTTATCACCGAGTATATTTTTGGCCTCTTTGCACACAGCTCCAACACTGAAGGCACGAATGGCAGCTCTAGAATCGCTAAATATGTGTTCATTACGCTGATCTAAAAGAGCCAAGGCGATGGCAACCTGCTCAGCTGCATTGGCAGTTCTGGCGCATACCGACGCCGCATTAATTGTAATGCCTTTGTGGTTGATTGCCACTACCGTGAATCGGTCTCTCTGGCCATCATATTGCGCCGCGTCCACGAAACAGGCCCCCCCGTCAAGATCCGCAACTTGGCGAAGAAGGGCCCGAGCGCGCGCTCTCCTCCTTCCAACATTACGTTGGGGATGCATGTTCCGCGGGGCAGGCGAGACAATGATGTTTTCCTTCTGATCCCTCGTCAACCCTTGGTACAGAGCCTCAATCTGAGCTGGTGGAATACCCATTTCTGCGAGAATCATCCTCCCCGCTTTTGAGCCAGACAGCCTAATTACCTGTGTTCTTTCTTGTGCTTCCGCAATTTCCTCCAATGTATTATGAATTCCCAACTGCAGGAGACGATTGGTGTGGGTGTAGTTGGGGAGCCCAAGGGCATTCTTTACAGCTCTCCTGATCATTGCATTAAGCTTGTCCCTTTCCATTCTCTTCCAGACATGCATTGCCGCCACATATGCAAAATGACACAGCAGAAAAGCATGTATAAGCCTGACCAAGTTGTCCTCTGATAGTCCTGTCCTTCGGTTAGCCACCCGTCTTATGAGCCTAATAACACTGTCTGTCTTTTTTTCCAACCTTTTAATCGTGATGGTGTTGGTGCCCGTTGCTTCTAGCGTCATACCTAAGATCCGAATGGAAGCGACTTTGGGGATTGATCGTCCGCTTTTGGTACGTAAGTGGATGTCATTTTCTAGGGGCGGCACCCAGCCTCGCGGTCGACGGCCCCTCCTGACCGGTTTATAGAGGAGAAGCTCAGACTTTTCCGGAGAGCAAGAAAGGCCTGTGTCTTCCAGAAAACTCTCGGTAGTGTCGATGGCCTCTTGCAGGGCCGCCTCTACAGTGCCATCACTTCCTCCTCTACACCAAATGGTGATATCATCGGCATAAATTGTATGACCAACATCTGAAATTCCAGAAAGCTGCCTCGAGAGACCAGCCATGACGATGTTAAAAAGTAAGGGTGATAGAACAGATCCCTGCGGGGTGCCCCTATTTCCCAGCGCTTGCACATCCGATTCTAGATCTCCAACTTTAAGTATGGCTTTTCGACCACACAGGAAGGATCTGACAAACGCATGAAATGAGGAACCTAGGTTGAGACTTGAGATCGCATCTAAAATAGAATCATGGCGGACATTATCAAACGCTTTTTTTATATCCAAGCCTAGGATCGCCCTGGTGTCTCTGGTATGATTATCTAAAATTTGACACTTAATGATTTTCATAGCATCCTGCGTACAGAGGCCTGGCCTAAAGCCAATAAGGTAGTGAGGGAAGAGATCATTGTGCTCTATGTAGTCCGCGATTCGGTTCTGGACAACGTGTTCCACCACCTTTCCCACGCATGACGTGAGAGAGATGGGGCGCAGATTGTCCAAACTTGGTGCTTTACCGGGCTTGGGAATGAGGATCACCTTGGCCAACTTCCATTGTTCCGGGATGTCACCTCCCTTCCAAATCCTATTAATCTCATCAGTAAGAAATTCAACAGAGTCATCTTCCAAATTCCGAAGCGCTTTGTTGGTGACCCTATCTGGACCCGGTGCCGATCGGCCATTAAGTTCGTGCAGGGCACGTCGCACATCGCTGATGGTGAAGGGTTCATCCAAATGGGCACAAGGTGTTCCCATATACCCCGGATAGGCTTGCATGGAATCAACTGCTAGCGGTAGATACTTCTCAGCAAGCTGCCCCAATAGCTCCGCGCCCGAGGAGGATTTTTGAGCAAGATGAAGTATTCTAGCAAGGACCCCCCTCTGATTAGATTTAGTGCCCGACTCGTCAAGCAAGTGTTTTAAAAGATTCCATTTACCTCTGGTTCGCATTTGTCCATCGACTGAATTACAAATTTCATCCCACTGTTGCCTCGACAAGTTTTTGCAATGTTCTTCAATTTGTGTATTTAACTCTGCTATCTTTTTCCGAAGCCTACGATTAAGTCTCTGACCCTTCCATCTGGCCAATAGCGACTGCTTTGCCTCCAGTAAATGCGCAAGCCGACTGTCCATTTTGTTTGTCTGTACCTCTGTCTCAATGGTTCTGGTAACCGCTCTAACGTCCTGCAGCAGCATCTCTGTCCATTGCCCCAGAGAGTCCGGGATTTCCCCCTGTTCCGCTCGAGCGCTGCGTGACTCCCGAAATTTATCCCAATCCACGTAAGTAAACTTTCTTTTAGATTTTGCCTCCATCTGTAATTTAGTAACTGTAATATAATGATCACTTCCTAAATCCGTCAGAAGATTTTCCCAACCTACCGAGCCAGCATTTTTCACGAAAGCTAGGTCCGTGGTTTCGTTCTTTTTTTTTTCTTCAGCAAGTAATTCAACTTACCTGGTCATCTTACTGACGAGGCAAGCATTGACCGCCACAATGCTCTGACCGCTCCATTCGGGCGGGAAATCCAAACGCTTACTGTTGCGGTGCAGCAGCATGGCGGCATAGTTACTAACTTTTACCGAGCTAACAAGCGAATAATCACCGCAACAGAAGCCCCCCAAAAAGCAGCGCGACATACGCCAAGAAGCCCAAAAGAAGCAGAAAAGGAGTTTCCCAATTCTTCAAAATATTTCAATTATAATTGAAGATGTCACTAAAATACGAAGGGGATCGAGTTGCAAAAATTACCTTAAATATTTTGCATATAGCGAAACCGCGCACAAAACATGCAAGCACATTTACATTTCAGTATTTTCTCCAAGGTAGTCCCTGTTAACGCACGTTTGCCAGTGCATGGTCAACGTTCCTGGTTTACTCTGACAACGTATATTCGATTTTAACACTGAACGACTCAAAGCCATCGCTCAACTAACGCGCAATCAGTGAACGACAAACATGCTAATTGGGGAACGCGATTTTCATTAGGATAACTATACACGCTAGCATATGGACGCTGGATAACTTTTCATTCATTCATTCATTCAGTTTCACTGAGCATTTTCTTCACAGAGCTGCGGAAAGAAAACGCAAGGATAAGAGCAAAAATCTGCTATGGTAGCAGCTTGACGAGGCTCCTACCCCTTTTCACTTGGCATTACAAATCCGCAGAGCACAAACATGAAAAAAAATTTGACGTCGATTTTCGAACTTCAAGAAATTAGAAAATAAAAAAGAAAAGGCATCAAATTACATCACTTTCAGGTTTACATAAAATAAGCAAACCACAAAGAGAGAAAAACAACAAATAAAACAAGAAAACAGCGTACGGTCAATCATGAAACAATGTACACGTTGCTAAACGGCTAACTTCCAACTTATTAGTAGTGCCAGTGTAAATACAACGATTAAACTGGGGAGGGGAGGGGGTAGGAAAAGTGGGTAACGATTTAGAGTACTTGGTACACTACTCTTAACAACGACTAGCAAATTAGCGATTTCTCACTTTTTTGGGGGGAGGTTTTTCATCTACCTTCACGAAACATTGAATGATGACAAGCTGAAGAAAAAAAATCTGCCCAAATTTTACTGATGGCTGAACGCGTATAGCTATACACACGCTTTTTCGAGGTAGATTGCTGGCCTATTCGAAACTTTTATTAGTTTCTTTTCTGCTTTTTTACTTCATTGCGATAGTTTAAACTTTATACAGGTACCCCGTTGTTCAGCCGCGCACAAACACGATATTTATGTGCGGTAGACGAGCCTTATCGGAGTGTCACGCTACCATATTGCAGCTGGCGGCTTCGATGTGTATGTCCACTACCTAAAAATACTGGGCCAAGTGTACCCTTACAGAGCACGATTAGCCCGCTTTGCAAGTAACCATACTGCACCAAAGTACACGGGTATGTCAATTCAACAACCTCTCAAAAAAGTTGGTCAAAGCAGCGTTCAAACGACTACAGCACATATCGCCGCGGGTTAATGCATTTCAAGCGGGAAGTTGATAGAAATATTGCTTTGCAGAGAAAGGTGATCTTGAAGATAGAGCAATCGCGTAAACAACAACAACAACAACAACAACAACAACAACAACAACAACAACAAAATTACAACCACACTGGTAAATGCTACATCGTTGAACGACTCTCGAAATTTGTTCAGAAGGAAAATGATGAACATCGAATCAACGATTTCCAATTTAATGCGCTTCATGTCAATGCCCATCACGTCCAGGCCACGTCACTGATGACCTTCCTGCACGAAGTCCCCGTTCTCGCGGTCTTGAACTTTATACTTGCTCTGGTCGGATGGGTCGACGTCGAAGTGTCGTCCAGCCGCTCGGTTTCCATGTTCCAGCACACGCTGTTTGTAACCAGCCGTGTAGATATATATATATATATATATATATATATATATATATATTGCGCTCTGTGTGGGCAATATATAGATTATAGCCCACACACTGCTTTTTTTGGACAAAGTAAATGAAAGACCCTGGAAATGTGCACACCTGAAGCACTGTGTATGGGTAGGAGATCAGAGTCGTTATTGCAACAATTGCAGATATTTGAAATGGCGCCGCCACTTTCAGCATGCGACGCCCAATTCAGGTAGTGACCCGAGACGTCAGAGGGAGCGATTTTCATACTCCGTCAGATTAACAAACTCGCGGCATGGGCCGGTGAAACGCGAAGTTCTTTGTACCGCCGACGAAAAAATTGCCACGCGGTCAGTTGTTGCTTTGAACCAATCAGAGCAGGCAAGACGGCAAATTTGACAAGACGAGTGCGACAATAGTGCATGGACAGTCTTGAAACCATCGATTTCCGACACGTTGGTGCTTTGAACCAGTCAAAGGGGGCGTGTAGGCACCATCCGAGCCAATGAAAGCGTACAAAATGACAAGTTGCACAATATGAATGCGGCAATATGGCGGTGTCGAGGTTAACTAGAGCAAGGGGTACGGTGCCCCATGCTCCGCAAGGCACGAGGGGCTTTCTCTCGTCGCAATCGAGCAACTAGCCGTCGTGTCGGCGAGGCTTATCTGGGTGGCGTGGCACGTGGAAATCGTATAAGCCCTCCCATCGCTACACAGCGGGAACCGGCTCGGAAGAGCCTAGCCAGACGATTTTTATCATCGTCTCCCCTAGACTGCTGGAGGTGATAACACGGCTCTCTCCGCTCGAGTGTCATCCACTAAAGAAATGAGGGAGGTCGACGACGGTCGCTAGCAGGAGAGCCGAGATAGGCGTTAAACCAACCAGCCCGCAGAACTTTCCATTCCGCCTCCCGAAACCTCTTTGGAGGGGTACACCACGGAGCACATCGTAAATCAGGAAGAAACACCTGGTGGCCGAAGTCGATATTTGGGTTTTGCCCAACTATACGACTGGTTAAAACTTGCATGTAGGTCTGAATGAAAAGAAAAAAAAATGGAGGAGGTAGGAGGATGATTCAAATTACGGGGTCAATAGGATCAGAATGGTGGTGGGACTCCGGAGAACGAAAGAGTGGCTCTGTGGCTAAGGACACCGTAAAGTGCACACCCAAAATGAGGAATTGCGCTCCATTTTTAGCCACTCCCAGATATGGTTAGAGCTTTAATCACAGGCGTGCGAAGGAGTCCCCCTTCTGATCTGGGGGCAGGGCGGCTATCATAGCACCCCCCCCCCCCCCCGCAATTAACTCAATGTACGGGGCAGATTTCGAGCTCCCTTCTCTCCTCGCGCATACGCCAAGACTTTCCCGATGCACAAAAACTTATTTGGTACATCCAAACATCGGCATGATATTTCGTCGAACTTGCAAACACGAGGGACGCATCATGTTTAATATCTACTTATGTGTTAGTAGTTGGCGAGCCATATATGATGGAGCAGATCACAAGATGACAACACGCACGCACAAAATGACGCAAATGCCAGCCTTTCGACAATAAAGCGCCAGTTGCAGTGAAGCGCTTGAATTAAATTTACGTCACTTCATGCGCTCGCGACTGTGTCATCTTGCGCTCTGCTTCTCATTCAAGAATCGGGTTTACCTGCATTGTTGAGCAGGGTGAAAATGCTCGCAGCGGTGGCATTGGAGATGGCCGCTTTGCCCTGGAGGTCGTGGGCGCGAGCCCCATCGCCGGCCGTGATGCGGTCCTTGGACACCAGGACCACGTTGCCCGGCTCATCAGGTAGCTCGTACACAACCTTGGTCTTGCCTTCGATGACCTTGTTACCCAGTCGGAGACCGCCTGAGGCAAAGCGTACGCATAAACCGACGCCGTGAGTTCAATTGGGAATGCAACACATACGCGTAAAGATATCTGCAAGCGTATATACACCGGCCACGTCTCAAGGTTGCGTAAAACCCCCGAAGCCTGCATGCATCGCCGTGCTTCAGGAGTATACAGACCGCTTTTGGTTTGAACGACTTCATTTGTAACCCGCGCGTCTTCTTGTAACTCGCCCGACAATCGCCGATAACGAACAGGATCGAACCTTGCGACCAACGCCTCATGAAGACCCAGATGCGTCTCCGTCAAGTACAAAATATAGACGAAAGAAGCAAGTACCCCCCGCACTAAAAATAAAATAAACAAGAAAGCTAGGACGCATAAAACATACAAGCACAAATAGTGGTATTGTACGGCAAGCCTGGTCCATTCCCACAGTGTTCCCTTGCGACAGTTCTTCGTTACAGGGAAATTCGCTTACACTCGAAATAAGTCGCCCCGCAGTTATTACAGTGTGTGGTTTCTATGGCATCTGTGCGAGCGCTTAAACGAATCGTAAATTGGATTCAATTATTTCAGGCTTTTCAGCATCAGCAAATCAGAAATGCGAGAGCCATAGCATATAAAATAATTAAGTACGATTTACGCGAAATGGGGCAAATATGATCGCAAGCAACATTTTTTTTTTTTGGGGGGGGGGGCGGGGGGGGGGCTACAAATGGCCAAGTTTTGCTTGCCTGCGCGACCATACTATACGAGAGATTCTTCTTCATTTTACAACACACCTTAATTGTGCAGTTTACATGGAAAGGTCGACAGATGAAGGTGACATCGCATCGTTCGTCTGGTACCATGCAGAACTACGAAGGCCAGTCTGTACAACAGCACTATTTTATGACTAATTCATGTTACCTTGGAGGTATTGACGGATAAATCTTTTCGAAATTACTTTTTGCCACACTGACCTTGTTTTTATAGCCCACTACTAGACCCGGTCAAAATGTCACTAATAATGAAAACGATATGTTCGCAAGACTACAGTCACAGGAAGGGTGAAGACAGCTTTTGCGCGGTCGGCCCCACATTATCGAGTTACTGTAAATGCCTAAAGGTAGCAGATACAGTAACTCGAACTATTATATATTGCAACGAGACCTATGCGTTTATTACTTGTGTGCGAGATGTTTTCGATAAACAATGAAACTGGTAGATTTTACCTAAATGAAAATAAATCAGAGCGCATTCAGGCACAATTAACTGTGTCCGCGAACCTGTAGCTGCAAACGCGTAAAAGAAAATTTAGCGGCGCGTGGAGGGAAATTCAAACATACACGGCGGAGCGCGCACTAAGGCAGCGGTTCTCGAATGCGTAGCGCGCGGGATAAATGTCAGCTCGAGGAAAACGAAACGGCGAACTTTGTTTTCTTTCGGCGCCAAAGAGCTACAGCACTCGTAGAACGGGCGACGGCAAACAGCAATCCGGTTTGAGGAGCAGCGTGTTTTCGCGCCTTTTAAAACGAACCGCGCGCAGACAAAGCCACACCCACCCAGACGGCGTCAAGTGTGCATCGCGAACGCGCGTTTCCCGAGCACAACGCGACAGTTTCAGATCCCGCCGGCGCGAATCCGAACTTCGCCGCGGGCCTCGCATTTCAGCAGGCACAGAGCGCGCACGGTCGACGAGCGTGGGAATGGGCGTTCGCAGAGGGGCATTCCGACGACGCACTAGTACACATATATGCGAGCGTAGTACTACTCACTAGCCATGATGTCGGCGACCTTGGCGAAGGTGCGAGCAAATGCTGAGGGAGACAATCGTCTGCTGGTCTGCCTAAAACAAGAGCAGCACAGCGTCGCCTTTTCAGGGGGGGATGCAGCAGCAAATTGGCCCGGGTGTCGCGAGAGGCCGAATCGGGCTCAACACGTGGCTTCGGCAGCGGCGCGCAGTAGCGGACGGGAGAGGAGGCGGTCCCGCGAGGAGGATCGGAGGGACGACGTCAGGCGGCTCGCCACCGCGCAACTGATAGGCGCCGAGAGCTGGGCTAACCTTGCCGGTGGGATCGTTATCACGGAAGAATATCGTCGAAGAACGACGGGCGAGGAGAGGGCTGCCCAACCAGCGAGGAGGGCGAAAAATGGCACCACGTGCTCGCCGATTGCGAGCTGCGCGGAGAAGAGATTTCACAGCCGAGGCAACGCGCGGTTTCGGGCCCCGTCCGTTGCGGCAGCCGCTAAGTGTGCCCGACCAGCAAGACATTCGGCGACTCAGCACTGCACGACACCGTCGCCACCATGGCCCGACAAGTGCAATACGACGAAGAGCACGAACTGCGCGAAGCGTGCGGGGTGTTTGGCTGCATCGCTAGCGGAGAGTGGCCGAGCAATTTGGACGTGAGCCACATAATCTGCCTCGGACTTGTCGCACTACAGCACAGGTGAGTTTGACCATTATGGCCTGCGCGAAAGTCTCTGGTCTACTCACTTCCTTGGGGCAATAGGCCGGAGGCGCGCGTCGGTTTATCGCGGTGAAACCCGTCGAGGAGCTAGTCGCGGTGACCCTGTCCATCGGGCCACACTACTAAGGGCCTAAGGCCATTGATAAAGGACGATAAGATGCAGCTGAGGTATCATTGCTGCAAGAGCACTGCCCGTCCGTCCTTGCAGCACTGCATGCGCTATAGCTTTTGCCTGTTGGATATGGTAAAAGTTGCTACGCGACGAAGACCGTCGCGCTTAAAATTTATTTACGTAAACAGCTGAGGTGTCGACTGTTCTGGGGTCCGCGCGCTTCGAAAGCGAAACCAAGGCTTGATCGTGGCGCCATCTCTCACCGTGCGAAGAAAGAAAAAGATAACAAAGAAAGGATCTAAGAGCGCGTGATATAACTGCTTATTTTATATAAAACAAAAGTAAAACCATTTAACGGCATTCAAGCCGGCAACACTTGAAGGGGACACTAAAGTGAAACAATGAATTGGTTTTGATTGATAAAGTGTACTTAAGAGACACCAATGTCTTTAATTTCGCCATCATAAGTCTATGAATACAAAAGAAAATCAGTCAAAGTTTCATTTTCAAATTTAGCGCCGAGATATTCGCGCGTAACATCATAGATTTCAAAGTGTACTTGTCATACGACATTGACCCAACAAAATTTTCTGAAACTAGGTATGTTAACCCTGTGATGCCCACAGTAACATACTTGATACGTTGAACACACTAATACCACAATAAAGCTGCTATAGATGTCATGATAAGCACTATTGCGGATTTGACATGGTATGAGGAAAGTACAGTGACTTACATATTATACAATAATTAATTAGTTGCAAGTAATACTAATTAGGTTATCCCCCCCAAAAAATTTATTCATTATTTTCTTTAAGTGAACTGTACATGAGTAAAAACAGTTTTTTCTCACAATTTTTCAGAAGGCATAACTGTTCGTGGGCATTACAGGGTTAAGCCCAGGACCCTGCAAAGGTCAATGTATTTCAACTACATAGGTCTTAGAAGACGGCCTTAAAATCTATGATGCCACAGCATTGAGTGCAGTCCCCACCCGCATTTACTTTTGCGCATTTTCACATTTACCAAGCGTCTACTTGAGTGTTTTGGAATTGTGAAAGGGTAGTTTACTTCTGGAATTTTTTTTTTTCACATTGGTCCCTTTAGTGAGCACTGGGCTCTAATAGTTATGTTTAAGGGTTGAAAGTTCATTAAAAATAAGTGCTGATTGTTTGCGGCAAGACTAGAGCAGTTTGAGGTTTTACTAAATTGACAATGAGATGGCAGCAACAGGAAAAAGAAGGGCAGCTTCAGATAGTTTTGGAATGTGGTATCATTGAAACAGTATAATCAACTCCTGAATAGATAACTCGGATAGTGTTTGGACAGAAAGTGTATTATGTCAAACATCAGGTATTTGGCATATGTTTTAGTAAAGTTAATATTCTGTGGTGATTACAGAGGACAAGAAAGTGCTGGCATTGTGACAAGCCAAGGTGAAAACCTCAAGAAGTTCGCTGTTCACAGAGGAATGGGCCTTGTGAGCAATGTTTTTAATGAGGACTCCATGACGAAACTGAAGGGAAATCTTGGTGTGGGCCACACACGTTATTCGACCACCGGTGGCTCGGAGCACGAATTGGCTCAGCCCTTTGTTGTACATACGAACCACGGCCTGCTTGCCATTGCTCACAATGGGGAGCTAGTGAATGCGATTGCTCTTCGTAGGAAGGTGAGAACGAGCAAAGAGAGCGTTTAAAGAATGTACCATTTCTGGGAATTACAATAGCGAATTGCATATTTTGCAGATCCTCAACAAGGGTGTGGGGCTAACGACAGGATCGGATTCTGAGCTTATCATGCAAATCCTCAGCCAGCCTCCACCAACAGGAGAAGAGGAAGATGGCCCCAATTGGCCAGCTCGCATCAGGCACCTGATGTCTCTGACACCTACAGCGTACTCACTCATTATGATGTACGATGACACCATCTATGCAGTTCGTGACCCGTTTGGGAACAGACCACTGAGCATAGGAGTACTAGTTCCACCCAGTGGAATCAAAGGTACTATATTAATTACCTGCCTGCTTGCACAACATTTTTGGCATATCCACCTTTACTCTATAGACTATTCTACAAATGGGTTTGAGTGCTGCCATATTGGGCTCTTAACCTTTATGTTTTGTATCTTTAACAACTAAACAGTGTTACATTAGACACATACCCATAAAGATGGGTCGGTGCATAAGATTTTTCATGGCCATAATAATTCATGTCGCTTTATACAAAAACTAGAAAACACCGGCTTAACAGTCCAAGATGGCGGTTCCCAGACGTCTTACGAAAAATAGTCTATACCTGCTTATATCAAGTAACTTATGGTTCTGCCATCTATATATGGTACATACTAACATCTTTTTCAGCTCTTAGGTTACATTTACCAGTAGCAGTTAAGCAGATAATGGTGCCATTGATCTTGTTTATGGTGCCATTGTTCTCGTTGTCTTGTTAAGAACTTGTGGAGCAGTCAGAATGACGAGTAATTTACTGTTCAATCCAAGAGAGTAGTTTGACGAATAAGCCAGAACTGTTTATCTTCTCGTCTCATCAAGCAACATGGAACTAAATACTAGATGAAAAAAAAAAAAAAACTGGTAGAAAAGATCAAGTGCTTGTATTTATTGCAATTTTTTCTTGATTCTTAACTTCATGCTCCTCAGCATGATTTGGAACGCCAACTAATCTTGTCCCCTATCTATTTCAATAAATTTGGATCAATAAAGAATAGCAACTATTGTTAGCGATGGGAAAACTGTTTATGCACTCAAACCTCATTATAACAAAATTGCATTATACACCAAAGGAAGTTCGTTACATCTGAAAATTCATTATAAAGGTATATTCCGAACAATGCATCTATTGAAAGAACATTTTTTGTTTACTTTATTATAATCAGTATTTCGTTATATCTGGGTTTATTATATCGAGGTGCTCTAACCTCGATATAATGAACCCAGATATAACAAAATACCGGTTATAACGAAGTAAATGAAAAATAGTCTTGCAATAGATATAGTATTAGGAATAAACCTTTATGGCGATTTTCCGCATATAACGAACTTATTTTTGTGTAAGATGCAACTTTGTTATAATGAGGTTTGAGTGTAGGTGCTCATTACGACGAGACTGTCATGTCATTGGAGAAGAGGTATAGTGTATATTACTTGGCTGTGAGAAGAGAAAATAATACTGAACTTGTTTTTGTGGAAGACAAATAGCTACCAAAGGAAAAAATTTAGCAGCTGTGGCCCACGTACCTTGGAAATTGATGCTATGCGAAACACGCGGAGGCTAGGCGTCTGCACTGTAATTTTTGTTATTGAGCGAAACGTTGTGAAATGATCCTAAAGATATGTACAAATCTTGTTCACACAGACATATATGCTGAACAGTCGCATATGTTTTATATAACCAGTAGTTTACAGTTGCACGATTATAACAGCAACATGGGTATTAGCAACACCAGAAGTGGTAAGCTGATATGTAGTGCTTGTGCTCACGAGGATGGTAGCCCTGGACACTGCTACATAAATCAATTTCAGTGGACGGCACTTTACTGCAACTGACCTTAACCTGACGTGACGACTGCATCATCAGAGCGCATATGTAATGCTTATAAAATTGGATAGCCAGCACTGCAACCACAATTGACATTCCACGTGCATTGGGTTCTATTTGAAAAGCTTTGCGAGACCTGGCAAGGCTCTGTGCTAGAATAATTTGCTGCTACGCAGAATGCTGTGGTTCAATTTCTGCTTGGATTCTTTGCATTCGTCGGGTCAACACTGCCGATGTCAGCTTTTTCTTAATGCTTACACATTAAAATTACCAATGTGTATTCTCTCCATTTCTGGGTAGATACAAGCTGTCACTCACCTTTAGCACATACCTGCCCATGTTGTATGGGTATGTGCCACATGTGTCTGGTGGAAAGGGTATGATAAGTACATGACAGGATAGTCACATTATTAAGTGTCACGACGAGTCATATTCATCACACGATCTTGCCCTCCCATACTAATTCTAGTTCACCCCAAGTTAAAAGGGTGATCATGAGAGCACCCAGACGTAGGCGGCTAGACAGATAGGTATACAGACATGCTGAAAGTACTTGCAGTACGCAAAGTGCTTCGCATTTAAAATTTGTCGACACATTCGATTTTTAAAGTTGCACAAAGCCGCTATTTCAAGGATTTCTTATTGCAGTCCTAAAAAGATTACTTCTGTGTCTGCATATTTTTTCTATTTCTAAAGTGCAAAATTACCGTAAAGGGCTCAGTCGAGGCTGCTCAGGCTAGAGAAATGTTCAACTTTTGCTAGAACTCCATGTCCCGACAACCAATATAAAAAGAATGAAGAAAATATCTGGGGCATTATTCCATCTTTTGAAATGGTGGGATATTCCCCTTTAAGACACTGTCGTTTGAGGCACACTCTCGTTTGAGGCAAGTCAAGTGTGCAAGGCACAGCTTTCAAACATGTGCTTTTCTCTGCTGTAGCGGTGGATCCTCAATTCACAAATCTGTTGCAGACAAAACCAACCCGCAGTTCGAATATGAAGGCTGGGTTGTGTCCTCGGAGTCTTGTGCCTTCAAGTCTGTCAGTGGCGTGCTGTACCGTGAAGTACTGCCGGGCGAAATTGTGGAGATTACGAAACATGGGCCAAAATCAGTTTGCATTGTTCCCAGGCCCTACACTGCACCTCCAGCATTCTGCATTTTCGAGTATGTCTATTTTGCAAGGCCAGACAGCATCTTTGAAGGTAAGGCATGACCAGTAATTCTATATACGAACCCTTTATGACACGGCATCCTCATTTGGAGGCACGATGAGCCTTTACTATTTCTGTGCGATATTGGCGAAAAAAGAAGACAGTGTATATACTGAGCTAGTGTTAAATTAAGCACTCTTGTTGCCTAATGTACCTTGATATCACTCCTGGTTGAAATCATGATGACTGGGGGGTTTATGTCCAAACACCACGGTATGATTAACAGGTTGAAATTATTTGCTACACGTTTGGTGAAGGCGGTACCATGTTTGAGGTGCTGGATGCGGGGCTTTTTGGCAAGAATAGCAAAATATTTTACTTGTTCAGGAATGCTTGCTGCCAGCGGATCACCATCGCACGTACTTGAGTTGGTTGTTGAAATTGGTTTACGAAAAAATACGGCAAGACTGACAGTACAATAATTGATAATTACTTTTATAATTACTATTGCTATAATGTACACTGCACTTAATTCTAGAACATGTTGCTTTAAACTCAGTCTCTAGAACCTTGGCATGAAATATAGTAAATTTCATGCAATTACAGATAGTCATTCAGAATGCGTGTTGCAAAGAGCTTATGCGATATTGATGCACATGGGTAGTCCATGTCTAAAACATTCTGAATGTGAAATTGATCCGGAAACCTTGCCACATGCAACAATGTTTTCTTTGCTCACGTAAAGGTCAAATGGTCTACACCGTAAGGAGGGAATGTGGCAAGCAGCTTGCCCGAGAAGCTGCCGTTGAAGCCGACATCGTCAGCACTGTACCGGAGTCTGCGACACCTGCTGCCCTTGGATTTTCCGAAATAGTAAAGTCTCAACCCACTTTTTCATCGGACGCTTTGCATTTCTATGCAATAGCTGTTGGAGCTTCTCAAACATATGGTTTGGCTTCATTCGAACATATAACTGGGCAAGCCAAAGGTTGATTATTATAACTGCTGATGTGGCTATGGACATTTTCTCAGCTCAGGGTAAAGTGTAGTGCAGAATGTGGTAACCAAATCTTTATAGGCAATATATGCAAAGATGCCTGTCCTCTTATAAATACTTAAAGAAGCTCCAGGGACCTTTTTTTTTGAATCGGTACGTTTCACCTTGCATTTATTTTTCGCCTTAAGTTATTGACAAGAATATATCTTGGATGTTGCTGCTTCGGCTAAAAGACATTTGAAACTTAGAGCACAATGAGAAGGAGTGTAAAATGATACATTACAAATTCGTGTAAACAAAATTTAGAGTCCTTCTTTAGAGTTGCCCTGCCAGCCCCAGAGTTGCTTTCTGGACATTAAAATTGAATTAAGATCGAATAATTCATTTAGCTGCTAGCAAGTGAATTTTCTAGGGCCACAAAACTGAAGATCATTCATTAGCCCAAACTTTGATCGATTTTTGGTCAATCAAGGGTTTAAACTTGCATATTACTGAAAATGTAATGCTGTGCACAGAAAATACAAGCAAACTTCATTTATCAAAAAGATGTCATTACTGTTCTCCTAAAGGTTGCAGAATCGAGCGCGGGCCACGGAGGCCGGTGTTCAGTAATTTAAGTAATGTAATTTGACCCACTTTGCAGACAAAAATTCCATATGCAGAAGTTCTCTGCAAAAACCGCTACGTCGGCCGCACCTTCATCCAGCCGAGCACTCGTCTACGACAGCTTGGTGTTGCCAAAAAATTTGGCCCGCTGTCCGACAACTTCAATGGCAAACGTATCATTCTCATTGATGACTCCATTGTGCGAGGCACTACGGTGGGAAGTATCATCAAGCTGCTCAAGGAGGCTGGTGCTAAAGAGGTATGTCAATGCATAGGAATTAGGAGCTGTAAGCGTCATACTCTTTGGATACACAGCAGTTAATAATTTCTTGTTGCGCTGTGGTTGAAGAGACGAGGGCGAACAGGGACTACAAGACAGACGGTGTGCAGCTGTTTTGCATCACCTGTCCTGTGGTCCCCGCCTCGTCCTCGTCTCTTCATTTGCAGCGCAACAAGAAATCATGAACCACCACCAACTAGCCTAATTCGCTCCGCTATAAAGTAGACTCTCATTAAACGGAACCTGAAGGGATTAGAGAAATGTGTTAAACTTAATGGGAGTTTCGTTTACTGTGAGATGAAGAGGGGTGATGAATACAAGTGCAAAACCAATCATATCAGATGCAGCCGTTCCTTAAGCAGCAGTTCCGTTTCAAAAGATTTTAGTCTACCGAGAGTCTACAATATTTAAGACTGCACTGGAATGTTGCATGGTTAGATTGCTGTTGACACTGCTAACTGAAGAAAGAAATTTACTTCCTGTGGTTAAAAAAAATTGGTTGTTGATCCAATACAAGGCCTTTCTAAATCTTTCTTTTTTTCCACGTGAGCATTGCCCTAAATATTTGCAGGAAGCAACAAATGCCCAAAATATGTGACCTTCACTCACTTACAATATAGAAAAATTCTGTAACTTGAAGAAATTCCAGCAGTTATCAGTCCTTGCGTTTGATTTACTGACACTTAGCTTCTGGCTTTCGTATGCGATTAGTCAGACCAGAGCTCTCGAGTGAGTGCCACCATAGCTGCCACATGGCGTAGCGAACTAACTACAAACTCTTTACCAGTGCTTTCCTTGTTCAGAAGTTCTCAGCTGGAGACCAAAGCAAATAGCGTAGCATGCCCACCTCATTCATCAGGATAGAGAGAAGTTAAAGTGGACAAAATTAAATGTTGGGTAGAAAATTAAACGTTGAGTAGAAACTCACAACCTCCGCATTTCCCAGAAGACAAAAGATAAAGCCAACTAAAGTTGCCAAAATGGCAAAGAGTTTAAGACAAGCAATGAAAACAATTGTGATCTTGTAAACAGTTTATATACGCTTTCTTTACAGCATACATGTGGCACATTCTGCAACGTTGGTTCTAATACAGCAGTTTAAACAGAACTTGAAGGAACATCAATTCCGTTTACCGAGAGATAAGCAAGTGTGCAGAATTAAGGTTGTTATTTCATTAAAATTTAATTAGGAGCTAAATTATGAATTAAACAAATGATAGTAGAATCAGATGTCCCACTTAAGCAGCAGTTTTATTTAAGAGGTTCTCATTTGCTGAGAACCTACGGTATTTTGGCTTATCTGTGCTGGCTTGATAATCTGTTCTTTTTCTGCTTCTTTAGGTGCACATTCGCATTGCCTCGCCTCCACTGCACTACCCATGTTACATGGGCATCAACATTCCAACCAAGGAGGAGCTCATTGCCAACACACTGGATGCCAAGCAACTGGCAGAAACGCTTGGTGCCGCCAGCCTAGTCTACCTATCCGTCGAAGGTTTGACCACTGCTGTCCAGAGAGGCGTGCAACGTCCCAACGGCGGCAGCAAGGAGGTCGGCCACTGCACGGCATGCCTCACTGGGCAGTACCCTGTCCAACTCGAGTGGTAGCCGGGCAGTGGTGGCTGCAAAATTTTAGTAACAATAAACAGGTTTCACTCTGTTCTGTCTCGTGTCAATGCAATGCTTGTGATGCTCACAATGGCTGCAAGCTACAATGCAGATTTTAAAGGGACACTAAAGAAAAATTTTTCTCGTATAAGTAAATTATTCTTTTGCGACGCCAACAATGCCATGCTTGCTGTGAAAAGATACTTGGTGGGAAAAAAATGAGCAGAAAAAAAATATGCAGGCAGTGACACCATCTGGAAGTTCCCACACAAGTCGCACATTTTGAATGAGGCTACAAGAACCAACAACAGAGTTGCCAATCGACAAAAACGATGTGCATAACGATGTGCATTGTCTTGTGAGAGGGCCGGAGACAACGTACCGAAGTAAGAAAATTTTGTCGAGCCACTGCGTCCAAAATACCAAAAATTGCTTCGAAATCTACGAGTTGACCCTCGGGAGTGCTTAAGTTAAGCACCGGATAATTATTTTTTCATCTACTAATATTATCTATGGTGATGAAATAAATGACACTAAGTTTTCAAAGTGCAATATATCAGTCCAAGCTAATTTATTTAACTTTAATGTCCCTGTTGTCTGCTAGTATACTTTGCTTCATGGAACACCAGATGTTTGGAGACTTCGATGGCAGTAAACATGCTTCTCATGCATGCTCGTGATGCTATGTCCACGCATGGTGCATTGCTCATTTTTATTGTAGGAGATAGAGTGCACATTTTCACATTTGGTGCTCTCCCAACAATGACGGGGACAGGATTGGAACAGTATAAGTGCTCTGCCTCCAGCCAGAACAGTGCTTAGATTCAAGGGAACATGAAGGAAAGATGAGGCAAGTGTTTATAGAGTTCTGCAAAGCAAGATTTAACTATTCTACTAATACTACAGAATACAGGCCCTAGAATTTGCTTGCACCCTTCTATTAGCAGTGGGGAGTACCACAACAGCCTTTTATCAGCTCCATCATAATCCTAGAGGACACATTGACAGTTGGCACAAACAACAAATATCCAAATGAAGGTCGTAAAAACTGAGCAACGTTTGCCTGTGCTGACATTCCCATGGAAATTGGGAAAGTGTGGTCAACACTTGTGGTCATTTGTCCAAATGTACTCCCAACATGGATGCAGTTTTTGTAACCATTATCCCAAACAAAAGTCTGAACACAGTATGCTAGGTTGATGATAGCAGATGTATTTCTTATAGGACGGTCAGGTTGAAACATAAGTGGGAATGCATAAACTAAAGCACTTATTAAAAGTAACCATTTAAGACAGCAATATTATGTTGCTACGTGTTAGGTCAGCAGATATTGTTAGCTAGTAACTAACTGTACAAGCCAATATTCCAATAACAGCCCATGATGTGGAAAGAATGTAAATCAAAAGAATGCATTCTAGTTGGAAATAACTTTCCCACTATCCATTTGTACGAGAAAGTGAATCCCACACAAACAAAATTTGCATCACTACTACTGGGGTGGAACAGCGTAAATAGGTTTCGGAGCAGCCCTGGGAGCAGGCAAAAGTGCCTTTTGTAGCGGCCTTTTTGAGTAAGTTTGGATCAGTCGGAACATTCAGATCAGATGTAGCCCTGTTACGCAGAGCTTGTACAGCAACGTTCGTCCAATGCTGCATTTTTGAAACACACACCTAAATTGTGCAACAGCCCTATTATCGCGATAGAAACTATATAGAAACTGTGGATTTTTGCCGTCCCGTATGATGTCCGAATGGATAGAATACGCCCGCGCATCGCATGTTCCATCCGCGGGTAAAAGCACGCAAGGGAGGGCAATGAGCTCGGCTGAAGCAAAGATCGAACGATCCAGCCCATCTTTGTCGCCAGGAGGGACCATGCGATAACATACCCCTGCCCGAAAAGCCTGTAGTTGAAGTAGAGAAAAAGCACTGCGCCCGTTTTGAAAGAGCACGAAGGGAAGAGAGGTGGGGTGGGGGGTGCGTGTCGCTTGAGCAACAACTGAGAACATTGCTTCTAAGCACATAGTTGTGATTTCTGGCGCACGCGGCTAGCTCGGCAGCCATCAGAGGGCTGCTCCCGTGCACAACGTGCTGCACTCTTATTGCTCTCATAGCAAAGAGAATGTGCGAAAAGTGTTGCTCTCCCTGAAGTGGCCATGTTCTCGTACGCCAGCATGAGTTACATGAGATCGGATTCAAAAGAAGTAGCTGCCAGCCTCACTTCGTACCACATTACAATTTCTTGCTATCACATTCATTGCTTTGCCCTTGTGGTGGAACTGTGATTTTTTTAGATATGAACAACCGTCCATTTTTTTAAACCTAAACACACAAGCGTCAACTGCCAGGTCGATAAGCACCGTATAATGGAGCACAGAGGCAAATGAACGAAGATACACACATAAGCTCAATGAACGGTCCTGTGCAGCTGTCTTTATAGACTTAATATGCGAGCTGAGGATTTCTTTTTCATACCTCACAATGAAGAATGATAATGTCTTTAAAGACTGGTACAGGGACCACACACCACCCCCACTTGTTTTGAGCGCAGTTACTGCATGTCATCCTTTTTTTTCTTTTCCGAACGCTGCCATCGAGTTAAAAAAAAAAAAACTGTTTCACAGTAAGCACGAAGCAATAAATGCGATAGCAATAAATTGTAAGTCTGACAGCAAACTCTTCTAGATTCGCTATCGCACTACTTCACAAAACACTGGCGTTAGAGAATATGGCCAGGCCAAGGAGAAATGCTCTTTTTGCAGTCTCTTCGTGTTGAGAGCATAGCACGTTCATTCATTCATTCAGGTTACCCCTAAAGGCCCTCTAGAAGAGGGTATTACATAGGGGGGGGCCAATACAACATGGTTTACAGCAAGATACAGTGCAACCTGACAACCGCAACAAAGCCAATACAACATGGTTTACAGCAAGATACAGTGCAACCTGACAATCGCAACAAAGCGCAAACCATGAATACGGGCAGCAATTGCATGGCGTTATACAATAGTTAAAAAACAAAAGAAAACAAAACAACAAAAGCAAAAAAAAAATATTTAGTTCGTCACCGTAGTGCGCATGAGCTCTGAAAACTTTACCGAGTCTTTCTCGGTGGCGATATGTGCAGGCAAACTGTTCCACTCAATAATAGTGCGCGGGATGAATGACTGAGCGAAACGAAGTGTGCAAGATAGCGGGCGTTTGACTTTGTTAGGATGATCACGGCGAGGAAAGATGGAACAGGCGGGTTCAAAGAAACTGTCATGTAATGATGGGTGATTGTAAAGTTTGTGGAAAAGTGATAGGCGTGCATATTTCCGACGAATGGCCAAATCCTCTAGCTCAGCACGGTTTTTTAAGTTAGTTACGCTGGAATAGGTAGAATAATCTGAGTAAATGAAACGAGCAGCTCGGTTTTGCAAAGATTCAATATTTGATACGATGTAGGCTTGATGAGGATCCCAAATGGCACTGGCATATTCTATTTTAAGGCGAATTAAACTGGTAAAAGCAAGTTTTTTTAACTGCAATGGAGCCTGTTTAAGATTTCGTTTCAGTAACCCGAGAGACCGGTTAGCAGCTGCAAGAATGACTTCTATATGATGGTGCCAAGATATATTCGATTGAAAGTGGAGACCGAGGTACTTGTAGGTAGATGTTAACTCAAGTGTCATATTATTCAACGAGTATTGACTAGGAAAACATGTAGCAGCGTTAGTAAAGGACATGCACTTTGTTTTAGAAACATTTAACGACATAAGCCAAGTTGAACACCAATGATTAATTTTGTTAAGGTCAGATTGCAAAGCTAAGCGGTCAGAATCAGAAGAAATGTTACGGTATATTACGCAGTCGTCCGCGAAAAGTCGAACGTGTGAAGATAAAGAATTCGGTAGATCATTAGTGTAAACGAGGAAGAGTAGAGGACTAAGAACACTGCCTTGGGGTACACCAGATGTTACCGGTAAAGAGGAAAAATAAAAATTCATAGCAAAGGTGAATTGAGACCTGGAGGAAAGAAAAGCTTTTATCCATGCAAGAACTATAGGGTGAATGTTAAGTTGTTCTAGCTTTAGTAGTAATCTGTGGTGAGGAACGCGGTCAAAAGCTTTAGCGAAATCTAAGAAAATGACGTCGACCTGGCAACCAGCGTCCATGGATTTATGAAGGTCGTGAACAAAACCGGCAAGTTGGGTGTCGCATGAAAATTCCTTGCGAAAACCGTGCTGAAAATTGAAAATGATATTGTGACGTTTGAGATAGTTTATTACTTGAGTGTGTATGATATGCTCCATGAGTTTGCAAATGGTACTAGTTAAGGAAACGGGCCTGTAATTTAGCGGTGAGGAACGTTCACCTGATTTGAAAAGGGGGACGACTTTAGCTGATAGCCAATCTTGGGGCAGAGTTCCGGTAGACAAAGACTGTGAAAACAGAGCGCATAAGAAGGGGGTGACACTGAATGATATAGATTTCAGGATTTTATTATTTAAGCCTATATTATCCAAGGTGGAAGAAATTTTTAGTTTCTGTAAAAGGGACAGAACACCGGCCTCACTGATAACAATCTCCGGCATGACTGTGCTGCTGAAACTATGCAATATGGGAGTGGATGAAACGTCTTCTCTGGTAAAAACTGAGGAAAACGCCTGGTTTAAGACATCTGCGCATTGAGATGTGGGAACTGAAACACCATCGTTATTGCTTAAGACTATATCAGGATAACATTTGGGGTTAACAAAGCGCCAGAATCTGCGTGGATTATTTGCAAGTATAGAAGTACACGTAAAAGTGTTCTCGAGCCATTTATGCTGACGCCTGCCATGATGGTGCACGCCCATAGTGATCGCGACCACATCTTTACAAAGTTCACGGCTAATGCTGGAGCGATGATCACAGCCTTTACGAAACTGAAACCAAAACCGTTTTGATGATACCGAAAAGACATTGGTTCTTAAATACACTACTGTGCACGAAGCTTGATGGCTTTCGTACCTTGCGGCTAAATTCGAGTGCTGCGGCGCAGTACGGCACTGATAAGCGAGTTTGGCACAGAATGGGTGGTTCAACGCAGGATGGCGCAGGTTAATAAGTTTGCCACAAAATGATGCAAATGGCACAACTGTTTCATGCCTGCTACAACAAACGTTATTATGTTAACATTAATTCGAACAGAAAAAGTAAGAATTGACACTTACCATATATCACTAAAAGGCTCTGCAGTGCACCTTCCATAAGATGCCATAACACCCTGAAACACAAAGCACAAAAAATTAGTTTGTGTGTGCTTTTCAAGTGCCCTATACTTACGATACCCAGCTGTCAATCGCATCTTCAAACCACATCAATCCATCTTATGGCTTTGTCTTGTTTTCTTCATCTTCTGTCTCTCTTAGTCTTCGATCTTGGTACTTGGTAAATGTTTTGAGGGTACGGATGGAGTAAAGTGTATCAAAGAGAGTCTGCCGCAACAATTCTTTTGTTTTCTTTTTTTTTCTTTTTTTTCTCTCCTGTGTGGACCCATAAAAAACTGGCAAAAATGTGACAAATTTGGTTATTCCACTTTTCTCTCTCTCTCTTTTTTTTCTTCATCACTTCATTTTTTTTTTTTTGCCTCTTTTGCAGTTGCAAGATCCATACCTTGCACACCGTGTGTCTTTTGCATGCGTAACATGTTGCATACTGTTCACAAGTTTTATTTCGCGGGGAAAAAAAGTAAAACTATTTACACACCTTGCCAAGCAAGAAAACACAATAGTTCGGTGTAAAGAGCACGGGAGGTCAAAAAAGAAAAAGAATGACCACGATTAGAGGAATTCATATCAACAGCAGAGCGAAAGCTGTCACTCAAATACACTGAATGCAGACTCAGAAAAAAAAAAAAAACTGCAATTGCAAAGGTAACCACCATGCAAGAGCTGCTGCACTAGCTGACCTAATCAAACATCGTCACTGCCTTCTGTAACAACAAAATGGCGAAAGGCCGACTAGCATGAAAATGAGTCTAATGCTCTGAAACCGAGTTATAAACTTGTATAGAAGAAGACTGCTTCAAACATAGGCGCACAAACTGAAATAAATTTCAGAGCAGACGAGAGATAATTTGAGGGTATAATGTTGCGTCAAGGTGTGATAACCCTAAAACCAGATCCACAGTAAACCTTTCCTCCGACTACAACTAGGATGCCATGAGTGCCAGGCTTGGAGCTGGCCTACAGAACATGCTGAGAGCTACAAAGGAAGCCAAAGATGGCTCTCTGAATACCATGTGAGAACGAAGGCAACTAAAGATGAATAAAAAAGAAAGGCATCAACTACAAATGGGAGGAAAAACAGACTTCAAAGCTACCAACGCATGCAAACATGCGAGTCAACGAAAAAAAAATTAAGAAACAAAGCTCTGCTTTCACCATGTTGTGTTGTGGCATGACTGGGTGTAGTACATTTTTTTATGCACAAGATTGTAATAAAGAAAAAAATGGCGACATACAGGCAACAGGGCACAATATGTACAGAAATACATTATAAATGGAGCGTGCAAGAAATTTGACAATAAGCGTCACGATTCAACATAATAACAATAATAAAAAAAAGAAAGATGACAGGTGAAGGCATCATCGTCGCCAGGAGCGCGCTTCGCTGTCTTCCTCCTCTTCATCATCCACGAGAAGAAGGTCTTCTTCCAAGGCCAGGTTTGACTGCCGGGGAAATAGATGAAATTAATAACCACAGCCTTCTAAGAGAATTTCCGTGCCTTATGTCAAGTTTAACCGCTTCGGTACAACCGGACTAGAGGAGCGGCATGCACGCACTCTCTTACGGCCTGTGCTTCGCGCCTAGTTCCCACCTTTCAACGCCGCTAGTACATGGCACTGTGGCCTAACCCTCGATAAATCTTGCTAAAACAAAGAAAGTTATGCCCAGAGAGTTTAACGATGCAACCTTTTCTGGTCAGATAGTACTCAAAGTGCGCCCTTCTGTTACTGTTTTTTTTTTAGTAAGCATCGCATTCAAGGCAAACTTTATTGTAGATTAAGTCACCGATATTTGTCTCTGTAAGATATTTCATCAGAAACAGCAATTTTTTTATTTATGATCAACGTGCGTGGCTTTCCTCCTCAATTCTAAAGAGTGCGCGGGTGCCGCTCCTCTAGTCCGACCGTGGAGGTGGCTACGTACTACTATGACGACTACTACCGTATAGTGCGGAATATAGGTCGAGATTTTTTCCAAAAAATGTCAATGAAAAGTCACCCCTCGTCCTATATACCGGCCCTTGGCATAAACCAAGTGATCGTCTGGCAACAAGAAGTGTCACATGCTTTTTCGGCATCAGCATCGACATCGCCTCTTTGGGCCGATGCCATTTCTCTTTTCTTGTTGATTTAGTGTTCATAGCAAAGGTGGTTCGTAGCGAGTGTCGGCGTTACTCTGTGACTAGCCATGAATACGGGGACACGGCGCCAGTTGACCACCGCGTTTAAAAGAAAAGTTATTGAATTCGCGGAGGTGAATGGCAACATGGCGGCACAGCGGCAGTTTGGAGTGTCTGAGAAAAGCATCAGGTACTGGCGCAACCAAAAATCCAAACTGTCATTGTGTAACGCGAGGAAGACGTCGTTTAGCGGTCGCTGAGCTATGCACCCGAAACTCGAAGACAAAGTGGCGGATTTCGTCCGCGAGTACCGTGCCAGATCTCTGCCTGTGAATGCGGAGCTCATTCGATCAAAAGTCGTCGAGCTCGCCAGTGAAGCCGGTCCATCAAAGAAAGACTTCAAGGGATCAATTTATTGGGTCCGTCGCTTCATGCGACGCAAGGGATTTGCCCTTTGACGGCGCACGTCGATATGCCAGAAGCTGCCAGAGGCGTACGAGGACTAATTGAAAGAGTTTTAAATCTACGTGAACACGCCTCCGGCGGCAGCATGGCTACATGCTAGGCCAGATCAGCAACGCCGATGAAACGCCAGTGTGGTTCGACATGCTGTCGTCCATGACTGTTTGCGAACGCGGGGCAAAAGAGGTGAAGCTTTTGTCGACCGGAAGCGAGCATTCGCGCTTCACCGTTATGCTTTCTTGCCCGGCCGACGGCAGAAAGTTGCCCCTCTTCATCATCTTCAAGCGGAAGACGATGCCGAAGGAGGCCTTCCCGCGGGATGTCGTCGTCCGGGTCACGAGAAGGGGTATATAGACGAGGCCCTAATGTGTGAGACAGTGTGGAACCGGCGGCACGGAGCACTCTTGCAGCACCAGGCAAACTGCCCAGTCTGATGAAACCGATTGTCAGTGAGCGTCCATGGCAAGTGGCCACCTGCGATCTAATGGGACCATTTCCCAGAAGTAAGCAGGGGTTCATTCACCTGATGGTAGTCATTGATCACTTTTCGAAATGGGTGGAACTTTTCCCACTTCGGAAGATGACAGCGCGAGCGGTGTTTGAGAAGCTGCACGAATTGTTTTGCCAACTCGGCTTCCCGGAAAGGCTCATCTTGGACAATGCTTCGTATTTCACCGCTCGGGTGTTCGGTGTCACGTGCCGTTCCCTCGGAATTGATCACTGCACCACTTCACCCTACCATACCCAGTCCAATTTGACGGAGCGCGTCAATCGTACGCTCAAACCGATGTTGGCGGCCTTTGCCGAAAATCAAAGGGGCAGGGTAGACCATTTGAGTGAGCTCGCGTTCGCTATTCGAACATCCGAGAGTCGCTCAACTGGTTTCTCGCCCGCCTTCTTAAGTTTTGGAAGGGAGTTGGCAAATCCGGTGACCAGCGTCACTCAATGCGAACTCGAGGACGAGGAGGCGCCGGCAGACTGCTCTGCTTACGCATCAACACTTCGGGACAGGCTTTGTTGAGCTTTCTGCAAAGCAAGGGAAAATTTGGCGTCGGCCAGGGCTCAGCAGAAAGCCCAATATGACCGCAAGCATCGCGACCTAGTTTTTGAGGTGGGCGATCTTGTCCTGAAGCGTAACCACGCTCTTAGCGATGCCAGTAAGGGGTTCTCAACCTCGCTCGCTCCCAAGTGGCTTGGTCCGTACCGAGTGAAGAAAGCTTGCACTCCACTCGCGTACTTGCTGAAAGATCCCCATACGGGAAAACTCAGCCGTGCCCATATCGCAGACCTGAGACTCTTTGTCTCACGTTCTGACGAGCTCTCGCCAGCGCACTGCGGCACTTTCTTGCAAGCAACAAGGCACACCCGGGGCGGCGGACTGCATTCAGACCTTGCACCGGTATAATCTGAGGAAGCGGTCACCTTTGTGATTTCGCGCCGGACGGCGGACTTCTCCGCAACCGAAGGCCCTCAGTTTACTGTCTAGCTTCAGTATAGGTTAGCTTCTTTACGGCCTTTTCTCGTAAAGAAGTCGACCCCGCCCCGCTAACTCAGTCGGTAGAGCATGAGACTCTTAATCTCAGGGTCGTGGGTTCGAGCCCCACGTTGGGCGCCAGTGTAGTGTACACGTATCCCGAAGGAGTACGGCCACTAGCGTGGGTCCGGTCTTAGCGAGCCGCAGGGCACTCGTTAACCGTCGCCGTGGCGAGAACATGATACTGCTCAAAGTCGCAACACTTTATTGTGGCAACACCAAACGCAGTACAGCCCGTTGCAAAGGCGCTGTGGGAAAGCAAATAGGCTTATCTATGCCACGGGCATAAAAGTACTACACAGGGTGCCATGAGCACGTCTTCGTGGTAAAGGTGGCACCCACGGAGGCACGGGGACCAAGGCCCGGTTGCTCGAGCGAGGGCAAAAGAGCTCGCGTTGGCCTCGGAGGGAGATGACACGAGCTCCTTTGCCCTCGCTCGAGCAACCGGGCCTTGGTCGGCGTAGCTAGGCCACGCACTAGGACACCGTACCACCCTTTGGCCGTGCGTATGCAGTGGGTCAACAAAAGGTGAGCGTTCGCCTCGGGCGCGAGGCTCCGTCAGCGAAGTTCGACGAGCCCCCGAGCGACGGGAGTCGACGGACAGAAAAGATTGCGTGGCTCACCGTCTGCAGTCCCGGAGAGTATCTATCTGCCCGCTCCCGACACCGCGCAAAAACCTCTCGAGAGATTCCGCGCGCAGCGCCACAGTCAACATCCGCTACCGGGTGAGGGGGTTAAACGTCACTCCGCTCTCCCAGGGCGGCAGACAGCAAAGGTGGGGAGACATGTCGGGACGTGAGAGTGACAGAAAAGGCAGCAAAGCCCGCGCAAAGGCAACGGGCTAGCCTCAATTCCCACAGCACGTAATACATCATTAGCTTTGTTATTGAGTGTCTACGTATTCACTTGTTTATTGATGCTGGTTGGTTATATAGTGGTGGCAGTAAGGCAAAACATGAATTTTATTGAACATCCAGCGCTACTGATCACCTTGAAAGCACTCTATCATGTTGGTGCAAAATTGTGATAGCACGCGTTACTGATGGAGAGGGAGCGAAAGCATCTTAAGGAGGAGTTTAAAGGGACACTAAAGGCAACTATTAAGCCCACGTTGATTGTTGAAATGGCGGTCCAGAAACCTCGTAGTGTTGCTTTTGTGCCAAGGCAGGGCCTATTTAGAAATAAAATCACGTTTTAGTGGTCCGCATCTGGTTAGCACACTTCAAATTACCTGCCTCCAGCTCACGTCACTGTTGCCATGCACAGCGTTGCCCGGCTTTACTGCGCTAGAAACAGCAGACTGAAAGCAGCGGGAGCAACAGCAGCAACAATGACCATTGACCAATTTCCTGCCATTAGCTTCGAGATTGCAGACGTTATGTTTCAACTGTGCCCTGCTAGATAGCACCACCTGTCTCGTGTAACCAGGCGAAAATTGAATTTTTGAACCACTCGTGCCATTCCATATACAGTGAAAGCTCGTTAATTCGAACTGTAAGTTATGGTTTGGCCAAGCTCCATACAAGCCTATGAATAAAGAAAGCCCGTTAATTCGAATGCGAGTAGGTTCAGCCGCGGATAATTTGAACTACGCGCCACCGCGCCGGCGGTTTGGCTAGTCACTCAATAGGGTGGCTGCCGAGTTTTGAGGCGGCGTTGACAGGGAGCGGAGAGAAAAACTTACTCTTCGCCCCTCCTCTACAATCTCTCTCTCTCGGCGGCTGCCTGCTCTCCGTCCTACATAACCTCCAAGATTTTTTTTTTTTACGCCAATCTCGGAGCCTTTGAAAATCCTGCATAGTTGTCGTTGTTAGACGACAGATGGCGTGACCAGCACACAGCAAATCGGGTGCGTCGTAGCTTCGCCCAGCCTTCTCTGCAACAATTGAGGTGTGCGTCGTACATCCTGGTTCTTGGTGCTGGGAGTAGCTTCCGACTGTCGCGATTCTTTGTGTTGGTGTTAGGCCTTGGCTAACGTTTGTTGCAGTAGCGCCGGTACTAGCTTCCCGTCTGTGACGATTCTGCTGCTCCGACTTGATGGCGTGTGCCCGCGACAAATACCGTGCCAAAACACCTCAGGAGAAAGCTGATATCCTGCGGGAAGTGGACGCCGGACTCTTGCCTAAGCAAGATATCACAAAAAAGCATGAGATACCGAAAACGATGCTATCTGCTCATATAAAAAATAGGAGGACTATTGAAGACGCCTTAGAGGCAGAAGTTGCGAGCAAAAGAAGTAGGTTGCAGCCCGCAAAGCATCCTGACCTCGAGAAAGTGCTTCTCATTTGGATAAAGGAAATGCGTTCGCAGGACATACCACTGAGTGGCCCAGTCATACTGGCAAAGGCAGCAGACTACGCCCTGCAGCTAGACTACGGCGACTTCACTGCTTCAGATGGGTGGTTGCACCGTTTTCGCGAGCGCTACGACCTCATTTTCCATGCTGTGTTGGGTGAAATGAACGCTGCCAACATGGAAACGTGCGAAGGTTGGCGCTCCAAAGTGCTTCAAGGCTACATGGAGAAGTATTCTCCGAAGGACATATTTAATGCGGATGAAACTGCCTTATTTTTCAAATTGCTGCCCCCCAAAACTATCACAAATAAATGCGATAAGTGCACATGAGGGAAGAAAAGTAAAGAATGGATACTGGATAGCTGTGATGGTTGTTGCGAACATGACCGGGACCGAGAAGTTGCCTCTGTTTGTGATAGGCAAATCGAAAAGTCCTCGTTGCTTCAAGAACATCCGGTCCCTCTCATCAGACTCCGCGGCCAACAAAAAGGCCTGGATGACGGGGAAATTGTTTGCGCAGTGGCTGGAGAAGCTTGACAAGAAGTTCGAACACTGTGGCCGGAAAGTCCTGCTTCTTGTGGAGAACTGTTCGGCTCATAAAGTCAACATTGAGACGAAGGCCATTGAGCTGGCCTTCCTTCCAGCAAACACGACAGCGGTACTGCAGCCCACGGACCAGGGTATAATTAGAAATTTAAAATAATTTTATTGGTGTCATATGTTTGAACGAATTATTTTGTGCAATAACTACCAACTGACACTCCTAAGTGCACTACACATGCTTGTGCGTGCTTGTGAGCAAATGACAGCGCTTACGATAGCAAATTGCTTTCGCCACTGTGGCTTCAGCACTGAAGCTCTGCAAGCTGACGAGCCACCAGTGCTCGAACACGGCGTCATCGCCCCCATGGCGGACGTTTTGGAAGACGTCTGCTTTGCGGACTACGTCGATATAGACTCAAGTGCAGTGGTGTGTGTTGCACTCATGGATGGCGACATAATACGTCAGGTGAGAAATGCAGAACCTGTCGCTGCCAGTGACCATGATGAGGAGAAGCACGAAGCACCAGTGCGGCCCTCTGCTGCGGATGTCATGGCCGGATTGAATGCTGCCCGTCTTTTCTTAAGTTTTGAAGAAGGCGGAGAAGAGGCCTTCCGCCAAATTCGCTCATTAAAGCAAAAAGTGCTGGCTGTCGCCTTCAAAAAAAAAAGGCGGAACGCGATCACAGATTAAAAAAAAAAATTGTTATGCCCTACTCGCAGTATACTATTGTTGTTTTTCACTTTTGTTAGTTCGAACTTTCGTTAATTCTAACTGAGGTGGCTTCCCCCTGCGGTTCAAATTAATGGGCTTTTACTGTAGTAACGTCCCGGCGGTTCTTTTTTCCATGAATCAAACAAACGAACAAGCAGCATTTTGTTGCGTCTCTCGATGCACGCAAGGTTCTTTATTTGGTGCAGTTAGATCGATTACTAGTGATTAATTGTAGGCGGTCCATCTGATGTCATCGGGATCATTTCGAAAATGTCCTACAATGGCATTTGTGTTCTTGTGCATTTACCTTAACTTCTCAATAAGTGGGGCACTGTTGTTGATAATATTGTCGTTTTAGATGTTGTCATACATTGAGCTTTCACTCTGACATAAATTTTTATTTGACTTTAGTGTCCCTTTAACATCTAGAACAATAAGTAGCTGCACATTAAAAAAAAACAAGAATAAGAATACTATCTCCTTTGCCACAATGAAACACGTTCTCTTTCGTGCCATAGCCGCAGTAATTTTTTCACACATTTATAAAGATGCATGGAAGTGTGGCCTAGGGCAAGTCACTAATCGCAATTCGAAAAGTGCCTGACTCACAGAAACAGAGTGCCAACACCAGCTGAAAGAATGGTGGCACGAAAAAGCCGTTGTAGTGGAGGCTCATTCCCAGCGGCAGCTCGAGGACATGCTGGAGAAGAGCTCGCTTTTTTTTTTTTTGGGGGGAAAAACTAAAGTTTGAATATTCAGTTTGAATTATTCAGAGCCTACTGTACTATGATTCACAGTACATAAAAAGTATTGACTGTGCAGTGTTCGCAGATTGAAACGCAACATCACAATAACAACTGATACGCGCTACCGTTTGAAATTCGCATCACACCACTACAAATTTAGCAGCTTAATGTAACACTGGCTCTACTGGAATTATTCGTGTCGAACTTATTTTGATACAACATGAACTGAACATGGTGTTAATAAAAGTGAGCATTGATCAGCCACAAATTGTTGCCTTTCTATCCGTAAGCATTGTCCTAAGCATAATGCATTTATAACAGAGATGTATAATAAAGCAGCCACTGACAAAAGCTTCATTATGCATTCAACTTATAATCGATGACAGAGCTTCATCACTGCCCAATTTTTAAGCGGCCATCACTAACAGTGCACACATTCTATTTGTGCATGCGAAGAGAGGTATATGAAACCAGGGAACACCTGTTTGTCCAGACATTTGGTGCGACAAAATCTGGTGAATATGTAAAAAAAGAACCTGTAGTTTAACAAAAGAGGGTCTCCTTGGCTCATTGTAATGCGTAAATTTAAGCGCACTGATGAACAAGGACAAAGGAAGAAAACATACGCCTGTGTCGTCGTCCGCTTTTTTTTTTTTCATCTTTTGTCCTTGTTTGTCAGGGTACCACGTTTTATTTCCAAGATGCAAAAAGATGCAGCCAGCTCCCCCTTTCACGAACACTGTCGAAACAGCGAAACTGATGTCCCCCTTCGTTAGGCACACTTTTACGGACCTTTGGTGTGCCCCTCACTGGTTCACCCTGTTTGCTGAGCTTTGATATTTCCCCCTCAAGACATGCCTCTAATTTGTTCCCCTTTCCACCATGCACCACCCTCGCCCATCTAGGCTCAGTGCAGCCATTCCGCTTCTTACCGACTCCCACTCTTTCCTCACTGTAAGGCTACGTCACCAGTGCTATGCCATCAATTGAAGCGGAAATGTCGACTAAAAACAGCTTCACTGTTAAAAATTTTACGCCATCTAACCTCGTCATCTCCTGCCAAGTCATCCTGAGCCAGGTTCGATGCCGACGCAGAATCGCTAGTAGAAGCTGTCCTTGATGGTTCTTTGAACCATGCCCACTGCAATGGCCTGTTCTTGAACTCGGACCCTTGAGACACACCCTGCACAAGTAGAAAGATGCCAGTGTTCATCACCAGTGACATTGTGCATGTCCTCTACGAAAGAACCAAACATTTCTTAGCCAGCGTATCCTCTGTCGAACAGCAATTACAGTGAAACCCCTTTAATTCGGACTTCACGGGACCGGAGAGAATGTCCGAATTGACCGAGGGTACGAATTATCACGAGTACAAACAAAACACTTGAAATATGTCTCCTACACCATCTAACTTTTATTTCTTAAAAAAGTCTGCGATCTCGGTTTGCTTCACGGACGCAATGTGCGACGAAGTCACAATTTTGCAAAGTTCCTGCAGGTGGCTTAGTCCGCGCACACTGTCCGAGGAAAGCATGCATATGTCCTCCAAAACGGCCAATCCATGCATAGCCTCCATTATAGTGTGGCGTGGACGCTTGTCAGCATCACTTCCGTCCTTGTCAGCCGATTCCCCTTCGCCGTCCAATACTTCGGCGACGATATCGCTGTTGGTCACTGTGCGGGCCACGGCATCATTGCTGTCAGTTTTGAAGTAACAGCCCAGGGGACATCAGCTAGCATGATGCTCAGATAGCGGCCGTCTTGCTCTTCGCCAGTTTTCTCATCGGCCACCACCCCCGGATCAGCAACGTCGTGCACGAAGCTGCTATGACTAAAACAGTTTGCAACTACCGCAGGTGGTGTGTTGTTCCACACGTATGTCAGCATGTGGATTGCGCTTAGCAGGCATACTTCGTACTGCTTGTCTGACACCATGCAGAGGAACATCGGCTCGAGTACCTGCCGTCGATAGTGGCTTTTCACGGACTGTATGATTCCTTGGTCCATCGGCTGCAGGGAAGCTGCTGGTCCCGTTGTGTTCGGAGGCAGAAATAGCAGTTCAATTATCTCGAGTCCAGACACCTTCGTGTGCACACTAAAGTTGTCTAGCACGAACAACACCTTCTGAGCCTTGGCCGAAAAGCGGCGGTCGAGCTGACGCGGCCAGGCTTGAAAGAGTTCGGCAGTCATCTAAGCCTCTCTGTTGAACCGGTAGTCGACAGGCAGCTGCTTAATATTCTTAAAACATCTTAGCTTCGCAGCCTTCCTGATCACCAGCAGTGGCAGCCGCTCTGTGCCGGTCATGTTACCAGCCAGAAGAACTGTCACGAGCTCTTTACTTCGTTTTCCACCAACGCAGGAGTCCCCTTTCAACGCCATTGTCTTGTCAGGCAGCACCTTATAGAACAGCGCTGTCTTATCAGTGTTGAAAATGTTGCACAGCTCGTACGTAGAAAGGCGCGTGGATAGTCCAGACCGCCAGTTCAGCACAACACTTTCGTTAACCGCACCTCTTTCACCACACATGGTGTGGAACACCAGCCCATGTCGCTCCTTGAAGCGGTTGAACCAGCCTTCCGACGCATTGAAGAAGTCAATGTTCATGGTCACCGCGAACTTCTCTGCTAGTGCGCAGATAGGGGAGCCGCACAAGGGCAAACGTGCATCGCGCGAAACGGCAATCCAGCACAACAGCGCTCCTTTTAGCTTGGGATGCGCTGCCGTTTGAAACCTCTTTCTTTCGTCACCAAACAAGTCCCCGTCATATGCTTGTATAATCTGCTCCTCGTTCTTCACGTAAGTGCTCAGCATGCTTTTCTTCACATTGAACTTTTCCATCGCTTCTTTTTGAGATGCTCCTGCTTGCAACACCTGCAATATTTTCACCTTCGCAGCCAAAACCTTTGCTTCGTACTTTGCCCTCTTCGCTGCGGGAGTTGGGGCCGCAGGAGACGGAGGGAAAGCCATCCCGACGTCGCTCGCGTGGTGGTCGCGCACGCGCACAAAGGCAAATCTGTAGGATGCCCGTTGCTTATGACAGTAGCGATGCACTGCCTTCCATTTTGGTTGTTAAAACCACTACGTTTTTTTTTTAAGGGGTGCCTCAGAGATGTACTACCCATGGACGAAGTTTTAAATCTCAGAGGCTGCAATCTGATCCCAAAGTTGTTTAGGTGCGCCGTCGATTTGGCCGGCAGAATCCGCTGCTGCTTCCCCGTCGGGACTCAACTGCGGTCGGGCGTTCGAATTAACTGTAGCGCGGCTGAATTCGTCCGAATTAATGAGAGTTTTCAATCATAAAACAATGTACATTTTGGACGGGACCAGATGCCGTGTCCGAATCAACAGAAAGTCCGAATTAATCGGGGTAGAATCAACGAGATTTCACTGTATTACTTTTTTTCCAAGAACAGTTTCTTCGGAGCAAATTCTACAAATTTTCAGAATCACTGTAATGGCACTGAGACAGGGCAGATTTACACTTGCAATTATTGACGAGTCTCTTGAGACCTAAAATACCGTATTTACACGATTGTAAGACGACCCTTTTTTTCAAATTTGACAATCCAATGTTGGGGGGTCGTCTTAGAATCGAAATCGAACCATGTACCTTAGAATCGAAATCGAACCATGTATTGTCATCTCGAATAGTTTCCCGCCCAAAGCGCATAGTTTTCCGCGTGCTTATACAAAAGCTTATTCTTTTTTTAGCATCTACTGCGCGCATTACGAGTGCCTTTATGACGAGCGCACGGCTCTTGAAGGAGCACCGGTAATCGATGGAAGAGCCGCCGTAGGGGGGTATCGGTAGTTGACGAAAGAGCTCCTCTTTGTGATACAATTTTCTAAGCGGGCGCGTCGCCGCGTGCTCCTGTCGCTTGTGTCTACGACCGGCTCTCTCGAGTCACTTCTGTCTGACATGAGTGCCGTAGGCTCGAAGAACACTCGGCGCTCGTTTACGGCAGCGTTTAAGCGGGCTGCTATTCTTCATGCGGAGGAAACCAACAACTGTGCAGCAGGACGGAAGTTCAGAATCGGTCCTCTCCGCATGGGCGGCCGTCCCACGCGATGCCGTGGTGCGGTCGTTCGCGAAGTGTGGACTCACACTTGACGACGACGTGCTGTGGGACTGCAGCAGCACCAGCGAGGACGACTCCAGCGACGATGAATAATCCTCCGCAACCACGTGAATAAATTTCCCTTGTGTAAAATGCGCGCGTTCTTATTTTTTTTTTTTGAGATGCGATTTTGGGGGGGTCGTCTTACAATCGTGTAAATACGGTAAGTACGATTTAGAAAAAGAGAAAATAAAAAGGTTTGTTATATAAATGTGAATAGGACTTCTTCGAATAGCATCACTAGTTTCAAATGAGCAATCTTTTTTTTCTGGCCTAATGTCATCCGGGTTACGGTTTGATATCACTCATCCGCCCATCCACATGCATGTGCAAACAATGTCAGTAAGGTGCGCATGTACAAAGAATAACTGTAAATAAAGACGTAAACATTCTGATGACAGAATTCAAACTACGTGACCCCAGTACTAAAAACGATCCTCCACAACTTGTACTACACATGTGCATGCTTCATCAGGAGAAATGTCATGCCTTTAAGGATATCCATGAAAAAGTACGCATATTAAGGTACAGTCGCTGTTCGCTTTCTCGGACGCCCGAAATTCCAAACATTCCCGATTTCCCGGACTCATCTGTGGCACCGTCAAGTTCCCCATAGAGTTAATTTATTAAAAGTCCGAAATTAAAACTTTCTACCGCTAACCGCACACTCAAAGTCGCTATCGAAGCCATCATTTTTGTCATTTTCGGATGCTCGAACCCACCGCGGCGTGGCTGCCATACCCTTGAAACCAAAAATGCCGCAATCCGTTGCCAGCTGTAGTGTAGGCCGCATGGTGCTGTTATGGTGCTGTGCAGCCTGTGCTCTGACAGTGGCAAAAACTACGCTGTTTACCTATGCTGTGCCGTTGGCATGCTTGCAGACTCAGGAAAAGCGGTCACGCAACAGACCTTCCAGAACTGTTTTCGCCACGCGAGCTTCATACTGGACGCCGAGACGGCCGTTTTGCCTGGAGTGGACACCGTGTTTGACGAACTTCTACCCGTGAACGTTGCCTTCGACCGTCTGCACGTTGCCGGTGTTTCAATTCCAGCCGGGATGACCCTTAAGGGCTTCGCCGACGCTGATGCTGACCTCGAGCTGTGTGCAGAATTCATCGATGATGACATCATTCATCCAGTTACGGAGGATTCCGACGACACCGAGATCCTTTCGGAACAGTTTTCACCATGCGAGCTTCATACTGGATGCCGAGACGGCCGTTTTGCCAGGAGTTGATAGCGTGTTTGACGATCCTCCACCCACGAACGTTGCCTTCAACTATCTGCAAGTTGCCGGTGTTTCAATTCCAGCCGGGATGAACCTTGAAGGGTTCACTGATGCTGACCTCGAGCTGCTTGCGGAATTATCGATGATGACATCATCCATCCAGTTACAGAGGATTCCGACGACACTAAGATCGAAGAGGCAGCGCCTACACAGCCGAGCTCGGAGTTTACGCGAGCACTGACTCTGTCACTGGTGTGCAGTGACAGCATGACGTTAACTGAAAATTGAGACAGACATCATCACAGGCAAGTAGAAAACTGTGCAAACAAAACTGAGTGGCTTTATTTTTTTGCTCCTAAGTGTTTAGAAATGTAACAGTGGCGGCCACATCAAATTTTTTTCTTTTCTTTTTTTTTTCTTTCAGCTCTTCTCAAAGCCACCTAAATGATGCATTTGCTGAATTGCAATGAGAACCTTGTACTCTTGCCACGACCCCCTCTGTCAGCGAAAATTACCCATTGAAAATTGTGTTTTCGCGTGCATTTGTTTCTCGGGATTTCCCGATTTTCCAGAGGTTTTCGCGGTCCCTTGAGGATCGGGGAAATTGGACATTGACTGTACTTGATGTGTTTTCACAACACTGCTACAGTGTCATCGTGACGCTGTCATGCTACAGTCGAACCCCACTATAACGAACGCTGTTTTAATGAAACTTCTGCTACACTGAAAAATTTTTGGTTCCCCATCAGCAGTTCATAGGAGTCGATGCATAAGTATTTTCGCGAAAACACTTTTTCTTCCGCCGTTCCGCTTCAACGAAATTTCACGATGCAAATTCAGGCTCGGATATTTAATGCTGTACAGTAAAAACAATATTGAACATTTCGATGCCTTTTCAGGACATGAAAATACGAAAATAAATGCACGTTGGCACCACCAGAAACTGCCGCTCTTTACCAAGCATGGAGGACGCCATTGCTCAACAGCGACAGCAAAGAGACTGCCCTGCTTTTGCCACTAGCTTGCTTCTGAGCCACAGACAATATGAAGCTGAAGCTCAGTTCATAGTTTCCTACCTGAAGCTGCTGGGCCCAATCGTGAAATGATGCCTTTTCCAATGCAAATGCTTTTGGTTCTTTTCGCACTTGGCCAGCATGGTCACAAGTCAAAATTGGATCTTCGTCCGCGTTATTAACAAAATTAGCCAGCCCCAACTGGTGTCTCATAAGAATAGCATAGAATAAGGCATAAGTCACCGCTCCCGAATACCACGCCTTTATCTCGACACTGTCGGACATACTGTGACAGCGCATAGCTGCTGGTGTTAGCGTGTCAGTGCAACTATTAGGTTTCTTTACGAAAGCCGTTGTGGCCATTATTTCATTGTGCGTTTCACCACGATGTTGTTATGCATGGGTGAGAATCATGTCGTGACCCTGCGGGGAAAGAAAAGGAAGCAATCTGCACTTTTTGAATTTGGGAAATAAAGCTTCTTTTGTTTTGCTAGCTCAGATCAGGTATATTTTTCGATTTCACTGCAACAAAATTTTCCCTCCAACAAAATTTTTCCCGTGACCTGTCAGTTTTGTTGTAGCGGGGTTCGAATGTATTCACTCTGAGATTAAGTGACACCCATCATTTCTGCTTAAATTTATTTTCCAAAGCCACCACTACATCAAAAGCTGCTCTAAATAGCTGCTAATGAAGTTACAAGACATCTTCACGATTGTAATGCAATTATGCCATGTGCATGCACGTATAATTAAAGTAAACATTTATGCTCAGTAAGGGTGGTCCTTTTACAGTTTTAAAATGTTTCACTGCAAAAAAACGACTGCATTGTGGCAATCCATACTAAAGAGAAGCAGTCATTATCTAAAGTGTACTAGACATTCATACATGTGTCAATCTGAAGCGAACCGAGTTAGGCCACAGACTATACAAAAATGACTAAAGTTGAAATTACAATGTTGCTTGGCAGCATGGCACAGATTTACACAATTTGGGTGGCATTCTCACATTCTGCTTTAGGAACAGTACATATGCACATGATTAAGTTAAATTCTCACTGCAGTCTACACTCTGAAACAAACCTGGTGCAGCAGATCTGAAGCGAACCGAGTTAGGCCACAGACTATACAAAAATGACTAAAGTTGAAATTACAATGTTGCTTGGCAGCATGGCACAGATTTACACAATTTGGGTGGCATTCTCACATTCTGCTTTAGGAACAGTACATATGCACATGATTAAGTTAAATTCTAACTGCAGTCTACACTCTGAAACAAACCTGGTGCAGCAGATACTGAGAGGCAACACATTGTTTTAAACACAACAAACTTTGTCAGTGATTTTGAAGTCACGAATGTCAACTGCTTTAAAAACATGTCTGAGTAAACTTGCTAGAAGTTCTAAGCACCCTCCCGATGTCCTTTAACCATCAGGTGACTTCAATTGATAAACTGAGGACCCACAAATAAAACGTTTTGACGAGACTGTGTGAATAGCAATATTATGGGTGTGAAGCAAATTCAAACAATGAAGTGTGGGGGCTAATTGAACAGAATAGTTTTCAAATATTTCCAGCACATTATACGAATGCTTTGAAGTGAAATTGCAGAAAAAAGAAAGTTGGAGAAGATTTCTAAGCATATTCTTGTGAGATGGCAACGTGAAAGTGTTTTTTTTTTTTTCTTGGTTGATGAAGTGCTGGCGGGGTGGTATTTTGTAGTTGTCTTATCAGGAATGAAACAATGCAGATGCCGAAATGTATTTATGTACATGATGTGGTGCAACCAGAATTGCCGATAACACGAATGTGAAAAGCAACGATGCTATTTCCTCAACCTCTCTTCCAACTTCTGTAAAAACCTCAATAATGTGGCAGACAAGACAGTGCTCTGCCGCAATATGAAAGCGCAATGAGGTGAAGCATACTAAAACTATGAAGTAGACTTGTGCAAATAGTGAATTTTAGGTTGGAAGTGAATAGTGATATTAATCAAATAATTTCAAATCGAATTTGAACAGAATATATATTGCAAAAAGAAAAATGGGCATATTTATTATGACCTAACTAACTTGCACAATATCTTTTTAACAAAGCCTCTATGTAAGAGCTTTCTTTATTTTTTTTTTCCATTCAAAGGGAGTCGAAACAACTTTGAGAAATAGCAGAATTTGACTTTCAGTAGGATGCAAGTCATAACCTGCAAAATACATAACACTATTCATTACAGCTAGGGTGTATAAGCCGGCATAACAAGCTTTTTAAGCTCAAAAAATAATCAATCGATTTTGAGGATAATATGCTCATTTAAGGGACCTTGCAACAGTTTTTCAAGTTGCCATGGAATGGATTCACTAAAGAAGCTTATTGCCTTATGAATTAACCACCGCAAAAATTTGCCACAAGCTGCAGTTGCATTCTTTCTTCTCGTCCCGACAAAAGCGCTTGAAGCAAAGCCGGGAAAGATGGCATAGGGAAAGAAAATATGTCACGTGCGTGTCGTGACCTTGAGCACTCTTTCTCTTTCCGTTTTTTTTTTTCTTTGAATATGCGGCTTTTCAGTGCGATCATGCTTGTACGCGCAGACATGTTCTGGCCACCCGCAGCAGCCCTAGTAACGACTGAGCGCCCATGCTCAAATCAGCCAATGGCTCGTACAATGGCTGTGACGAGCGATTTTTGACATTGTGGCGTCATTTGCCGAGAGAAGAGACCAATTTTATCTGACTTTAAGAATTTATTGTGAATTCCTAGTCACGTGCTGCCCTATAATATTTAGCTCGCGTGTTCTCGGTAGCCTTGACAACATTTGCTGACCATGCTGAAAGTGTTGCAGGGCCCCTTTAAAGTTCAAGTGGGGCTTCGCAGCAGAGAAAATATTCCCTGGATAGGTGCTTTCATGGCTTAGCACCGCTATAAGAATTTATTGTGAATGACAAGTCACGTGCTGCGCTATAATGTTTAGCTCACGTGTTCTTGGTAGCTTCGACTACGAATCGGCAGCATTTGCTGACAATGCTCAAAAAGTGATGCAGGGTCCCTTTAAATTTCAAGTGGGGCTTTGCGGCGGAGCAAATTTTTCTTAAATAAATGCTTTCACGGCTCATCATAACTATACTGCTGTGAAACCACCTTTACAGGCGGTGTTTAGTATACATTTATTTGTTCATGTCGGATATGTACTTCGAAATATTCTATACTTTAAATTCTAATCAAAGTGAATTGGAATACTCTATTATTCATTTGAATATTCGAAGCGAATATTCATACAAGCCTACTTTGAAGGGATCATTTTCTATCTGATGTTGACTGTATTTGGATTCAGGAAGCTCAAATAGTTCAAATGGTAACATTCCAGCGTGGATTGAATAGAATAGCAAACCCTATTTGAAAAACATTCAAAATTTCAAAGATTCCCACACCACTATATTTTTTTACTAAACAATGCAACATTCACTAACTTATAAAACAAAGCCAAATTCATAAAGACTACGAAAATATTGGGAAGAGTTGAAACACAATTTAGAGAATGCATCATCTGTGTTACTGCATATTACTGTTACTGCATAAATGTGTTATGTGTTACTGCGTAAATGAAAAATTTCAAACAAAGCTCTTACCAGCTCCGCATCCTTCCGTGTCTTGAATGTAATTACAAGACCGGAATTGAGAAGCTCGACACCTTCCACCTCGCCAAATTGCTGCAAATAGTTAATGAAATAAAAAGCTCTTGTAATTGATACAAAGGGAAGCTGACTGCTAAAGACCACACACAGGTATGACAAGAATAACATCACTCGCTGACAAATCATGTAGAGAAAACTAATAGTAGGCTACAAGTTATAAGAGGTAAAAGATGTCAGAAATGTGCGATACTATGGGGAAACGTGGGTCATTAAGGGGCCCTGCTACACTTTTCTGTGTTCTCATGGAATAGTCTCACTTCACTCATACCTCGATATAACAAACCCGGATATAACAAAATATCTGTTATAGCTAAGTAAATAAAAGACAGTCTTGCAATAGATGCAGTGTTAGGAATATACCATTACAATAAATTTTCAGATATAACAAACTTATTTTTGTTGATTGATTGATATGTGGGGTTTAACGTCCCAAAACCACCATATGATTATGAGTGACGCCGTAGTGGGGGGCTCCCGAACTTTTGACCACCTGGCCAAATCTGAGCACCCAGGCCTACAGCATTTTCGCCTCCACCCAAAATGCAGCCGCCACAGCCAAGATACGATCCCGCGACCTGCGGGTCAGCAGCCAAGTACCTTAGCTACTAGACCACCGCGGCGGAGAAACTTATTTTTGTTGAAGCTGTAACTTTGTTATAATGAAGTTTGAGTGTATTGCCGTGTGGTGCTTCATGAATGACACGCTGCAAAACGTTTTAGAATCTGTCACATACGAGCGGAGTTACAGGTATTTGCCGATGTCAAGAGCGTCTCCCTCAAATTAGCCCCCATTACAGGCTTTTAATCAAACAGGAATTCAACAGTGTGCAGGTAATATGTACAGGGGTGGTAGAAAGTTTGCAGGCCATGGCAGAATAGCCTGCGAACTGTTGACCCAAGATCCATAGGTCGATTCACGACTGCCGTGTTTTGAATACACTCATGGTTAGAGTATTCGAATAATAGGACGTGCAAGGCCACCCACAGGATCCATGTATGAAAATTCGAACATTTCATTAACTGTAATTACAGAGGTCTACCGATTGTGGTTTTAGCTGTGTGTGAGACAAGCCAATAAATACATGATAGTAATTATGGCTTACCAAACCAAACCAAATGCTTATAAAGATGCCGCGATAGAGGGCTCTGTAAATTACAAATGGCTGAGGTTTCTTTAATGTGTAATAATATTTAAGTAAACAAGCCTCAAGCATTTTCGCCTCTATGAAAGATGTTGCCACAGCAGTCGAGCACTATAACCACTTGGACACCGTGGCAGGTCAACCTAATAAATTGCATTTTTATGCTCAAGCCAAGGGTTATGTCTATGATGAAGCGAGCAGTGTTCGTAGGCTTGCAGCTTATGTTTCTATGACGACAACGCATCAATTGAGTTCAAACCATTATTGAAGGTGTCTCCCTTGACTGCTGCTATGGCAACTAGTTCAACAACAACGAATACTGCAGAGACCGTGAGAATGCAGTGTGTTTCCAGGGATTGCCCCTAGGTGGCGCATCAGCTACCAAATCTCCGTAAACTCGTCCGTGGCAATGATGGTCTCATGACGGAATTTCGCAGCTGGTGTGATTGAATAACTCTGCATACTTCAGCCTGAGAAGTTTTGAAAAGACCGGCAAGTGGGGGACCACTTTGGCAGGCCAGAAACTCACCGCAAAGTGCGCCTGTAGGTTCTCCTTGTCCCCTTCGTCCATGCCCTGGACGAACACCTTGCGTGGCCGGTGGTCAATGACGTTGAGGCTTCTTCGCAGGGCAGCGCCACCTCCACGGCCTCCTCCTCTGAGTGCCCCTCGGCGACCCGAGGGACCCCCTCTGTTGCTTCCCTTCCACTGGCCACCAAGGAGACCCAGGGCACGAGCCTAGCGGAAAGCAATGCTTTTATAGCTTACCCTGTTAGCTTTATTAGGGTTTATTGGCACGAAAGCAACAGCTTGCTGCCACATGCTGCATCAGCCGCACAAGAACTGCCAAAAACTGCCTATAAAATAGGCAGCGCTATAACAAGAACAGAAAAAGAAGTACTACTACATGCCACACAGAACCTTCTCACAACTAACCTTGTTTAAAAGAACATGATCTATTTACATAAACCATGACCAAGTATTGCATGCTCTTACATCATTGGCAGTCGAAAACATGTGCTCTTGCAAAGATTACAAAAGGTTAAATATTAAAATGGTGACGACATCTTATAACTATGTTGCGAAAAATTTAAATGTTTCCGGACAGTGCATCATATTTCGCACCTGAAGGGCTAAAATGGTCGTGACATGCACAGTACTCACAAACACAAATGAGACAAGAATTTTTTTTTAGTATAATAATTGGTATTCGCAACTGCTTAAAATAACCACATCATGTTGCAACGAATCTTGCCTCTAAAATATTGAAATGAAGATGCGCGAGCCTACGGGGTGCGGAAGAAGAAGAAGAGTAGTGGAGCGACGCCTGGACTGTGTGGTTGGATAGAAGCGTTCTAGGTCTGTCTCAGAAGTACGCTGCTCTTTCACAACGCCATTTCATCTCATCTCGTAACAATATGTAATACGGGCTCTGATCTAGGCATACGAGTTAAAATTATGCTGATATGATCCGAACTGGAGATGGTGGAGACAGGACAATTGTGCTTTATTTACCGTATTTACTCGATTCTACCGCGCCCTCGATTGTAACGTGCACCCGATTTCCCCGACGAAAAAAAAAAAAAAGACATCAATTGCAACGCGCACCCATTGTTTTTGCTGGCCCGAACGATCACACCACTCGAAAAAACAACTCCTTTCGGGAACATCTTCCATTTAAATATGAGGTACGGGGGAAGCTTATGCCCATCTGACATGTAACAGAGCATTGCCGTCACTGTAGTTTTACCGTGGACCGATGTCAGCACGCGAACTTCCTTCGCCCCCTTCTCCTCGACGGTTGTGGTGCCAGGCATGTCGAAGTAAAGAGGCGTCTGATCGACATTCCCGATTTGCCCAAGCAGGTAGCCGTTGTTGTGCCGCAAGTTTAGGACGAACCTCTGAAAACTGTGAAGCTTTTCATCGTACTCCTCCACAAAACTTTTCGCATATGTCCGTTCACCTTCGGAGGGAAAAGCCTTTTCTCTTCGTAAAGTTAGTTAGCCAGCACCTGCTCGCTTTAAACTGGCTCCGCATTAGACCTTTTTCTAAGACTAATTGCATAGCCCACACTTGGAGCAGTTCTGTCGTCACGGGCCGCTGTGCCGCTCGCTGCTCAAGCACATACTCGCCGAGCAGCTCTTTAATTTGCGGAAACCGACTCTGCTGTGGTCCACTGAAGCATTTGCGTGAAGCTTTGCTGTCGACAATCTTCTGCTTTTGTTTCCACCGGTCCCGCACGCACGTTTCCGGAACTCCGAACGATCGCGATGCGGCCTGATTTTCGTCCGTTTCTGCACACGCGATGACTTTTCTTTTAAAAGCGGCATCGTGGTGCACTCGAGTTTTTGGAGTCGGCCCTTCTACGCCGTCGATGCTAATGCACTACTAGATGACGAACTCCTCAGCACACGTACGAAGTGCCGCACATGGGAAACACATAGGCAGAAATGGCCGACGCGCCATGCCGACGCACGTAGGGGGCGGCCATTTTGGATTTGCCGATGGCGATAGATTGAACGTATTTTTTTTGTTCGTACTCGATTCTAACGCGCATGCGATTTATGAACTCGCTTAACCGGAAAAAGGTGCGCGTTAGATTCGAGCAATTACGGTACTTGGGCTGCTTTGGAACAGCTTTTGGAGCAGACAAAATGCGTTTTGGAGCAACAAAACTGGCTTTCGGAGCAAACAGTTGCTCACAGAGTTGAACACGGAGAAATGCTCTTTCAGATGAGCCCAAGAAGCCAGCTCCGGCCTAAGCATCGCGAAGCTATAATTTTTTGAAAATAGCCGCTTTCTCGCCATTTCCAGAAAAAGTTTTGCTACCTAGGCGGGTAAAACGTATTTTCCGAAGCACTTCAGCACAGCTTTTAGAGTAGATATTTTGGAACCACATAGAAAAAGGGTTCCAAAACTGAAAACTTTAGTTTCAAAAAAATCAATTTTTTTACCATTTTGCGCGATCCCAAAACCGCGTCCCCCCTTAAAGTGTTCTTTGTTGACCTAAGTGCTGGCCTTATTTGCCCAAACCCGCTGTATCAGCGATGACTCGGTCTATATAAAGGAGACAGTGACACATGCACAGTACAACTGTGTGTGGCAAGAATCCGAGCTAGGCTTCAGCACCAGCTGGGCATAAAGTAAACCCCTTGAAACATAGTTTCAAAAGGAGGAGAAAATGCCAATATCTAATGACATTCAACAATCCAAACAATGCAGCTGCTTTAGTCCTTGTAGCTACAAAAATCTCTTCACCAATATATAAGGAATGCTCAGTTCACCTATAAAACCCCACAATTATTCTTTAAAAGTACTGCAGATGGGATGGATTTTTAACAGGAGAACACAGCTAACCGAAATGAGTAGGACTGTGAGAAGCCTAAATAATTCACATCTGTGGTACTGCCTATCCCAGAAATAATTAGCTTTAGACAATCAACAGACTAGAATGTCTAAACCAATCTTTTAGACTGTCTAGATGATTGATTGATATGTGGGGTTTAACGTCCCAAAACCACCATATGATTATGAGAGACGCCGTAGTGGAGGGCTCCGGAAATTTCGACCACCTGGGGTCCTTTTAACGTGCACCCAAATCTGAGCACACGGGCCTACAACATTTCCACCTCCATCAGAAATGCAGCCGCCGCAGCCGGGATTCGGACCCGCGACCTGCGGGTCAGCAGCCGAGTACCTTAGCCACTAGACCACCACGGCGGGGCAGACTTTCTAGACTGCCTGAATCAATTTTTGTAAGGAACTTCCCTCAACAAAACCACATAACACGCTAATTTTCTAAGGCTCAGCCTGACATTATTGGAGAAGTGTGCTCAGTAAGTGTACGTTTTCTTTCACAGCTGTAAAAAACACTTGGAATGGTATGTGCATAAAGGAAAGAAAAAGAAAAAAGAGAGAGGAGAAAGTAAGACAGAAAATGCACTAAGTAAGCCACTTTTTTTTTTTTTTTTTTCAGGGAACAAAATTGGTGTGCATATGCACAACAATGAACGCAAAGAAACATAAAACAAAATGTAGGGAAAAAAATCTACAGTAAACTCTCATTAAACGAAATTTTTTAAATTAGAATCGCTGCTTAAATAAAACCACTATCACTAATGAGATTGGTTTTATAGTAGCATTCTGCTCCCCTGTTCATTTCTCTCTTGGTAAATGTAACTCCTGTTAGAACGGAACATGCTTTCCTTGTCCCTTTTGGTTCCGCTTAACGAGAGTCTACCGTATAGAAAATGAAGTTTCATAATATATTTATCTGATAGCATAAGCATCCTTCAATTTCGCTTCGTGGAACTGCTGGGGTGAACGGATCACGACAACCGTGACTCACTTGTTGCCTGAGCTCTTGAACTCGCTTCCGCAATGCCGTCGTGTCGTCACCGCGATGCATTTTGTTGTAAAGGTCCATTTCGGCATCAAGGAGCTCCTTCTCAGCTTGCTGAAGATACAGAAAAAGAAGTAGAGTAACACTTAAGCTATTGCTTTCCTTGATGCTTAGCAAGTACTTTTTGCTTTTCTGCAGGGGAGCTGCATGGCTTACATAAAAGCTGTTAACGAGCAAACAAGAAGAGAAAAGACAAAAAGCTGCAGTGCATGGTCTAAATTCAATGCAGTACACAAGTTTTTACTATAACATGCAGGGAGTGCTCACAGAATAATTAGAGGACGTAATTTAGACAATGTGTATGTGTGAAAATGGGTGTACCATGATCCAGGAAAGAAGGTACAAGGCAATGATTCTAGCACATGCCAATAATGTACAATAGGTAACCAGTTGTTTATGTGTTGTTGCTAGGGTAACAGGTTTTAGTGTTGCATGGCGATTAGCCTACAATAGGCTGTTCCAAGAACTGACCGTTCTCCCGAGTGGACCATGTGGCACGTCCGCTTTGAGCCCAGCCAATGCAGACGTCGTCGTTCCTGCCTTGAGCGCCCTACTAGAAATCAGCTCATTGGTCACCTTCTTGAAGTCGACCTGTAGCTTCTCGATCACCGGCTGCAGGGTGGCTATCGTCTGCAAAAACAAAAGTGGGCAATGTTTCACTTGTCAGCAATTTTCACATACAGTAGACTCTTGATGATTATGCCTGAAGGATTTGAAGGATATAAAGGAACTCAGTATTTTGTTTGAATACCGTATTTGCTCACCTAATGAACGCATTTTTTTCTCGAAAAATCTGAGCAAAGTTGGGGGGTGCGTTTATTATGCAAGATAAATTTTTTGAACACGTTTTCAGGAGAAGCAAAAAATGCAATAATGAGAAAAAAAAGTTAGTTCATTTAGTAATTCGCAATTGACATACGTGTACAATGTTTGGAAACAACTTCTTTGTTCCACTTTACTCATTTTCGGTAGCGCTATCTTCTGCAAACTGTCCCTACGCCGCCCGTGTGCACCGTAAAAGCATTTTGCGGCTACCTTTTCTCACAATCGTTTAACCGCAACAGTGGTATTTGCTGTGATCTCAAGGGGCGCCTAAAAGCGTGCGCTACGACGCACTTTGCCAACTTCGCGGCAACCTAGCAGGACGACCGTGTCGATGTCGCTAACATTGTAGCAAGTAACCAACATTGCAGCAAGCTATCCACGAAGAATCAAAACTAACCGTTGATAACAAGTTTAACGACAAAATACGGCCGCCACCTCGCTTCCACATGAGATTTTCCTGTACACGCGAATAATTAGGGTTGCTACCATGTTGTGGAAATCCTCACGATATTTTCTGAATAAATGATTTTTCTGGTTTTACAAAAAACCTACGACGCGATAACGACAAATCACCCTTCGCGACAGCAAATCCTGTCGTCGCCGCTCGAAAATAGCGTGCACGAGGCTGTGTTTTAATGTTTCATATTCGCAGGAAGCGACTTTCAGTTGGCGCAAGCAGTATCGTGACCTTCTCTGGCTGTGTGCTTATCAGCTGCGATATCTCTACACATGCACCGTTCGTGAACCCCGCTGTGGCGCATAGATGAAAAATACGGGGGAACGTGCCGCGCACACAAAGAAAGAAAAACAATATGGCACGCGGCAACGGGTGATTAGGGAGGGAGCGAGCCGAAGTGGGTTGGCATAATAATAATAATAATAAAAAAAAAACGAAAGAGATCAAACGGGTGAGCAGGCACCAGGTGTTGGTTAGCGGGACTGCAGTGGATGAATGTAGGGGGTGCGTTTATCATGCGAGTGCATTCATTACAGGAGTAAATACGGCAACTAGAAGTTCCCATAGATGTGATTCACGCCAACGTGTCAACTAGAATTGTGATGTTTGTTGTTTCTCAGGGCACAGCAACATCACACACATGATTAACTATCGTGCTGTTACTTGTTATAAAACAATGAGTGCAATTAATGAGCGAAATGTGTAGTGTCCCACAACAACTGATAGCCCCTGTCTATTAAAACACTTTCGTGCATGTCATTGGTGTACTGCAAAGAAAGTGACTAGAAAGCCCTGAAACATTTTTTGAAGATGGTCAGAAAACGCTACTGCCAATTGCAAACCATAGCTCCCATGAACACGCGAGCCAATCATTAAAGTGTGGCATGCAGCCTAAAACTTACAAATGATTCGCAAAGTCGCTAGAAATCACTCCCTCTTCTTTTATAAATGAAGTCATATATACCCCAATTTCTCCGCCATATACCTACATCTGAGCAGTTGACTATTTGCTGTACAGTTATTGTGGCCACCACAGAATGAATGCCACAAACCCCTGTCATGGTCGTGACCATGCTGAAAGTAAGTTGTGCATTTAAAGAAAAAAAAGTACTCAAGGTCATGACTTGCTCTGGCAAAGGGATGCATCTTTTTAACCCCTTCTCATCCTCCCTCCCTGTATATATAGCTTTAAATGCACTCGCTGTCATGGACGGAGAATAAATCGCTTGAAGTCAGCAACAAATAGGTACCTGTAACTCAGCTAGTTATTGACAGATTGCAAAAACTTTTGTGGCATATGGTTTACGAAGCGTCATGTGAGAATAGTGAGACTACTCTACTGTAACTCCTAAATGTTGCAGGGGACTTTTAGAGAAATATTCGGCACACAAAAGATTTAAATCAAGGCCGTTTCGATTTTTTATATATTTTTGTTCCTCAGTCAACATTCGAACGATTGTGCATGCAATTTGGTTTAATTTGGCAGCTTTTAAAGCAGGCAATCGGCTTTATTTGCAATTGTAAGTGACATAAAAACACGAATGCTCAGCTAGAGACAACTAACGCAGCAGATATTTCTAGGATGGACAAGCAAAAAGTTTGAATGGACTGAACTAGTGCATTGGGGCACTTCAAATCAAGCAGCATTAAAATACAGTGAAAAGAATGGGTCAACCAAAATTTCATTTGTGTTTGAATAAACCGAAACTTTGATTTATCAGAGTTCGAATTGTCGAGAGTCTACTGTGCTGCTGTAGTTCCATGTACAGTTGACATCTAATGGGTTAGACGATGGAAGCTGGACAAGAACCAACGTAAATTTCCAAGCGACATATTGCTGCAAGGTCGAATCAAATGTTACAGACTGTGGTTATGTACCAGTGGTATGCGCACTAGGCAATGTTTCGACGGGCTATAGACCATCTCAAGAAAGGGTTTGGGTGTCGCCATATTGGGCTGATAACCTTGCTGTTTTTAATCTTGAGCAACAAGACAAACAACACTATGCTGAACATACTATACACATTAAAATGGTTGGGTTGGCGAATTTGGCATTTCTTGACATTATCATGTCATAAAATGCAAAAATAAAAAAACATTTGTGTAACAGCTAAGGTGGCAGTGCCCATATGTCTTGGTAAAATAGTCCATGATGTCTAACAACACAGAGACTACGAACTTTCTTGCAGAAACATCATCATTATCATCCTTTTTCAGTAGACGTGCACGAAAATCAAACACTTCAAATGCGAAACGAATACGAGTACGTCGCTTTAAAGACGAATCAAATATCAAATGATCAAGAGAAGCCTTTTTTTAAGCAGTAATCTTTTACTTTACCATATGGTATTTATGTTGAAAATAGTACATTTGTTAGCTATTTCAGTCTGTTATTGCACAAAAAAAAAAATAAATTGCCTGTACCAGTCGGGAAGTTATGACTGTGCTATTGAACTTGTGACTATAAAGCTTTGGTTTAAATTCACGTGTTGAACAATTTTTTTATACCTCTTTTTATGTGGTAGCACTGCATTACAAAAAAAAAAAAATGCTTTTGTAGCTGCGTTGAGTATGAACTAAGCTGTTGGTTTTATTCCTGCTTTGGTAGCCACATTACCATGAGCTGGTGAAATGTTGCAGTTAATGCCCATGTAGTACTTAAACATCTAAGCAATTACTAAAGTGCCCTTGGTCGTCACAGTTCATCCAGGTTACCCCACTATCAGTTCTAGCCCATAAAACCCAAGATGCTATCTTTTTTCTTTTTAATATTCACCTCTTTTCCCACCGGTCTGCACACTAAGGCCAATAGGACTACTTTGGGCATCTTCAGATACTCATTATCTAACTTCTAGGGGTGCTGACAACCCCTGTAAAGTTGTTTGCGCCGCGTAGCGCACGTGTCTCGCACAGAAGCCATTTTTTCAAGGGTGACAACCGCTGGACGATAGATGGCGTTGTGTTCGCGCTGAGTACCACTGTTGGTAGAGTTGTAGCGCCGGCGGGGACCCCTGGCGGAAGGCACGCCTTGGTGGCGGGCGAGAGTTGAGCGAGCCTCTTCTGCACGTGGAGGTTGCCGTGAACGGTTGTCTGTAGCGTGGGTCCCCGGTGCTCGGCATCGCGGGCTTCGCGCCGGGGTCCCACGTGGTAAGTCAAGGGTTGGCGCCGCCGCCTTAGGCGTGTTTGTCGTGTTATTATGTAACGATGTCCTAGCGCGTTCATTACTCATGTGTTGATTCGGCGAACGATATCGTCGTTCAAAAGTACTTAAATAAATGTATGTATGTTGTTTGGTTTGTACCGACTGCGTCTGCTGTGTCCGTTCACTCCAAGAGCATGACGAGGCGCTCGCCTCGTGGAGACCCCACAAGCTTTCCTTCATTCTCTTTCTTGAGAACTGCGCGCTCGCCACTTTCCTACCAAGAGTGCCAGGTCACACTGATAGCTGTATGTAATTTCTGAACAAAGAGTACCGGGCATGCGGTGACACCTCAATGAAAGCAGGCGAGACAGATGCTTACTGCTTTGACACAAAGACGCCCCAAATATGCCTTTTTGTTAATGAATCCACAACTTTCGGTGGCGAGAGTGCTATTTTGCTACTTTAAGCAAACTGGCTGCTGATGAAGATAAACTGATGTTGACAAACAGTGAGATCACAGCAACAAAGTTACGGAGGATTACATCGGGAAACGCTACCGTGTCAGTGTGGTGCGTGTAAAATGCATTCCAAAAGCACTGATGGGAACACAGCGTAACTACACAATAACCGTCTCAGAATTTCGTCGCCTGACGTGAGCCACCATAAGCAACTGAGAAATGTACATGATGCGTGCATGTACATTTGTAGAGCGATCAATTTGCGAAAACCGGTGCAGCTACACTAGCTATACTTCAATACAACTTTAGAATTCTGTAGCACTTCCTCCTCAAAGGTGGATGTACCTACAAGCCTGTCCCAACAGGCATACTCTCTGGATTGACGTCATGAGCCGCGCAGCCACTAATCCTGCCCTTGGAGAACATTGCTGAATGCATGAGTGGGACCATTTCTTTGGTCACGCAGGAAATCGGCTGGTGCTCGTAAGTCCCCTAGGCGGGGCTTCTCTGTAATTATAAGGTTGTATCAGATAGTTGCGTGCAGTGTGTCGCCTGCTAAGCTTGCTCCACCAGTGCTGCTTGCTATAACGTACCCATGCCAATGTCACTGCCCTTGCACAATGACATTTCTTCGTGCTCGTTCAGCACTGGACTGTGCAAAGGTGCAGCAAGCATTTTGCTACGCCAATGTGGCGTCGTAGGCAAGTGACACACACTTTATTGACATGGTCCCGCGCACAAGGGCGCGGCAGCAAATGATGTGTTCGGCACATCTACAGAACGCTTACACAAGTGGTGACAGAGGAAAACCGCAAAGCCACACACACTGCTAAGCAGGTAGTTTATGATTTAGATTCCTTAACATACTTGTTGTTGATAGATCTGTCGCAAAGAAGTGCCATCACATTAGTACCCGTCATCACGCGCCTGTGTATTTCCATGTAGGCATCATAGCACTCGCGCTGAAGTCATAGTAATCACTGCATGGTCGACTGCTGATCAAATTATTATAAAAGTGCAAAATTGAAAATTCTTTTCAGCAGCTTAAACAACCGAATATTTGAAAAGTTCGAATAAGTGATTTATTCTGAATATTCAAAATTTGTTTATTGTGTGGTAATCTTCTATTACGCATATTATGCATGCAATATTTGACTGATACAGTGAAACCTCGATTATATGATTTTCAGGGGACCACCACGTGAAACCGTGGTACTATAATTGAAAAACTAAGAATATAGCAATGACACTCAGCCTTGTCCCAAAAATGGGTATAGACCGCCTAAGTAAGCCCATGACACGACCTTGTGCCTCTACTAGAAAAATAGATTAAATTATTCTTGCCAGCGACAGTTAATGGCAGCATAACTAAGTTGAAAGAGGTGCAAGTGAATCGCTATTTTAAAGTTTAAAAAGAATTGAATCTAACGCGCATCTTTCTACCGATAAATAGAATCTGAAAATTGCCTGCGCGTGAAAACGAAACCGAAACTGTGTTGCCAATAGCCTCCAGTCAGAAGACTCAGACACAGTGTCATCACTATCACATAATGGCAACCGGCCACGAGTGTGCGTAGAATGCCTTCGTGTGCGACTGAGCTATGCACGTTGTAATTTGTGGCCTTGTGAAGTGCAACTAGTGATGTCCGGCTGTTAGTATGAACGTCAACGTCAAGTGCAAGTAATCTTTCACAGTGAAAACAGCTGCGTCGCGCCTTCATGCGTCCGCAGGTCTGTGCCTGCGAGTGCGACAAAGGCAGGAGATCAGCTGTATGTCAACCAAAAAATGTTTCCATGGACCAAAAACGTTAAAATATCAGCTTTTCGGCCGACTGGAGCTACTTTGTGTGGATAGAGCTTGACTAGGTAATGGCCCCAGACACGCGCACACTCGATAACGGCGTAGAAGCGCATGAACTTTTAGGAGAATAAATTTTCCATTCCAAGAAGACATCTGCCTCCTCTACCTTTCTAATCATCAACCTAGGGGAACACAAGTCTACACTTTGCACTCATGAATATTTGGTCCACGCTTGATTCGAGTAAAGGTTTTTTTTCTTTTGGACGAAATTTGAATGTCGTCGTAAGATGCGGGGTCGGCGTAAAACTGCGACATATAACCAAGGGTTATATTACATTATTCCTATGGGAATTTTGCCGGGACCTAACCAATTTGTCATAAAATACAGGTCCTCGTGAAACCGGGAGACATATAATCGAAGTTCAATTGTATTCAATACTTTAGAATATTTGCACACCCCGACTTTTCATCGCATATATGCCTCTTGCTAGACAGTCTCTCCCAATTATTTTCTAGTTTACGCTATCCGGTTTAAGCTAATTTCATTTTAGCCCAGCAAACTTCTTAATTTCATCTTTCTATCTCGCTATCTGCTTTTCTCGGCTGTATTTCTCCTACCCTGGCAGCTGCACCATCACTCTTACTGTGCAACTGATGTCTGCCTTATATTAAGTGGTCATCTCAGGTCCATTGCTTTCATTTGATGTCATGTCAACTAGAATAACCCTTATTTGTTCACTAAACCATCCTCCAACCTCACAGTGTAACTCCTAAAATTTTGTGTTCCAACTTCATCACATGGACTGCATACCTAAACATGTACACATGCAAACATAGACACATGTGCATGCACACACAGTTAACATTATGAGGCCTACACTCGAATATTATTAAATCTAACATGGCAAAACCAAGAATCGTATTCATTGTCCATTCTTCGGTACTTCAGTATACCAACAATGACCTTACAATGAGTGCTGTTTCATCCCTCTACCTTCAGTAAAGCATAAAGTATGAAATCTCACCTGTTTAATTTCTTCGCGTTCTTTTTCCGTTTTGCACTTCCCTAGCTTTTCAAGCAAAAGCTGAAAAATAAGAGTAATGCATGAGCACATAAGCAGGTGTTTGTCAATGTAACAAACAAACTTGGGCTATGCAACAGACACTAACTTTAACAACTTACCTTATACTGTTGAAGATGCTTTTCTAAAAGCTTTTGCCTTTGGCTTTGTACTTCTACTTTTTTCTTGATTACCTCCTGAAAGCAATATAAGCAAAATCCAAATACTTAGATGCAGTTAGATCTGGAGCTAAATCTAAATGACATGAACATGATTAGCACTGCCTAAAGCATTCATACCCATTACATTGTAAACAAGTGTTGTTTAAAAGATATTGTAATGAACCATCTATAATGAGGGCGTTCACATTCATCTGTAACTTATAAAACCTTGGTCGTTTATAAAAGTTTATGCTCCAGAAGTTTGGATGGCATTCACCTATCTTCAAAAACATCTTTACATTGTAACTGTTGCTTTTGTCAAAACTAGGGTTGGGCAAATAGTAAATTTTAGGTTCGAAGCGAATAGTGATTTTCAAAGAATTATTTCAAATCGAATTCGATAAAGAATATATCACATATAAAAAAATGGCCATATTTATTATGACCTAACTAACTTGCACAATATCTTTTTAACAGAGCCTCTATGCAAGAGATTTCTTAATTTTTTTTCCATTCAAAGGGAGTCGAAACAACTTTGAGAAATAGCAGGATTTGACTTTCAGTACGATGCAAGTCATAACCTGTAAAATACGTAACATTATTCATTACAGCTAGGGCAAAACAGGCCTTTAAATTAGAAAATAATCGATCGATTTGAGGATAATATGTTCATTTAAAGGAACCCTGCAACAGTTCTTCAAGTTGTCACAAAATGAATTCACTAAAGAAGCTTATTGCCTTATGAAGTAACCGCTGCAAAATTTTTAGAATCTCTCCAGTATGAGTGGAGTTGCAAAGATTTGCTACATGCTCCAATAGCATTCTCTCTTCTCGTCCCGACGAAAGAGCTTGAAGTGAAGCCAGGAGAAATGGCATAGCGAAAGAATATACGCCCCATGCTTGTTGTGACTTTGAGCCCTCTTTCTTTTCTCTTTTTCTTTAGATATGCAGATTTCCGTGCGATCGCGCATGTACGCGTGGACATTTCCCGGCCACCCGCAGCGGCCCCAGTAACCACCGAGCGTCCCATGCTCAAATAAATCAGTGACTGGTAGAATGACTGTGACTAGCGATTTTTGGCATTGTGGCATCATTTGCTGAGAGAAGAGAGCAATTTTTATCTGACTTTCAATTGTGAATTCCAGGTCGCGTGCTGTGCTATAACATTTAGCTCATGTGTTCTCGGTAGCCTCCACTATCGATCGGCTGCATTTGCTAACCATGCTCAAAAAGTGTTGCAGGGCCCATTTAAATTTGGAATGGGGCTTCGCGGCAGAGCAAATTTTTCTTGGGTAAGTGCCTTCATGGCTTAGCACTGCTATACTGCAGTGAAAACACCTTAACAGGCAGTTACGTGCAGTTTAGTATACACCTACTCGTTCATGTCGAATACAGTAAACTCTCACTTGTACGAACGTCGGTTGAACGAATATTTCTGGGTAACGAACATTTAGAAAATCCCCAGCGATTTTCTTAGGCATTCAATGTAAAAATCTTTCAGTTAAACGATCAAAATAGTGAATTTTTCAGTTGAACGAACATGATCCTCGGACTTAGGCTCATTTTTAAAATCAATTCAACGAATTTTTGTGCACTGCAGCACTGGCATAGCCAATGCGAGCTGCCACTGAATCGCCCACCCGCACCACCGAGGCAAAGTGGCCGTGCGTGTGACGAAAACGAGTCACGTGCACATCAGTTTGCCGCGCACTGCGTCTTTTTTTTGTCTGTCTCATCGGCATCTGTCAGCGCCATATTTATTTCGGGAAACAGCGGCGCATTTCACGCACCGTGCGCAGACTTTCGTAGTGAGTTCAACGAAATGCAAGCAGTTGACTCTGTCAGACAAGCTCAATATCCCTCAGTGTCTTGACAGCGGGCAAAGGCAAGTGGACGCTGCGAAGGGATATGGAATTGCACCGTCGACGTTGTCAACGGTACTCAAGCAAAAAACGAAGCTCGAAGGAGAAACTACGTTCAATCCTAGCAGGAAACGACTCTGCACGGGACATTTCAAGGCAGTGTAGGATGCCGTCTCACTATGGCTCCGCGACCTGCGATCCCAAAATATATCCGTGTCTGGCCTGATTATACAGCGCAAAGCGGAGGAATTCACTCCGATTCTGCACGTTCGTGGCTTCGAAGCAAGCAGCGGATGGCTTATCCAATTTCGGGATATGCATAAGATCACATGGAAAACTATTTGTGGTGAAAGCAAGGATTCTGACCATGAAGCGGCAAGAACTTGGAAGGATGAAAAACTACGGGATATAATTAGTGAAAATTCACTCGATAACATTTAAAACGCCGACGAAACTGGTATGTTTTATCAGGTTTTTCCAAACAAGACAATGGCATTAAAAAATGACAGTTACAAAGGCGGGAAGCAATCGAAAGCGAGTATCACTGTGCTGTGATACCGTATTTACTCGATTCTACCGCGCCCTCGATTGTAACGCGCACCCGATTTCCACCGCGGAAAAAAAAAAAAAAAAAACCTGTAAGACATCGATTGCAACGCGCACCCATTTTTTTTTTTTTGCTGGCCCGCACGATCACCCCACTCGAAAAAACGATTCCTTTCGGGATTGTCTTCCATTTAATTATGAGGTACGGGCGAAGCTTGTGCCCATCTGACGTGTAAAAGAGCATTGCCGTCACTGTAGTTTTACCGTGGACCGATGTCAGCACGCGAACTTGCTTCGCCCCCTTCTTCTCGACAGTTGTGGTGCCAGGCATGTCGAAGTAAAGAGGCGTCTGATCGGCATTCCAGATTTGCCCAAGCAGGTAGCCGTTGTTGCGCCGCAAGTTTAGGACGAACCTCTGAAAACTGTAAAGCTTTTCATCGTACTTCTCCGCAAAAGTTTTCGCATATGCATGTTCCCCTTCGGAGGGAAGATCCTTTCCTCTTCATATAGTGAATTAGCCAGCACCTGCTCGCTTTAAACAGGCTCCGCATTAGACTTTTTTCTAAGACTAATTGCATAGCCCACACTTGGAGCAGTTCTGTCGTCATGGGCCGCTGTGCCTCTCGCTCCTCAAGCACATACCGTATATACTCGTGTAAGGGCCGCACTTTTTTTTCGAAAATTTTGCTAGGTGCGGCCCTTACACGAATCAGGCCGATTTAGTACAGGCAGTACAGGCCAAAGGTCTGTACTGTTTATGCAACAGTAGCAGAGTGCAAGAGTCACAAATGACATGCCAGAAATGTTTTTATTCGGATTCCATTTCGCTGTCCTCGTTCTCGGAGGAGCTCGCCTCGGCGTCCGCGTCTTCCCAGAGACGGTCATCTTCGGTGCCGTTCATGGAGTTCGAAATTCCCGTTACCTTGAAGCTTTTAGCAACTACTTCTACTGACATGGCACGCCACGCATTCAAAATCCATTCACACACCTGTTGGAGCGACGCCCGCTTCAGCCGTCCTGTAGGGGTCTTCTCGTGGACGCCTCCAGCCATCCATTCAGAGTAACATCGGCGAAATTCCACTTTGAATGGTCTGTTGACGCATACGTCGAGCGGCTGCAGCACACTCGTCAGGCCACCGGGAATGACGGCCAAGTCCGTACGAGTTGCGGCAACTCGGTTCTTGACGCGGTCGGTCAAGTGGCCCCTAAAGCTGTCCAAAACAAGGAGGGCTTTCCGTTGTAACAGCCCTCCAGGTCTGTTTGCCCAGACGGTCTTAATCCAGTCAACGACCAGTTCCTCGGACATCCAGCCCTTCTCTTGCGCACGTACGACGATTCCCTGAGGGAACTTCTCTTTTGGGAGAGTCTTCCTTTTAAATACGACGTACGGCGGAAGCCTCCTGCCGTCTGCCGTGATGCACAACATCACAGTGCACCTTTGGCGTTCTGCACCAGTCGTGCGCACAGACACACTTTTCGCACCTTTTAAATCCACTGTGGTGCTTTCCGGTGCATCGAACCACACAGGTGTCTGGTCCGCATTCCCAATTTGGGACAGGTCGTATTCATGCTCCCTCCTGAGAGCATTCACGAAGCGATGAAACTTAATGACGTGGTCTTCGTACTCGCGCGGCAGTTTTTGGCAAATCGTCGTTCGGCGCCGAATAGAAAGCTGGTTACGGTTCATAAACCGCGTAGCCCAGCCCCGACTTGCCTTGAATTGTGCCGGGGGTATTTCCATGTGGCGAGCGATGCTGAGGGCTTTGACGCGTATCATGTCAGTCGATACGGCGTAGCCGTCCCTTCGTGTGTCGACGACGTAGTTGACGAGCTCGCTTTCGAGTTGCGGGTACTTGCACTTTTTCCCGCGAAACGCCTTTCGGCTCCTGTTAGTAGCGGCGAGGGCATCTTTCTGATTCATCCAGTAACGCACGCGCTTCTCATCGACGTCGTACTTTCGTCCAGCTTCCCGCTTCCCGTGCTCCTCGGCATAGTCAATCACTTGCAGCTTAAATGCTGCAGTGAATGATCTCAGATGCCGGCCCATCGTCCGTCACGTGCGCTGGCTTCTGCAGGGTTCACTACAACCAACAAAGTGACACCGACGACACCGATCTGAAGTCGCGCTGCCAACGTATCGACACGATGCTAGGAACGATGCCAACAAAGAGGCCGCACAAGGCAAATATGGCGGCGCGCTGTCAACAGCGTGGTCGGCGCGTCGGCGGAAGTAGAATAAAAGCGGAAAGCGGAAAAGCGTGCAGCGCCATCTGGCTGTAAATGAACTAACTACACTTTTCTGGCGGGACATTTTGAACTTTTGTTTTTTTTTTTTTTTCGAAATATCCGCTTTCAAAGTTGGGGTGCGGCCCTTACACGAGGGCGGCCCTTACACGAGTATATACGGTACTCGCGGAGCAGCTTTTCAATTTACGGAAACCGACCCTGCTGTGGTTCACTGAAGCCTTTGCGTGAAGCTTTGCTGTCGACAATCTTCTGCTTTTGTTTCCGCCGGTCCCGCACGCATGTTTCGAGAAGGACCGCGATGCGGCCCGATTTCCGTCCGTTTCTGCACACGCGATGACTTTTCTTTTAAAAGCGGCATCGTGGTGCACTCGAGTTTTTGGAGTCGGCCCTTCCACGTCGTCGATGCTAATGCACTACTAGATGACGAACTCCTGAGCACACGTACGAAGTGCCGCACATGGGAAACACATAGGCAGAAATAGCCGACGCACCATGCCGACGCACCATGCCGACGCACGTAGGGGGCGGCCATTTTGGATTTGCGATGGCAATAGATTGACCGTAATTTTTTTGTTCGTACTCGATTCTAACGCGCATGCGATTTATGAACTCGCTTAACCGGAAAAAAGGTGCGCGTTAGATTCGAGTAATTACGGTACTTGCTGCATAAGCTAGTGGCAGCCACAAGCTCAAGCCCGTAGTGGTAGGAAAATACATGAAACAGTGATGTTTTAAAGGTTTCCCTTCACTTCCATGCACGTATAAAAGCAACCAAAAAGCATGTATGACCAGGAATCTCTTCAGTGAGTGGCTGCTGATCATCAACGAAGAAATTAAAAAGGCAAAAAGAAAGATTCTTTTGATTGTTGACAATTGCTCCGCACATCTTGTCGATCCCCATTCGAGCAATGTGCGTGTCGACTACCTCCCGCCAAATTGCACTGTTGTGCTTCAACCGCTCGACTTGGGCATCATACAGAACTTGAAGGTCGACCGATGGCAGCTCATGCAGCAGATTTTAATTAATAAAAGGATTGGGAACAATGGGCCCATCAATGTCAAGCAGGCGGCCAAGATGGTGACAGGCTCCTGGTGGTCAGTGTCACAGGCTACAATTAGAAGCTGCTGGCACAAATCCGGCCTTTCAACAAGTAGGATGCAAATGAGCAAGAAAAGTACGATGAGGTCAGTGAGCAGGAGGAAGAGAACAGCGCGGTCATTGACTCTGGAATGTGGAAAGAGGTCTGTCAACAGCTGGACGTTTACCGTGGTGCTTAATTTGAGGCTATGTGCAGTGTGACAGGAATCTTGTCCCTTGTGCAGAAGTATCTGATTTAGAAATTGTTTCGAGTGTTTGTGCGGAACCAGAAGAAGAGTGCCACGAGGAAGCCGTAACAGCTGAGGTTGGTTCAAACTCTGTAACTTTAGCTGAGGCAGTAGAGTATGTTAGAAAGTTGCGAGACTTCGTGTTTCAGCAACAAGCTGTGCCAGAGGCACTGCGCAGAAATCTAGATTCTTTGGAAAAGTTCATCTCTTCTTGTGCTTTAAGGGCACCAGTGCAAATGAAAATCACAGATTTCTTTTTGAAATAAATTGCATTTCACACTTTTCACTCTAATGTTTGCTGAGCCCAATGCTGTTCCATATTATAGTGATTATTCAGTTTAGTGAATATTCAGTTAAGTGAAATATTTCCTTGGGTCCCTTGAAGTTCGCTCAATTGAAAGTTCACTGTACTTGGCACAAGCCTAGTCAAAACATTGGCTCCATCTTGAATCGTTGCTCCTTCAGATACCATCAACCCTTCTATCTACAAGTTTAGCTTAAAGAATGACATGCATTTGTTGAGTAGCTCAGCTAAAATAAAAAAAGGCTTCTAGTGCTCACCGTCTTCTGCTCCTCCTTCGTACGTTTAGGCAGGCCAGTGTTGATAACATTGTTCTTTTTCAGTGCAGCAGGGTTGAACACCGTTCGTGACAGGTTTCCAGCGATGGGGTTGAACACAGCAGACTGCACAAATGTATAGGGTGTGTTGGTAACTTCAGAAAAGGCTTCTATGTTATTTGTAACCAGCCCTGTTGGCAAGTTTTCTTTTGAGCTGAAAGCAGCATGCTCGCCAGATTGCTGGCAAACAAATGACTGGCCAGTGCATTTGCTATTCTAAAAAAAGATCGCAAATAGAAGGAAGGTGAAGTGCATCAGTTAAAGGTTCTGCAAAGCTTTAACAACACACAATTGACCACAGGGCACTGAAAAGAGGTAAGAGAGTAAGCGGTAGCAAAGGAGCACACTCAAAAACACAACACTCCTGAGTGACATTTCTTTGCCCAGGGGGTTGCCCTGCTGTATACGACACAAGAATGTACAAATTTGTTTAAAATGCAGAGTAAATTATTGTTAAATGGAGAAGAAACAATGTTGAATACTCAGTTACCAGGAAGCAAATAGAAACAAATTTCATCATGTTATGTCAGGTCCTGCTGACATGCTGAAGGAATTCCCTACGGTTCTGTGTAAGTATGCATCAGTGTTGCAGCAGTAGCTGAAGTTGTTTGCCAGATAGTCATGCTCTCTTTTTACCTCACGGTAAATGAGCAACGACTTTGTGACAACACAATGATCCAGCCTATGTGAAGCCCGAAACAATGGTGTGCTTAAACGTCAAGCAGGTTGGCAGATTTTGGTTCCACATTCTCTCAAACGAAATCACCCACAAAGATTTTATGAAAGAAAATTCAAGAAAGAAAAAGAGTGTTAACAATCTAAGAGTTCATGCATCTAAAAACAGGATAGTTAAATGCAGAAGAGTTAAACGAGGCCTATACAGACAAAACCCTTTATAAGGGACACTGACGTAAAAGACAAATGGGTATAAGAAACACAATTGTGTTTAGATTGAAATAAGGGTTCATAAGAAAATTCATACATAATAACCTGCATATAAGAGACATCATATATAAGACGAGAATCGCTGCTCTGTACATGAATCTTATAAAGTGGTTCAGCTGTATACACTTCTAAATTCTGAAATCTTTGCATATGAAAGACAAAAAATATTGTATTGGTTCAAGGATCGATTTTTGCTTAATGCAATTTTTTTTCTGAGGGGAAAAACAACATGTTCAGATTCCTTCCTGTTGAGTAGAGTCAGGTAAACAGCAATGTCTTATTTTCACAAATATCAAGAGAAATAATCTCCCATTTTTCCACTTATTGCTATTCCGAGTTTCCGTTAAACTCATGTTGTGCAAATTGTCAGCATTCTTTTTAGCCCAGACCACAGCAGGACTAGAAACGCGCTTTCTGTCTTACGGCCTCCGCAATTGAATTCAGTGCATTGGTAGCGTTTCTCTGTGGCTAAAGCCACTGCTCAACACGAGGGGCGCAGCGATTCTGCCATAGTTCAAAGCGTTGTTACCTGCTGCTTGTGGTCTGAAAATCTTCTTTATTTTTCTCCGCTATGCATCTACTTTTGCATGGCCTGCAATCACGAAGGCAATGGCAAGCAATGGCAGAGTCACAGCGACAATACGGTGCTGTGGCGGGGCGTGCAAACACGTGCACTGCGAAGGCCATAAGACAGAAGGCTCGCGTGGCTTTTCAGTCCGGCCTTGCTCAGGCAAAGCAGTGACTTCCTGAAATAAAAACCTTGGCTCCAGGGCTAATCCTTGAGCTTTAATATGACCAATTAAAGTTTTTCAACTGTCTATCTCCAAGAAACCTTAAAAACAGGTTTGCTCTGTGGCTTCATACTACTGATGCACTTCTTCCTATTCTATTCTTCCTATTCTTCCTGCGACATCGTTTCCTTTTGCAATTACACACATGCGTTTGTAATTTCTGGAAAGCTCCTGACCTTTTCAACAGGAGGTGCCCCTAGCCGATCCTTTATGCTCTTGGTGGGTTGTACCTCCGTCGTGACAGTGGCAGCTGTGGCACCATTGGTTGGCTGGTTAGCCGCACTGGCATTCCCTGCAGGAGCGGAAGCGGCACCGGAAGTGTCTGGAACAGCAGATCCACTGCCGTTCGCCGTGGGCGCTGCGTTCCGGTCTTTGTTGTGCCAGAAGACTTTGATGAAACGGTTGTTCAGCACTGCTTCTGTACACCGATACGCAGCGTTGGCTTCGGCATGGTTGGAGAAACGAATCAGTGCTGCCTCGGGATCTCCATCATAACATACCTAGAGAGCCCAATCAAAACTTGTTATAGAATGAATTTCAACCTCATTCTATATTTTCAAAACCTCATACCTGTTTCAGAAACAGCAGTGTCTACTGGGGTTGTTATATATTGTTATATAGCAGATAATTTTAAGGGCCCTTATTTGGACACTCTCACGAATTGCTTGAACACTGTGCTCCGGGAGATTAAAAATTGGTGACATAGAAACCACTAAAGAATTAATGCTCAGAAAATACAACCGATCATGCTTTGCCCAAAGCATGAGGTACCTTAAAAGAAGGTTGCACAGATACTGACAGCCAATTTTTATGGTGCCCGCTTTTTTAGCGCAACGAAAAACTAACCGGTAAGCGAAATGGCAAAGTGGGAAATGGCACTATATATTTGCAATCAGAATTTTTTCATCTGAAGTGAATATGAAGTCGTACACTCCCATGCTGCAAACAGTGAGCGCAAGAGCGGTTCGCGTTTGAGCGTGGTGGTTTTTTGCGCATGTGCCGCACCTCGACTTGGTCCACTGGTGGCTGCAACGACAGCGCCGCTTCTCGCCTTGCAACTTCTTTTATGTTGCGAGCACCACTGAATTCATAGGGGTTGGATAATAATATACATACTCTAACTTTGAGGACTAGTACACATGACAGTGTTATAACTAGCAATGTTATAGACATCCAGCCTGGAAGGGACACTCCAAGCGCATTGCTAGTTATAACACTGTCATGTGTCATATAACACTGTCATATGGACAAAGACGAAAGAAAGTACGACAAGGTACTAAGCTCGTTCTGTCCGGAAAAGAGAAGGAATAGATATGTTGAATGTAAATCATGTGTTGTGTATATGCTGCCTTTGTCATGCGGGAGGGTTTACATAGGACAAACGGGGTGGTGCGTTAATGTTAGACTAAGGGAGCACTTAGCTTCTTTGATGACTTCTGGCAGTCTGCACTTGCCACATCATTGCAGGGAGTGTGGCTGCCAGCCGTTGGTGGACAAAAGTAGTTGTTTGTTTGGCCATCGGGACATTGTACTAGAGAGGGGATAGAGTCTTTTTACATTGAAAGGAAGGCATAAAGATGCATTGGCAAGCCGGCTGTGGCACTTGGTGAAAAGGTTAGATACTGGGGTTGCTGTCAGGTTAAAGCGATTGTTAGAATTTTTCGACTGTCATGCATGTTTTAGATGTGATCATCATTTCTTTTTCCTTTTTCTTGAATGAGTCCATTTTCTTGGTGATTAGATTCTTCTTTGTACCCTGTTTGCTTTGCCGTGCAATTGGTATGGTGAGCCATGGGACCAGGTCTTCTGCCTGATATATGTAGGTGTTCCTTCTAATAAAATTTAGTTGCTAGTTCAGTGCCTTGTCGTCTCTTCTTCCGTTTTTGTCTGCATATTTGCGTTGTTTTACACCCAAGCATGAACCACCAGTTAGCCCAACTTTCGTTTCTACTGCTACACCTACTCTGGAAACTAGGTTCTAAAGCTTCAATGTTCTTCAATGGCACTATTGCGCTATGTTTTTCAGCCAAAACATCACGAATTTCGTCACACTGTCTATTATCAAAATCTTTATCTTAGTAGAAAGAATAGGCGAACAGTCGCATCATGACGTGCTGATGCAGCGAGGTACAGGTGACACGCTGCCGGCATGTCACTACTGTGTTGCAGTGAAAATGTCTTATCTTTTCGCAGGCGTGCATTTTAGAGCATCACTTTTTTTTTTCTTGTTTGCGATTGCAGCAGCGAAGTTCGGTGTTCCCCCTTGCTTGCGGCAAAACTGTGACCTTGTGTTGCTGGGAAAAATCCTCCTTGGAGCCGCAAACTAGCCAGCACAGCAAACGACGAGCCCCAGTTATACTTTGAATAATTTTAAGTTCCTTACATCCCACTTTTTGTATGTTCTGTTAATTCAAAAACCCGCTTAGTTCGAAGATTTTTCACCGTCCCAATAACTTCAAATTAATGAGGTTTTACTGTAAGTGGGTTTGATGTATCCCTGTCCAATTGCATTTACTTTGCATCTTGATCTTTGATGACAGCATATGATACGCATGTTCAACCTGGTGCTCTGTGACAGACTTAACAAATGAACAAATATAACAAAACACGACCCACCTGAAGGTTGACAATGTTTCCAAAGCGTGAGAAGTGGTTGTTCAGTTGAGTGATTGTGTTGAGAGCTCGTGGTACCTTACGCACTTCAAGTTCACACCGGTCGTAGTGGTTGGGTGCCCTATTGTTCATGCCGCCACGGCCGTAGTCCATGCGACCGCGACCACCACTTCCATGCATTCCCCTAGAGACCAAACGGGACATGGTTGATGCGGCTGTTTCAAACATTTCACAGAGCTAATTAAAGCAGTAATCACTCCATGTGGCTGTAAAACACCAATACTATGCTAAAGGCTTAATAATAACTTGGGAAAAAGAAAAATGTATGAGGAAGGAGGTGTCCACGAAATGCAAGAAAAGTACTCCTGTCACGTTCGTTCCTCCTTGTCCTTGCCTTGGTCGCACTATTCTAACACAAAAAAGGCACATATGAAGGACTTTACAAGCACTGAAGCAACTTCTGAATTATGGATTGAAGGCAAGCAATGTCTAAAAAAAAATTCTTTAGTATTTGCAAATAAAACCTGATAAAATAATTAAGCATGTCATGAAATGTTGATGAGCTTTAAAGGCCCTGGATATAGCATTTTGATATTTGAGCATTTCTAAATGTGGAGGCAAGAAGCTGCCTTGTGAACCTGGCGTTACTATCAGCAACAGTGTAACAGCACAAATATGCTTAAAAATAATGCTCCTTGTGCTTTGCTAGCAAATGATCCCCCCTTAAGCATGCTTTTAAAACAATGCAAACATGGTATTTTTACACTTGTGGGGTCTCAAGATGATAACTGTGCTCTCGAAACACACATCTAACAACAAAACATGTCTACAATTATTAGTACACGTTTACGCCGATGAGCTCACCAGACGAATCTAATACTTTACTAACATGCCAACATACTAACAGTCAGATTTATAATTGCAATACAGCACACAAACAACATAACTCATATATAAAGTACAGCGAATGCAGCATTGCAGATGGTTGACTCATCGCGAGGGGTCCATAGGAGACTGGCTTTTGGTATCATACCCATGGTCCTACTTCAGGAGATGTCTGCCCGTGGACTCTGCCAAACCCCAAAAAAGACTCCCTGCTGTTTACTTTGCACCGCCCTAACCTCTCCTCCACATGGCGGAGAGCTGCTGGCACTATTGCGCTATATTTACCCTGTGCAAGCACAGTGCCACCTCTTGCTCTGTGGCTGTTAAACCTAACTGTGGCTAATCCACAAGATGCGTGTGTGCAATGTGACACAAATTGCTTTACAGGGGGTAATAGCACCGCCTCTCTTACAGACTTCGTGTTGAACATGTGCACGACTAGTTTTCCCTAAACCTTTAATATTTTTGCAGCTGCAGGCATTGTGCGAGCAGAAAAGAAAATTTCAGACTATACTGACCCCCTCCCATAGCGTGGCCCACCCTGTGGGCTGCCTGGGTGATGAGGATGATGATGATGATGCGGTGGCAGTTGCGGAGGCCCTCGCATAGGTTGAAGTGGACCCTGGGGTGGTGGTGGGGGAGGGGCAGCAGACAGTGGGCCCCCTTCGTCGGCAGGCCCAAGGCCCGGAGGTGGAGGACCCAATGGCGGACCAAGAACAGAGCACCCGGGTGGAGGTGGTGGTGGAGGAGGTTGGCTCATGTCGGCTGCATCGAAGTCATTACCATTAAGGCAAAACGAGATAGTAAAGCACATTGAGCTGTACTGATTATAATTCTACACTGTCAAGCATGCCCTTGCTACTGAGACAGCAGCCTCATAATAATAATTTTGGGGGTCTTACATCTCAAAACCACGCTATAATTTTTGAGAAATGCCATTATTCCGATAATTTCAACCGTTTGGACCTCCTTACCGTAAAGTTTTTTTGAGCACATGGCCATCTGGCATTTTCGCCTCGATTGAAATGCAGCTGTGGCGACTGGGATTCGATCTCGTAAAGCACCATAACCATTAGACCACATCAGCAGGTGAGAGAGCAGCTCCTGTAAGCTGGACAAGTCATGGGAATGATGCGTGCTAGCACATTCTTTAAATTTCCACACATCAACTCATTGTGATGTCGTGGATCCCGACGGCATCTACTTGGTTCTAGTTCATTGGTTAATGGTAAATACGTAAAGATGGACTTCACAGTGTTCCAAGAAAACTGAAAGACCTCATTGAACAGACTTTAGGAACTTTTTCTGCATCACAATAACAAAAAAAATCACCCCCAAGCACTCCGTACAGATAGTTGACCAGCTAAGCTGAAACGTGTGGCCATAGGTGCTTGCAGACATTGCAGCAAGAGCCAAAGTGCTGCTCGAGAAATTCACGCCAAAAGTGGGCATCTGGCCCAGTAAACGCATTTCCGCCATTTTTGACACTTATCTGCCCCCAACGCTGTTGCCTCTGCTCGCCATTTTCGTTGACATTCGGCTCAAAGCAGTGCCAGATCCTCAGTGCACAGCTGCTACTTGTGCTTCACCCCCTGCGCTTGTTCTTGTGCCCATACTACAGCATCAACCTAGTGAACATGAATTTTCTCATGAATCAGCTTCAGGGCTGTTCTTGGAGTTCTTGGAAAGTTGTTGGCTGCTCGGGTGCTTGTTCGCTCTGTACCCTCTCGATGTGGAAGTTGTAAGTTAAACCTTCCTGCGACACCAAACTCCTTTGCGCCTATGATCCCATCTTGTGTCGTTTGTCCACATCTCCCCTTTGCTTGTCGACCTGCTTGACAGCTTTTCTCGGCTGAGAGGCGACGCACGCGCAAGAAGTGCGCAGCCGAATTACCTTTTTTCTAATCGCATCCCTTTCTGTTCTCTCCTTCATTCCTTTTTCTTCCCCTCCCCACCCTGCACAGCACTGTTGAGGTCACCCGAGAGACCACGCTGCACTTTATTCATCATTTTTTCTTTATTTAAAAGCCACTTCGTTGAAGCTTATGTGCGCGTGCTTAGGTGCAACGTAGAGAAAGACATAACTGACAGAGCAGCCAATGGATACGTTTATCATTTCTAGCGACGAACAGTTTTTTTTTGTTTCAGCTAACCATACACAGCTTTCACTGTAAAACTAGAAAGTTATGAGGAAGTCCTCTGCCATACATTACTTAAACTGGTATACTGTCAAATCTCTTTAAAGCAAACCTCAGCTTAACCCCCCCTTTTTTTTTTTCAGATTAACAACTATTTCGAAAACCCTCCTCTAAATGTCCATTGGTTTAATGTGAAAATATTTCACTACTAAGAATTTCAGAATAACGTGTCAAATCTTAACATCCTTGTATTTCCCCAAAATTTCTAAATAATCAATAGCAAAATTAAAACTTGACTCGCGGCAGTGAAAACAATGCCCAGCTCCATAAATCATACTATCATCATCATCAAAATGCGAGCACATTTCTTTATGCACTTGTCTTATCGAGATGCACAAGAGCCCTATTGCCAGCACCATCAACTGTACTTGTTTTCGCATCAGTAATCGCCTTGTTGCCTTTCTTTTGTCGGGCAGCTTCATCTGCACTCTGTGTGCTCGCCTTTAGTGGCTGCTTCCTCGCCTTTAGTTTGGCCATTTAAGTTCACTCTGAGCTTTGGAAGCAGCACGAAAGGAATTCGGTGACAGTGAAAAACGCTATGCAAGTGGCCTAAGGAATGAGGTCGCAGAAAACTCCCCATACATGCTTCATTAACACTTGGACATTACGCAAAGTGCAATGACAAAGTATGAACGCCAACTTAGCTGATGACCAATAAGATCCACACAATCTATTGCGATAAGGAAATGGCGATGAGGACATAGAGACCGAAGACTATGCTCAAACAGAACACGCGAACCGATGCCGAGGAATCTGTACCCAACGGCGATGCTTTGTAGTGCACAAGCAGCAGGCAGTTGAGCTGAACTCTTCAGTACAGATCACGCTCTTCTTCAAATAAATGTGCACTCATTCCGTAATATTTCGTGTTTTTTGTTTTTTGGAGCTGATTTGAGAATAACGCGGTCACAGATGTATACCTTAGTACATGTAAAGGACTCAATAGGTTGCATTTACAATTTTTGTCGTGGAAGAAAAGAAAAAGTAAAACTGCTTATGAATTGCCAGCAGTGATGCTAACTGATTCTAGATGAAGCCTTTTTTCTGAACTTGATATAACTGTTACTACAAAAAAAAAATTCTGCAATTCCTACTGTAATTAGCACCATTGTTGTAAAAGCAGCAGTAGACACACCTACAAGAAAATGTGACCCAAACGCTACTTTATTAAAACCGAATCTGTTCAGTCATCTATAGGCCCTTTTGAAAATTGTAAATTTAGCTTTCCTGCTATGCAATTTGGACAAGTCAATCCAGCTTGTTATTTAGTGCAAATAGCCTGTTCAAGCGCAGTTTGCTTAAGTGGGCAGACTGGTCTTTGGGACCAAAAGGTACCAAAAATTCATTTTTTAAAATTGACATATTTGGTTTCTGCAAGTATTTTTCTATTTCTCTGCAAATTTTCACACACCTGGAGGTGGTAATTTTTTTGTAATGTCATTCTAACTGCCCAGATTGTTGGTGCTGTTAGCATGCAGAACCTGCAAAAAAATGAGGAATCGACTTCAAGGCTTTTTTATAATTTGTCGGCACCTGTGTTGGAAGCTCTGCTACGAATATATGAGCACCTTTATGAGGATTGCAAAACCTGCGCACCATGACTGTTGCTTTTTGAAGAAGCTGTGTTTTCAATTTTTCCCATTTTTCTCAAAAAAGTAAATTTACAACTGTTCAATTTCGAGGCCTCAATATCTCTGTAGCTAGGGCTGGTACAACAATAATTCTTTTTGAAATGAAAACCTGTATGTGTGTAGAATGCAAGTATGGGAAAAGAACTTAAAGCACAAGCCTTTTCAATTAATTATTCATTAAAATTGTAACACTATTCAAACTGCTTTTGAAAATGGATAGTTCACTTTGCCAAGAAAGGCCGAAAAACAAAAAAAGCTTGCAGTTTTTTCTGCTGACTTCAAATACTTAATTATTTTTCCTGCAACTCATCTTGTTCCTGAGATAAATTAAGTTCACCCCCTATTGTCTAAGGGCGCCATTGAAAAAAAAAAGTGCTTAATTTAAAAGTGATATTTAGGATATGCCAACATAGACTAATGACTATAGATTGAAAGTATGCAAAAGTTTTTTTGTTTTTAGGCTTTTCTGGTTTATTTTGCAGCAAAATGAACTATGTATTTTTAAAAGCAGTTGGAACTGTGTAACAATTTTATGAGTATTTAACTGAAAAGGCTTGTGCTTTAAATTCTGCTCTCATACTGGCATTATACACATATACAGGCTTCCATTGAAAAAAGAATTATTGTTGTACCTACCCTAGCTGCAGAGATATCGAGGCCTCAAAGTTGAACAGTCGTAAATGTCATTGATGGATATGTGGGGTTTAACGTCTCAAAGCCACCATATGATTATGAGAGATGCCGTAGTGGAGAGCTCCGGAAATTTCGACCACCTGGGGTTCTTTAACGTGCACCCAAATCTGAGCAAACCGGCCTACAACATTTCCGCCTCCATCGAAAATGCAGCTGCCGCAACCGGGATTCGATTCCGCGACCTGCTGGTCAGCAGTCAAGTACCTTAGCCACTAGACCACCGCGGCAGGGCGAACAGTTGTAAATTTACTTTAAAAAAAAGAAAGAAAAAAACTAAAAACACACAGCTTTTTGAAAAAGCAACAATCATGGTGCGCATGTTTTGCAATCCTCATAAAGGTGCTCATAAATTTGTAGCAAAGCTTCTAACATAGGTGCTGGCAAATTATCAAGAAGCCTCGAATTCGGTTCCCAATATTTTTGCAGGTTCTGCATGTTAACAGCAGCAAGAATCTGGACACTTAGAATGACATTACAAAACAATTAACACTTCTTGGTGTGTAAAAACTTGCAGAGAGATAAATACTTGCAGAAACCAAATACGTCATTTTTAAAAAATGAATTTTTTTTTGTCACTTGTTCGTCACAAAGACCAACCGGCCCCCTTAAGCATAATGTCTTCTATGCTCTTTTATTTCGATGGAACAAGATGTCGAATGATACATTGGCATTTACCTCAAACATGATGACAAGCACGGCGACGCGAAACGCACATTCGGTATTTAAGGCAGCACAAAAATCAAAATACACGAAGTCAATCTCAGTCTCTCAGATCACTTCTCTATTTTTCGCTTTGAATTATAGTTGCCACAGTTACAGAAGACAGCGAAGAAACCTGGCAGCAAATGTTTTGTAAAAATATTGCAAATAACTTAATAAAATGTGATTAGTGCCCCTATTTCATTGTGTGAAACTGCAAAAGAACAATTTCCTAATTTTAAACATTACGTTGAATGTGGCACTGTTTGTTTAGTACAACCTTAGGTACAGCGCAAAAATATCGCCTTGGAGAAATATGCATTGTGTCTTCGTGGACTCCGAGATGAGCGCAGTGGGGGTGCGATTTAAACAACAGATATATTGCTGAGCTGACACGGAATTCGTGCCTTCTCACGTTTATTTATCGAGCTTCGAATTCCGTATTTCGACACCAATTAAGTATTGTAAGGTAATGATTGCATGTGTGAAAATTATGGGCACTGTTCGAGAACTACTTCCTTTGTAGCACGGAGGCATGGAAAATAAGGGCAATCAAGCCTCGTAGGTGGAGCCTATATTTATTCTTAGGTTGTCACCGACTATAATGTGAAACCAAGGGAGGATCAAAGGGTGCTGCCTGTTTTCAGTTAACCCCCACTCTGCAATTCTTTACGGTTCAACTACGCACAAGAAAAATTTCTCACTGGCGCTACACTGCAGCTTAAGATACAGTGCCCATATACGCGGGGTGGCCAGTGAACGGTTGTGCCGCACATTGTATCTCGCGGGCGAGCGAGCGCTCCCACAGTCAACGCTTGCCATTTGCTCTCTCTTGTCACGCGGCGAGCCCCAAGGTGGTGGCGAGAGAGTGAACAATCTTTTGCCGAGAATAGGTGGTCTCTCTCTTGAACTCAACAAATCGACAGCAGTAGACAGCAGCAGTAGCAAACAACGGAACATGCACGTAGACACATTGAGACCCTAAGGTGCTTTGCCATTAAAAAATGCCACAATTATCCCTGCTCAGAAATAAGCTAGACAGCCATAACAGGGCGCCTAGGCATGACCTACGAGATAGTGCAGCTGTTGCAGTGCATTGGTTTTGGAAAGCCCTACATTCTAGTCATCTTTGCCAACAAATGTTATCAGCTTCCTTATTTTAATTCCTCTCTCTGCCCTTTGTCGCTGTGGTTTAATGATTACTGTGCTGAACTGCTGACCCAAAGGTCGCGGGATCGAATTCAGGCTGCTGGGGCTGCATTTTCATGGAGGCAGAAAGCTGGAGGACCCAGTACTTAGAACGAAGTGTACGTTAAAGGGACCCTGACATGGTTTTGGCGATTCTGCACAAACACATTGGGCTGATAGACCAAGTCAGAAGTGTTATTTAGAGACCAATCCGAGCTCTCTGCGTAAACTGTGTCATTTATTACACACTTTAACGCTACCAATCACTGCAGATCAGTGCACACTGTTGCGACTCGGCCAAACGTGTTTTTAACCACCCATTCAAAGAGCAACATGCTCTGGCTGATTGACGAACCCAGAGCATGTCAGCAGCTACGTCACCGTGGCTGCTGATCTGATTGGCTGTCATGGGCTCAAGAATGTGCTGAGTAAGGTCATCTGGTAGGGTGGCGGCACCTGTTGGAGCAGATATGAAACACTACCTAATCTTCGTCTTTGTTGCCAGGCGGCGTGTGTGCTGCTGGGCGCAATATGTGATGGCCTCCAAGACTACGCGCAACCTGTCGGTGTGTGATCGTGGAGGTCGAGACTGCTGAAAGCTCAAAATGTCAAGCGCGCTGAGGAGGCCAGACAGAGGTGAGAAGGAGAGTATGATATCATTGTCCATAGTGGCCTAGATACACAGTGTGTCACTGAATTTGTGGTGCGAACGATTTGATGATGCTCTAACTTAAACGCTGACAAAACTTCAAAAAGCCGTTTCGGGATCCTTTTAAAGAACTCCACATGATCAAAATTTCCAGAGCCCTCCACTGCAGTGTCCCTTAGAATCATATTGTCGTTTTACAACGTGAAACTTCCACAATTATTATCCCTCTTTCTGTTTCTTTGCCTGCAGCTTTCGGCGACAGCCCCGAGCAGTTTCAGCTTCAACTCACCTTGCGAAGGAGGCATGGTCGGCACACCAATCAGCTCCCTGTGGGGTGTCCTGGCTGTGTGGAAGACCGGTGGTGGACCCCAGAAAGGGGGCGGACCCACTCTTAGGGGACGCTCCATGCCTGGGGCTTCAGGGTTGTACGGCTCTGCAGGTGAAAGAAAACACCAAGCTAAAAACCAACTATCATATACAAAAAGCAATAATTCGCAAACATATGCCGTCATTACAAGAAATAACGTGATAAAATACCTGTACAAGAGGGAGAAAGCAGGAGAAAGCAGGAGAAAGCACTACCAACCACTGCGTTTGTTTTGGTAAGCCCAGACATATGCATGACCGAGAGAAGACAAAAATATGAACTTGTGTCCCACCCTATTATTGAAATTTCATCATTCAATTTGCGTAGATGGTTAGTCTCGTTTGTCATTTAATGCAAGTGCTGATGAACCATTCTATCAAGACCCCACAATACACCTCATCGACTTTCTGAGCACAGTTATTGTGGTGGTAGCTGTGCATATGCGTATAGTGCAAGTCACCGCTGCACCTGCAGTTGAAGCAATGGATCACTGAACTGTTGCTACCTTTCGGCACCAGGGCATTTCGCAAATGGCCATGTATACACAGACCCATCTACCCTATCCACTCTTTGCACTGTGACTGGCGCACCGCTGCACGGCCGTCAGAGCAGACACTCGTTGAGAGCCCTAGCAGAACCAAACGCTAGCCAGTACACCGTTCATCGAAATCATGTACACGTCATATCCTACGGGAACGACGTTTTACAGCTTCTCAACTCATTCCTCCTTTATTGGGCAGTGAAATAAGTTGACCACGGCTATGCGACGTAAAAAGTGTTTGGCTCTCACTCCCTCTGCCATCTGGCGTTGTGCCACTGCATGCTTGAATTCGTCTGAGACTACACCTCTGCTGGTGCAATGATCTTACGTGATGTTCCAGCTGCCATACAGGTGGTGAGAAAAGAATTGTATTGAGTGCATTTCAATTCCACTCAAGGCTGATGAACATTTTAATGAACTTTAATAATTAACTTGCCATCTACCCTTCATAGTTTTGGGAAATACAATGTGATATCAATTATTGCTTTGTTGAGTTTATAAGACCAATAAGACCATTAGTTGAAGGGCGAACTGAGTTACATAGTATATTACCGTAAAATCCAGCAGCACTAAGGGCCCCCGGTAGGATCACGTTGAGATGCTGGTTGATTGACCATGAAATGGGTAATGCCTTGTTATATAAATGAATTTGTTTATAATCTCAAAATGTTTAGCAATAGATCGTTTTCGACATAACTAATTCGCTTAATTCACGAAAAAGAAAGACCGATGTTGTTGAAGAACAAGCTTCCTTCGAATATCTTTTGCATTGAATTCGTTTCGTCTTGCGTAATAAATTGCATACAGCATCACAAATGCTCCCATGGCTATAACCCAGTGCTGTAGCCCCCATGTACCCCAAAAGAAAGAACCACGGTAATTGATGAATTGCATTACATCATTTAGAGAGGTTCGTCCAGAAGTCTTTTTCTTTGATTGGTGCAGGGCATAGGAAGAAATGATGCAGGGCAGAGAGTAGCAGAACTACATGATAAAAGAAGCTTTATGAAGGCAGTAATGACGGATGTACATGTCAGTGTTTGTTTCGGAAAGCAACATAAACAATGTAAGAGGTTGTAGTCAATGACAGCAGCAATGTGACGGTGGCAGAAGTGACCATGCCGTTGTCGCCGCCATTATACAAGGTGAAGAAAAAGACTAAACCTGCCTGCGGCGTCCTCTCTGGCCGAAATCGTAACATGTTCTTCTTCTAACCCCCGCCTCAAGCTCTTAGCACGAGCAGCAAGGTAAAAGCGATGTTTACGATGAATGGTGATGATTTCAAACAAAGCACTTCGTGAGACTCGGTGGCCCGAAATCGTCGTGGCACGAAGCCGGCACAAACAAGCATGCAGCCCGGCTACTCAACATGATTTCCACGGCGAGTGGGTACGAAGCCATCGATATTTCTAAATGCTCTGAGTGTTTTGCAAGTGTGCGGGTAGTGGGAACACACCAATAATATTCTAAGTGTGAAAGAACGACAGCTTCCCACGACAGTTATGAAGTAAGCATCTTGCACCTGACTCATGCATTTAGCTGTCAGTACTGACGATGAATATAGCAAAACGCTCACTAACGTGGAAAACATCACTGTCTTCATGCAGGTTTTCCCATTTATTCATGGCGGCGACACGGAGGAATGTCCACCCCAAGATATCTTCAGATTCTGCTATAGAAGCACTAACGCACCGGCCATGGGCACTCGTGCCACCATAGCTATCAAAGCAATGAGGCGCAGCTGTCTGCTAGGGCTCTCAATGTTGCACGCCCACGACACCAGAAGTGGCGCTGTGCACAGCTTTCAAGGCGCCCTCTATAGGTGCCAATCGGAGTTATACATATGCAACCACACAAAGCTGTCTAGTCAGTTGCACCATTTCCCATAATGAAGACATACATGATAGGCTTATTTTGAGACAATTTTTTTATGCATACCAGTCTAGAAGCAACTTTTCCCACACTTTACTCGAAGTACTACGACTACATTTGCTGACCATTTTTACAGATGACTGACAAATAAAAGCCTGGCCAACTTTATGTTAACTCCTCTGGTACCACTGAAACTTATGAAAAGTGCATGTTCCCTCGTAATGACTTCACTCGTCATAAGGTGCAATTGGCACGAACTTGTATCATTGGCACAAGCAGCGTTGAAGAGCCTTAAAGGGGCCCCATGACATTTTATTAACAGCCTGCAGTAATGAATGCAGTAATGATTGCCGAGATGAATGCAACTATGATGCGAATTGGTGCATGAAAACTGAAGTTACGAGTCCTCAGTGTTAAAAATTCAAGCAGACGATGACAAGAAATATCCCCTTTCACACCTCACTCTCCTGCTGACATCAAAGACCACTTCAAATCACTGTGCGCGTCTCATGAAGACATACTGGAAATGTCACCTCATGGTGGCCTCCACAAAGCACCTCGCTACTGCTCTTTTTGACAACGTTGTTGGCATGGTTACGACAAACCATGTGTATTGAGTGGCAGATGTTCTTACTGTCACACAGTGTAAACTACATGTCCTTTAGGTAAGGACACTTCTCCGCTTGCATGCAAGGCGCGTTCTACGACAATGCCGGCTTCTGCAGCATGTCGCAATTTTGGCTCATTAAAAATGCCGCATGCGTTTCGACCTCTAGTTGCTGGCGTACCATAGTTGCGTTCCCCGACTAAGTGTCATGTTAGTTGTTCTAAAAATACATCATTTAGAGACAAAAATTAATTATTTCTGAGCAAGAAAAGGTTTTTACTGTTTTTTACCATGCACTCGTATGGTCCAGCTATCACCATATGAAATTTGCGTGTACTTGTCACGTCAAGCCAATAAAAAACAAACGACCTTTGTCATCACTGGCACATGACAAGATGTCACTTCCCACAATAAAAATAGCTCACGTTCGATTTTGGCGTCGCCACTTGCACAACGCTATTGGTGCGCGCCACAGCACCAGAAGAGACAATGAAAAAGACTTGCTCAAATTGTGTCACACGGCTTCTTTAAGTAGCCAAGTTTATAAAGAACCTTAGTGATACTGAACTAAATTTTTGCCCTCAATATTTTCAACCAAATTGAAAGATTCGGTAATCGAACCGATAGAGACAACCTTCATTCCAGGCAGAAACTACAGAAAGATAATAAATTTAACAGGTTTTACACCAACAGGCGCGTCTAGCGGCCGCTCCTTGAACTAGAGAAGGCAACGTCACATATGCCCGAAACAGGCAAGGCAACAATTCTAGCTGTTGCCCTCATCTCTCGACCCGCTTAGCTCTCCCATCTTTCCTGGTAGTGAACAATGCTTCTGGCTGGGGTAAAGCATCAGCATTTTTGCGGAGGGGGGAGAGTGGGATGAAAGGGAAGAAGAGGAGATGAACATGTGCATCTTCCGAATTGAATTCCAAAGCTTCGCAAGTTTTTCTGAAGTTTTTCTAATTTTTGTCCAGCATCCCTTTAACAAACCGGTTTCTCTATTAGCAGAGGCATACTCAAAAGACCCAGTGCTTTCTGGGGATCTTTTTTTTTTCTTGCTGTTTTGGTTTTATAGGAGGCCTGTAAGCCTTGGTCTGCTTTCAAAAGGTCCTGTAGCAGTTCCTTTTTTCCCCCTTATAAGATGATACTGGCATCAGCTCTATTTGATACATCTTGGGTTTACACATACTTGACCATACGGTGATGAACTGCACATACACCAACAGACAGCACAGGCCCACACCCACGAATGTATCAAAGAAATTCATTTTATAAAACCAACTGAACTGGTTATAGGCATGACAATGTGAATGTTCACTTTTAGTTTTGCCTCAGGTTTTCTGCGATGCCTATCCGCTGTGTATAAATGCGAGGAAAACGTCTGAAAATAAGACCCTGTTGTCACAATACGGTTAAAAGCACGTTAACCCAAGATGCAACATCAACTACAGCATTTCGCTGCTCTTATTTCATTTGATACAGTTTACCTGCCTAAAATTGAAGAATATTTAGACCACTCTGTGCATTTCCTTTCCATTTTTGTTTTACTGCAGCTATTGCAGGTATGTTAGTACTGACAATTTTACTCTGAACAATACCCTTCAACCCTGAACAATACCTTATGCCCTGAACAATACCTGAACAATACCTTATGCTCATATTATGTGCACGCTGGTCACGCGTGTGCCTTCATAAAACCGTGGTTCTCATTCACAGTCACAGTGCTAGTGACGACGAGCGGTAGTGTTGCTTTGAGCACTATAATAAAACTTCTTAGAAAGTTCTACAAGAGAAATTCTACAGTGGCCTGCAAATGCATCAACCTTCGGCTGCTTCATGGTGGATAGGTGATCTGTCGACAATCATCTCAATGGTGAAAACTTCACCGTGATGTGTGTGTGACGGTAGAAAGTGTACCTCCAATGTCGACACGGTTGTTGCGATACAACCGCACAGCTCTGGAGGTCACGAGAAAACTAGAAATTGTCGAGTTTCTAGCCAAATTTCACAGCAATTCTGGCAAGTTCCTTTCATATGGTAGAACTCGCAAAAACTTCGTTGAAGCGTAAGTATCTAGAAAAAGCGTCCATTGAAACGACTTTTTTTTTTAAATTGTTTTTTTGTAAACGGCTGCCGGAGAATCTAAAATTATTTGTTGTGGCAAAAATTTTGTTGTAGAGGATTTTGTAATAAAAGGATTTGACTAAATTAGGTTACATGGTTAGTTCTGGCTTTGTGTTCTCCAGCGCCATTAATAAGTTAGAACTCTGCAGTCACTTGGCAATCACAGTGAATGCCACAGGACGTTGTCTGCGAGTAGCGGCAGCAGCAGAGAGCGCACTGACCGGCTGCGGCTGCGGCGACGGCTGCTGCTGCGGCTGATGGCAGGGACTCCTGGCCACTGCCCACCATGGGTGGCAGAACCTGCTGCAGTTGGGCTAGAGAGGGCACACCTGCTGAACAGCCACCGGAGAGAGAGACGGAGAGAAAGAAAGAGAGAGGAAGAAGACACCCACCACCAAAGAATTTCCAACAGTGCCGCGGACGTCACTCAAAAAGAGTCATGCAGAAGAGGCATGGCCTCATGTACATTACACACTTGTTGGATCACACACACATGCATGCACGCACACATACACACACACACAGACACACACACACACACACACACAAACTGCCATGATTAACAAAATGCCACTGATGTAAGTCACTATGTTTTGATCATGGTAAAAATAACCCCTGCAAATACCCTTTTGGTTCACATAGGACAAGAGTTGTACATTCTCTGAAGACAACTGTGTTTGTGTATGGTGGCAGCTGACACGGTAGACAATTTCATTTTCTAGAGTAACTGCAAGCAAAATAACTCCAATTTCCTTTGTCACTAATATGCTCCTCTTACTGCCCACGCTTTTTCTTTCTGTCAGCCGCAAGCATTAAAATGTGTGCTGAAGGTAACGATGAGTAAACGGTGTCACAGTCACAGGTATGGAGCGCGAAGACAGGGAGGAACTAAGGATGATGCCAGGTCATGTGCTACTTACAAATTTTCTTTTTTGATCCCTGTCTATTCAGTGCTATGGCTTCACTAGATGCAACAAACCAACTAGCCCAAAGAAATCTGTCTTCTAGCTCTTCACTTTCACTTATTCTCTAATGGCTTGGCAGGTATAGAGTGCAAGTAAGAGGGTATGGCAAAAAAAAAAAGCACCTGTAATACAATATTCCCCAAACAACTATGCCTTAATCAATGAAACAGCAAAACATGAAACACAGGCAGAAAAACACGAAAACAGCCATAAATGCTATGTTTTTTCGCACTTGGCCAGCATTATCATTCTCAAAATTTTGAGTGCGAAAATTCTGCAAGAAATTCTACTCTTAGGCCATACTATCTTCCAATCCTGCGCATTCCAAAAAGCACCAATCTGCTTCCTGCCCTTAAAGCTAGGGATGTGCACTCAGTTCAATGCATGTTCTGAATGGCAGTTCTGACTTTCCAGTGCTGGGAACAGGAACCTTATAAATGCCCCTCATACGTTCTCATGTCAAGGCTGCGCTTCCCAACTTGGGGTCTGAATTTCCAGTGTGCAACAAGTGCATAAGTATGAGTAAATTAGCATCTACACTGGGAAGCAGCGGTACTTGAAGGCTGCACAGAATGACAGAGGGAAGACTTTACATTAGCCTTGATTGATACGTCATCATCAGAGCCAGACTCTGCTTTATCAGGAGATTGCAGTAATAAGATAAAACCAACTAAGCTATGATCAGTGACAAAAGCTACGGCGAGGAATTTGAATGGATTATTTCAGCCGATAGGTCCCTTGCTCTGAGGGGCACGGGGCAAACAAGAGCTGGCTGCATGAGCCTGGACAGCTCAGAAGTATGATTTCCACAGACACAGTGCAAATGCAAAAGCTACATTTGATGCCAAAACATAAACGAGGCACAGTCAATCTACCCACACCATAGCAATCAAATGCATACAACAAACGAGAAGGGAATCAATCAGCCATTGAAAGTACATTTCTGTAATGCGATAAAGATTTTTGCTTGAAGTGATGAGTTGAACAAAGAATGTCGCTAGAGCCAGCATTCAAACGATTGTTGGAACATTGGTTCCTGCAATATTTCATCTAATTAACTGCTCATAATTTATGCGTAATGCAGGCAGCTTACACTGCTCAAACATGGAGGTATTCTCCAGCAATGTGTTGTGTCAAGGAAAACAATGATTGCTGTTACCTAGTAAAATGTTAACGACTTGAGTGCGACCAACTTTAGTACAAATGTATGCCCTACAACCAGTGAAGAGATTTTGTGCTCAGCGCACCGGAACTTGCACAGTGTACACTAATGTGCATACAATCATGGTGGCTTGCATCAAAAGATACGTCACTACAAAAAAGCAAAGTGGGACAAAAGTGTGATTGGTTGGGCTGCAGGATGGAGAAAAACAAAATTTGTGATGACATCAACTTTTAAAATCAGCAAGCTTTCTGCCAAGTTACTCCAGTAAAGATACAAAATGAGCTTTGTATGCTTCTACATCCCACTTCAATAATGTGTATACAGCATCGCACAACTGCGGCTGAATAAATGCTTCAATGCATGCTTTGTTATCACTATGGCAAGGTAAGGACAATTTTTTTCCCTTTAGACACTTAGGTTCAACAGTGTAGCTCTTACATGGGAAAGCACGTTCCATTACAATTTAAAGGTATGAGAAAACTAAAAGCAAGCACCTCGCACCACTCAAGCTGGGATTTAACAAAGACGAATCTCGGTTGTTGGTGAGCAGCAGAGCCCAACTCTCAAACACCCTGCCTGATCAACAATGCTCCACGTCTATTTTTCCTCCACAGAAGCACAAGGCATGGGCCATAGAAGATTACAGATACCTCACCCTATAGAGCTTCCTAAAATATTTACTAGAGGGAGCACTGACTCCAAGATTGTTCAGCCACTGTGGGAATGAGAGTTAGTATTACATGAATTTGCCTGGTCTCTGTGCATGTAGCTTCGAATGTGCTTGCGGCTTTGTGCATTGTTGTGTGGCTCGTGAGCTGACTCAAATCAGTGACATGGCCAAGTGGGACAGCTGAACTTTTGCTGAACATAGTGAACTTCATCTTACAACAAAACAGCTGTAGGTCACCAAAAGCCACACGGAGTTGCACTGAGTTGCATCTCCCAAAGACCATAGTGCCAGATTTCTCTCCAGTTTATTATTAAGAAACTCCATGCTTCAGCCAAACTGAGAGAGAGGCAACAGAAAAATTGAGTACAACTAGGAAACATGTGTGCAGCTCCTGTGGCCTCACCTTGGGGCAGTGCTGGCTGAGGGGGCAAGGCAGAGTTGGGTTGCGGGGGCGGGGGCGGCCCTGACAGGCCAAAGCGTAGTACTGACACGTCCTCCACAATGAGGGGGTCGTTGCCATGGTCAAAGGGGCAGTAGTCGCCACGCATGCAGTACCCACGCTCTGCAAACACCCAGGAATCACCACACACACAAAATTAACAAACAGAGCAAACTGCGTGCTCCACGTCGGGTGGCCCAGTTTTGTTTTTTTCATTTATTTGCAAAATCTGGCTAATTTCTAACAGCCTGATTTGAATGTCACAGATGCATTGATACATCTTTCTCAGCACACTGCACTACAGGCATAGATAGTGCAGTGGATAAACAACACAAAAATGGGAAAGGAAACTGTTACTAGGAGCCCGATATGCTTTGCTTCTCCGTGATGTCTGTAAAAAGGCTTGCGCGCTTTTACAGACACTAAGCAAAGATCAAATGAGCCGGCCCATCTCTATTGCCTGGAGGGCGCATAGGATAACATGCCCCGCGTGTGTTAGAACTGCCGTTGAATGTTCAAATAGAAAGAAAACCACCCATCTCGAACGACCATGAAAAAACGCAGGTGGGGGGGCTCGTGTGGCAACAGTCAATACCGATTTTAAGGGCACGGTCACGATAGTTGGCACGCGTGCTATCTCGGCAAGCATCAGTGCGCTTTCAACACAAAGGGACTGTGTGAAAAGAGCACTTCTCCCTGGCGAAGCCGTATTTGCTTACACTAACATTTTGTAGGAGTTTCGCAATATCGGATCCAAAGGAGTTGGCTGCCAGCCTTACTTTGTACACATTATAATTTGTTGCTATTGCATTCAACGCACCGTCGTGTTGTTGCCAGGGGTAATAAGTGAATAACAAAAGCTACGGTTTCGCGAACTCGAGGCGCAAGATGGAAGCCCATGACGAGTCGACCTCCTAAGATTTGTCATTGTCACCGTGGTGTCAGAGAGATTCAATCAACTCATAATCTGACATCTCCTTGGTAGTGACGACACAGTGGTCCACATTTGAGGAGGGGGGAGGGGGGGAGCGAGAGAAAAAGAAAAGCAAAACTTAACATCCTTGGGGGCCCCAGCATGCATGCACAATGAAACCATGCATGCACACACGGCATCACAAATGAAGATCAAACGACATGAATACACGGATACTGCTGAAAACTATTCAGTAAAGCACCCTCCATATGCAGCGCAGTCCAACATATGTGACGCTAACATGAAGCGTGGCACTGCCAATGCAAAATTAATTTTCTTTTTTTGTTCTTGCTTTAGAGGGAGGGAGGAGGGCACATCCATATATGGGCCTATGGTGGCAAGAACGGCGGCAACGCCGGCTCTTGAGGCGCAGGTCTACCTGCCCGCCTCGCGCACACCCGCCCACAATACCGAGCGCTCGCTCTCGCCTGAGAGTCGCCAGGGCCACAAGTGCACCATGCGCGCCTCTGCCGCTTTGCCTTTTGTCGCAGTGGGGCAACCATGGACGATGCACGCTCGTGCCAAAATGGCAAAATAAGAGCCAAAATTTCAAGACTGTCCGTTTTAAAAACTCGTTATATTAAAGATCTTACTGTGAGGTCACAAATACATGTGCTTCTATGCAGTAATGACGGGGAATAGAAAAACTTCATTATACCGAGGAAATCGTTATACAGAGGTTCGTTATAAGCAGGTTTAACTGTATCTGGGTTCATTACATCAAGATTTGAGTGTACACAGCTGAAGCCCTTCCTTAATTTGCACCATTCATCAATGCAGGCCTCGAGCACATAAAGAAGATGCACGTGGCTATACTCATCAAGTAAAATAATCTTCTTTTGACATGAACACTTGTAATGAAATCAGCGTATCAACATACAGTCGAACCTCGATTATAGGAGTTGCAGGGGACCATGCAAGACCGCCGTATAATATGGGTGTCATATAATAGAAAAAAAACCAAGATAAGAGGCAGTGACACTAAGCCTTGCTTAAAAAAACAGGTACGGACCGCCTGAATAAGCCCACAGCACGACCTCGTGCCTCTGCAAGGAAAGTTGATTAAATTATTCTAGCCAGTAGCAGCTAATGACAGCATTACTCAGTTGGAGGAGGTGCGAGCAAGTCTTTATTCTCAACATAAAAAAAAAATCAAACCTAACGCGCATGTTTCTACCAATCTGCGACTCCAGAAAACGCTCTGTGTGCTGCCAACACTGGTCAAAATAACAAAGATGGCTGCACCTAACAAGGCGAACGCGGCACTTTTGCTTGGCACTGTGCTCAAGTTTCTTGATTGTGGCGTCAGATCGCGTGGCTTCGTCGAAGCGAAAGGATGCTGGCCGCGAACCGCTTCATTCATAATTATTGGCATAAAGGATTTCACTGGTGAAACAGTGTAAATGGTTGGGCTGCGCGGGCAAATATCGAGCCTTTTCGGCAAACTGCATCAGATTTGCTTCAAGTTGAAGAACCTCTTTAGTGAGCCCAGGGTTGAAGAAGGCTACTGCTAACGTGTAACAGGCCTTTCCGCTAGGTGCTAGCACTTTCACGTTGCGCTGCTAACAGACAAGGCTTTAACAGTTTTCGAGGTACCTGCGCTGCGACTCATACTACCGATTGCATGTATCATTGAGTTTGGTTGTCCTGTGAAAAACTGTATACGCATGCCATTCAACTGTATGCATATGTACCCATGCAGTGGAAATAAAAAAGTCCCAGCTTTGCCACAAAGGCGAAGCAATGAATGCGACAGCAACAAGTTGGAAGGTCACGCGCAGAATGGAAAGCAGATCGAAACGTGACCCAGGTTTCTCACACACAAATGACGCACGAAACATACTCACAAGTACAGATGCACGCGAATAAGCGACTCAGTTGTTACTTTGCTGTGTCTAAAAGAGCGCGCTTTTTGCAAACGGAGACTGCAATGATTGCAGTGACCTTTGTGCGCCCGGTAACTACAACAAAATCGTTTCAGGTAAAGCCCGAGGCCAGCCAGGACGTATGATCCTCTCTTTCTCCTCCTCCTCCTCCTCCCCCCCACCATAAGAGAGAAATCCCCGGAAGAGAGGCGAGGATGGCGCATCACGTCATAATGATGTCATGGGTTAGTGTGTGGACACAACCTCCTCGCGGCTCTTTGGGGGAGGCGGGAATCGTTTCTCCGACCGGTCGAACGATCGCCATGCAACGGGGGATGTAGCGGAATTTTAGGTTGGTCTCTGGCCACATTGTTGCCCTCTCTGTCTGCTGCAAAATACGATAGCGGCGGCCTTTCCAAATTACGCTATAGACTTGAAGGCACCGTCATGACGAAAATGAGCGACGAAGCAACTTTTTTTAGATGCGGAAGCATCTTATACTCGCGCCTTGTAGTGCGCCGTCCGCGCCATCCGCACCGCTTCTCAAACATTCGACAGCTGACGCGCGCGCATGCGCCGTCGCGCCGTCGCCCACTCTTCCACCATCTGTGCATCTCTTCCTCCTCTACACACCGCGCGCGCTTCACTCCTCCACCATCTGTGCACCCTTCCTCCTCTACACACCGCGTTCGACATCTACAATTCTCCTGATTCTCCAGTGGACGCGCATGTGGCGTCGCGCTTCGAGAACATTCAACAGCTGACAGCGCATGCGCCGTCGCACTGTATATATACTCAAGGTCGGCGCCCGCTCGCTCAGTTGCCGCTGGTCGGTTCGTTTGTACGGCGCGTCGACGTCCAAGGTCGCGGTGAAATGAATTCCAACGAATCCACAAACACAATGATCGACGTCCCTTCGACCAGCGCCGCCCTTTCGCATACGTGTGTACGTGTTCACTCATTTAACACCCCCTCCTACAACCACGTTAACCAATTTAGCCATCGACCCAAGTAAGTCGCAATTTAACACCCCATTTCACAACCACGTTAACCAATTTAGCCATCGACCCAAGTAAGTCGCACTTTAACACCCCGTTAACCAATTATATGCTCCGCATCCTCCTCAGTGTTCCCCCGAGGGAAGCTGCGGGCAATTTTTTTTCCTTTCTCTCGTGAAACAATACCCTTGTTTGACTTGATTGACATTCATGCCAAGCGCTATATTCTCTTTTCTTTTTTTCCTTTGCAGTGGACTCAAAGTTGTTTGTTTTAGTCTATTGACTTTATTATTTTTCCTATCCACAGAAACGTTTTCTCAAGAACAAAAGGCGAACTTTCAGAGATGTTTCAGAGATGTTTCGGAGATGTTTCAGAGAAGTTTTCGCAGACCGAAAACATGAAAATATCAGCTTTTCAGCCAGCTGAAGCTACTCTGTGTGGATAGAGCTGGAACAGGTAACGATCCTAGATATGCATGAACGTGATAGAGGCACATGTAGAATTGCATGAACTTCCGGGAGAATAAATTCTTCAATCTAAGACATCACTCTCTAATTTTCTGATCGCAAACCAAGCGGAACGCAAGTTCATATTTTGCACTCGTGAATATTTGGACGTTTGATTAGAGTAAATGTGCTTTTTTTCTTTTGGATGGAATCTGAAAGTTACCTGAAAGTTGTCGTAAGATGCGGGGTCGGCGTAAAACTGTGTCGTATAACCCAATTTTTCAATACATTACTTCTACAGGGATTTTGCAGGCACCAAACCGATTCGTCATAAAATGTGGGTTGTTGCAAAACCAGGGGGACATATAATCCAAGTTCCACTATATGCACTTTGTTGGGAACCGATACAATGCCAATGTCGATACAATGCTTCTTGGACATGTCCAAGAAGCAATGAACAGTCGTGAGCCCACTGCACAATGTGCTCAGTCATCATGTTGTGATGGTGATGACAATGCAGTTAGCTCCCTTTCCTGGGAGACCGTTGCCATTGCCACAAACGCTGTTTGTGGCAATGGCTGTTTGTGGCAACACATTACATTCCAATAAATATGATAAATAAAAGCACATGGGTGTGTTTTCATTTCACACCCACCAAAGTGAGACCATGTTACTCGGGAATCAAATACAGCAAAACGCCTTTTTTCTCCTTCCAAAGTGTGTGTTACAGTACTGCAAGATCCCGTATTCCATTCTCACTCTGGCCTAAGGCCTGCGATATAGACGTGCAGTACTTAGTAAATGAACAATTTAAAGGATATTTAAAAACAGCGAAACTGGCCTTTTCAGGCACTCACCATCGTAATCTCTGCAGCGCTTGGAGGCCTTAGCAAGAAAAGTGGTAGAACTCTGTCCAGCATCTGATGATATCGTTGTTGAGGTGGAGGGTGGCGGCTGTCCTGGTCTATAGTCAGTGTCCCCATGTGGGGTGTCAGGAGCACGAGACTCTGACGTGGAGGAATTCGTCGTTGAACTGTGCGTCCCCGAGCTCCGCACCTCCGAACGTTGGCCCCCATCTGCACAAGCATTCGTTGCTCAACCTAATGCCAAGTTAAGGGGACACTCAAGAGATAAATGATATTTCTCACATTAGTAAATTACTCTTTTACATTCCAAATTCACCACACTTACCCCAGGAAGAAAGAAAATAAAATATGAAAATGCTGGTGGTGACGCCATCCTTAATCTCCTGCACCAACTGCCATAATGTTACGGTGTCATATGTTTTGGCGGCATCTATTTGGTCACATAGATTTCCTAACCAGTAAAAATGAAGTACGTTGTCCTCTCAGGAAGCCATCGACTTAACAGACTATGATTCAACGAATTTCAATGAGCATATTGAAACGCATATTGACGATGTTCCCACGATGGCTCTGGTAGACACCGGTGCAACAATATGTTGACAAAATATTGTCACGCACCAAGAGCCATAGAGACAAGACAGGAACAGCGGAGAAAAACACGAGCGTGTATCTTCACACTAAGCGCTAACACACACTTCTTCGTTCTCTTTTCCCTTTCCAGCTCGCTAGGGCTTGCCAGCTCACAACTCTAGGTGGCATTATTCCCCCTTGCATTAGAGCATCGACTTGATGCTCATACACAAGGGGACAGCAGGGCCCATAAGAAAAAAAAAGGGAAACAATGCTTATAGAGCACAGGGCGTATGCAGGTACAAAAAAAATGTCTGTGGTTGGTCATAAGAAAAAAAAGAATACACAGTTCAAAGTTCGTTAGAGACCCAACGGACAACGTAAAAAAAAAAAGAAAATGTTTGCTGCCCGGGCACAATAAGGCGAGTATCACCGCGTAAAATAAGGTTTTAGGCGGACGAAATGCAAAATCTCTGTTCGTGGTGAGTGGCGCTGGGTCATTGCCGAGCCTCCGTCTGGAATAAACTCATAATTGACCTCATTCAACCGCCGTAATATTTTGCAGGGTCCGAAGTACTTGCTCAGGAGTTTCTCGCTGAGACCTCGCTGTCTAACAGGAGTCCAAATCTACACTTGGTTGCCAGATTGATAGGTGACTAGTTGATGGTGGATATTGTACCTTCGTCTTCACATTGCTGAGATCTTATGTGCACGCGAGCTGGTTGACATGCTTCCTCTGCACGCTGAATGTAATCCTCGACATCAGGAGTTGGCACATCGTGCTGGTCGATGTCACAAAGAATCATGGCGTCTAGCATGGTTTGCACGTCTCGACCGTAACTAGGCGGAAGAGTGCGAACCTTGTCATTTCCTGGGTTGCAGTGTTGTATGCAAACGTTACGTACAGCAGGATCTCGTCCCACGTTTTATGCTGCACATCCACGTACATGGAAATCATGTCCGCCAGCGTTTTGTTCAGCCTTTCTGTTAAGGCGTTACTCTGGGGGTGGTATGCGGTTGTCTTGCGGTGGTTCGTGTAACTGAGCTTGAAGATGTCGTCCAACAGTTTTGCCGTAAACGCTGTCCCTCGGTCAGTGATGATGAATGACGGGGCACCGTGACGAAGCACAATGTGGTGCATGAAAAACTGGGCAACTTCAGATGCTGTACCGCGTGGCAATGGCTTCGTCTCAGCATAACGCTTCAAGTAACCAGTTGCGACGATGATCCACTTGTTGCCGGAGTGAGGCAAAGGAAACGGTCCAAGGAGGTCCATCCCAACTTGGTCAAACAGCGTACGTGACGAGTCAATGGGTTGTAGGAGGCCTGCAGGCTTTACAGGTGGTGACTTGCGATGCTGACATTCGCGGCATCCTTTCTCGTAGCGTTTGACACAAACTGCGAGTTTTGGCCAGAAATATAGCTGTCGTACCCGGTCGAGCGTCCGCGAGTATCCCACATGGCCGGATGTCGGCTCATCGTGGCAGGCTAATAGGACGTCATCACGAAGATATTGAGGAATGACTAGGATATAAGATCTGCTGCCGACACCGGTGTTTTTCCTGTATAATATGCCCTGTCGTAAGCAAAATGACGGCAACGTATAGGAAACTGGACGAGGAACAGACGTGGTGCTGCCTTCTACATTATCGATGATGGGCCCTAACTCAGGGTCCGCTCGTAGCTTACTGAGGAGGTCCGCCCCACTGAGTGTCCCCAGGAAGGCACTGTTGTCTTCTACAGCTGTATGGTCAGATTCCCGAGGTGCTCGTGATAGCGTGTCGGCGTCTTCATTCTTTCTATCCGACTTGTATACAATGGTGACATCGAACTCCTGAAGTCGCAGAGTCCATCGTGCTAATCGCCCAGAGGGGTCTCGGAGGTCAGCCAACCAACATAAAGCGTGGTGATCACTCACAACTTTAAATGGGCGCCCAAAGAGATAAGGCCTGAACTTTGTAATCGTCCATATTACCACGAGACATTCTTTCTCTGACATTGAATAGTTGGTCTTGACACGTGATAAAGTGCAGCTCGCGTAGGCAATCACACATTCGGTCCCATCTTGTGTTTGCACCAAGATAGCTCCGAGACCAACGTTGCTTGCGTCAGTGCGCACCTCTGTCAGCGTCCTCATCGAAATGACCAAGTACAGGAGGGGAAGACAATTGATGTTGCAGTTCTGCAAAGGCAGTCGCTTGTTTGTCGGTCCACAGAAATGGGGTGTCGTCACGTGTAAGCCTGATGAGCAGCTCCGCAATCTTAGAGAAGTTTTCAATAAAGCGGCGATAGTATGCGCAGAGCCTCAGAAATCATTGAAGACTTTTCTTGTCTGTCGGAGCTGGAAAAGCGGCCGCAGCGGCAGTCTACTCGGGACTGAGCCGAACGGCTGCAGTGCTCACAACATGACCCAGGAACTTCAGTTCTTTGTAGCCGAAATGGCACTTCTCAGGCTTGAGGGTAAGGTCAGCGGATCGTATAGCTTCAAGAACACTCCGAAGATGCTCGTCAAACGTTCTTGAAAAGACAACGACATCACCTAGATAGACAAGGCAACTTTTCCACTTGAGGTCAGCGAGAACGGTATCCATCATTCGTTGGAATGTGGCCGGAGCGGAACAGAGGCCGAATGGGAGCACTCTGAATTCATACAGACCGTCAGGAGTTACAAAAGCCGTTTTTTCGCGGTCACAATCATCGACTTCAATTTGCCAATAACCACTTTAGAGGTCGATTGAGGAAAAGTACTTTGCTCACCTCAGTCTGAAAAGAGAATCATCCACTCGAGGCAATGGGTACCCGTCTTTCTTTGTGACGTTATTCAGCTTCCTATTATCGACATAAAAACGAAGTGTATCATCCTTCTTCTTTACAAGCACCACTGGCGATGACCATGGGCTGCTTGATGGCTGTATTACACGGTCTTGAAGTGTTTCCTTCACTTGCTTTTGAATCGCGCGTCGTTCGGTTGGTGAAACGCGGTAAGGCTGTTGCCGTACAGGATGCGCGTCGCCGTAGGTGATAATACGGTGTTTGGTAATCGATGTCTGACAGATGAACGCACAAAACAGGTGTGGATTTCTATCAAAAGGTCGTTAAGCCTTCGTTTGGCTTCGTCAGAAAGCGTTGTATTTATGTCGACACCCCGGAGAGGTGCTTTGGCATTACCGGTTGCCTCGGAAGCAAAACACTCAGTCACATTGATTACTGGGTAGGCATAGGCGATGACAGTATCAGGAAAAAGGTGTCGGCGCTCGTAGCTGAAGTTTGTAACAAGAACCTCGCAGTGGCCAGCTTGGAGGTCTACAAGGCTTCGTGCTACCCAGACACCTTGGGAAAAAAGTAGGGATCGATTGCTCTCTGCCACCATTTCACCGTGTGCTGCTTTGTTACACGCCACTTGAACCATAACACTTGAGCACGGTGGTATCGTCACAGCATCATCAATTACGCGCAAACATACTCGATCGTGGCTGGGATTATGCTCTGGTGTGGCGCTTTTTGTTGAGAATGTGACGAGGTGTTGTCGAATGTCGATGATAGCACCGTGCTCCCTCAGGAAGTCCATGCCTATGATCAGGTCTCGAGAACACTGACAGAGTACGCTCAAGCTGACAACGAAGGTAGAACCACGAATCTGTATTTGTGTTGTGCAAACGCCGAGTGGCGTGACGATGTGCCCGCCAGCAGCACGAATTGGCGCACTTCAGGGGATGCAGGTTCGCAGACCTCGAAGAGCTCGCCACCGAGGCGAAGCGCATACAAGGGGACATCCTCGCAGCGCGTTCGTATCGCCCCCCTCCGCCCGCCGCGCAGTCAATCGAGCCTCGCTGTGCATGGAACGGCGGCGCAGTGACTTCAGAAGCGTTTAGGGGTAACGCATCAGCATCGTACGCTGATGAGCACGTGTCACGCGGTTGGGAGCTGTCAAACCGCGCTTTAGACCCCTACGCTTACGCGCTCCGTACGGCACACGCCGCCCCTGCGCGTGACATTCCAAGGCAGGAGCACGTGGTTGACGCGAGGCCTAACGAGCGGCGCAATCCAGAGCGAGGACCACCTGATCGAGGCGAGTTACGAGCGAACCGGCGTGGTGTCCGCGGTCCTTGCTATCGGTGCGGCGCGCCAGGGCACATCGCTCGCGAATGCGACCGCACGCCGGGTCAGGAGCAAACGCGCGGTTCGGGAAACGGACGGCGCCGCCGGTGATCCACATGGGACCCCGCGCGGCGATTAGTAATCCTACCGATGCGTTCGGATCACTTGCACCGTCGGTCTGTCGCGCAGGTGATGCCGTAGACTCGCCCGCGCCGCTAATCGAGTTAACGATAGCTCGGAAAAAGTTCGTAGCACTTTTGGATACTGGGGCAAGCGCTTCTTTATTCGGTGACGATGTGTTGCACCATCTCCGCGAACATGAAAGGAGATGTGGGGAGCAGGTGCGCCCAGCCTCCCTTTCCCTTTTAGGGCAGCGCACGCGCCTGGTTGCGGGGACCCCTTCCCCCACGGCCGGCGCGTGCGATTCCCCCCCCTTTCCCGGCGCCAGGAACAGGTTCCCCTCTCCCTCAGCGAGGAAAGGTACCATTCTCGTCAGGGAAAGGGAAATCGGGTCGGGGAACAAAACGAGCGGGCAAACGGGCGCTCGCGCTCTGACACCAGCGACCATCCCAGGAGGACGAACCCGCAGCCCCTCCTGCGAGCCGAGGACGTCCACGACCGAGGTGTAAGCGTCAACACCTTTGTTATCTGTAGTATCTCCCCGCGACAGTGACGCGCGATTGCTAACGCTTAGCAATAAAGTGTTTGTTGTTGATCTGGCCAGTTGCCTTATTCGCCCGAACCCGTAGTAGTAGCTGCAATGAGGCAAGCTACGGTTGGGGGACGTTAACCGTGCACGGAACGACTGTGTGCGGCTGAAACATTAGCTATAGGCTTCTGCGTCAGCCGTACATAGGACGGTCCCCCAACATCTGGCGCCCAACGTAACGAATTTGGCAACGCGGCTAGTTCTGTGGACGCGAGCAAGTGCCAGGGCGCTCTTCCACACGTAGGATAATAGGCATGTCGGAATTCCAAGATTTGTCAATATTGTCGGATGTCGCGTCGCAGAGTGGCGATCCTTTGGCTAACGCGGGGGTACTGTTAGGACTTTCCGACAGCGTAGAGCTTGGTCGTTTCACGCGGGATGATCAGGAGGGTGCAGAGACCGCGTTAGCAGAGAGTAGGCCTACGACGGAGAGCGGCCCGCATGGCGCTCCGGCATCTCGCGACGCGAACAGAGAGGCGCCGCTATCAATAACGGCTACCGTAGAGCGGGGGGCGGCGGGGCCGGGAGAGACATTGGTGGCGGCTGCATTGACACCGGAGGTGGCGTCAATGACCTTGGAGGCGGGTGAGAGAGCGGTGGGGGCTCCGGCGGTGCCCGCGGCAGACACCGAACGGTCCGAGGGCATGGACGTAGACCAGGCCCTTCTGGCCTATCTAGAGGACGAATAAAACGAATTATTCCCTCTTTGCAGTCTCTGTCGTTCGGGGGCCTTCTTAAGGGGGGAGGAGATGTGGGGAGCAGGTGCGCCCAGCCTCCCTTTCCCTTTTAGGGCAGCGCACGCGCCTGGTTGCGGGGACCCCTTCCCCCACGGCCGGCGCGTGCGATTCCCCCCCCTTTCCCGGCGCCAGGAACAGGTTCCCCTCTCCCTCAGCGAGGAAAGGTACCATTCTCGTCAGGGAAAGGGAAATCGGGTCGGGGAACAAAACGAGCGGGCAAACGGGCGCTCGCGCTCTGACACCAGCGACCATCCCAGGAGGACGAACCCGCAGCCCCTCCTGCGAGCCGAGGACGTCCACGACCGAGGTGTAAGCGTCAACACCTTTGTTATCTGTAGTATCTCCCCGCGACAGTGACGCGCGATTGCTAACGCTTAGCAATAAAGTGTTTGTTGTTGATCTGGCCAGTTGCCTTATTCGCCCGAACCCGTAGTAGTAGCTGCAATGAGGCAAGCTACGGTTGGGGGACGTTAACCGTGCACGGAACGACTGTGTGCGGCTGAAACATTAGCTATAGGCTTCTGCGTCAGCCGTACATAGGACGGTCCCCCAACAAGGTTCCAAGGCATCATCACTTTCTTCAGGAGAGCAGCCTGTTTTTCACTTATTATAGAAAAATCTGCACTCGTGTCAACTAAAGCACTGACCTTGCGACCGTCGAGCAGCACTAGAATGTCTAATGAAATCTTTGTGGAACCAGCTGGTGTCGTCTTCGTCGGGGAATTGTCAGTTTGCGGAAGCGTCGGTAGTAGGCCTTGAGCTTGTCCAGTATGAGCGGCCTCGCCCCCGAAGGTTGCTGTGGTTAGTTTTCCCGGTGTGGACTAGGTGACCGACCCTGCGCCACGCTCGAATAGGTACGGCAATTAGGAGAAAATCGCCCTGGTGACAGGAAGCGTGACTGGACTACATACTCTTCAATTTCAGGGGGCCGCTGACTGAACCTGAGTGGCGGTGAGTTCTTTGAAAATCTGCGTAGCCCAATTTGTCAGTAAGAACACTGTCGGTACAGATGCGCAGCTTCGCCACATTGGAAGCAGAGAGGATGTTGATATGGTGCACGCCAGGCGTCTGCTTTCCACGAGATCAAGCGAGGTGCGCTGTAATATGGCGCCGCTTTGACCGTCTGCAGCATGGCTGGGGCCACAGTGGGATGCGGAATTGCAGGTGCAACAGGTTGCCGCAAAGCTTGAGCATACGACATGCGGGGCAAGTCACTGGGCGGTTGATAATCCCGCATGAAAGGTGGTTCTCTTAAGGCATGCTGGATTTCATCTCGGACAACGCTGGACAACGAGGAGATAGTGGGCTGCGAGGGCACTGACAGCTTTGGAGTTCTTCGCGGATGATGGAACGTATGAGCTCTCGGAAGAAATTCATTTGGCCACCGAAAGTTCCCAAGTAGTCCGTAGTTGAAGCGTTGACATGCCGTTCGTATGACAGGGCCCGGTGCCTAAGAGTGCTTTCGATGGTAAAGGCTTCTGTGAGAAATTCTGACACAGTCTTGGGTGGACTGCGCAAGAGCCCACCAAAAAGCTGCTCTTTCACCCCGCGCATGAGGTAACGTACCTCCTTTTCTTCTGGCATGCCGGGGTCAGCTCGATGGAAAAGACACGTCATGTCCTTGACATACATCGCAACCCCTTCGTTCACCAGTTGTATGCGAGACTGCAGATCTTGCTCAGCTCTCTCCCGATGGTCAGGGCTGGCATATGTCCCAAGAAGTCAGTGTGAAGTCTTCCCATGATGTAAGAATACCTGCCCGGTTCTCATACCATACACGTGCGCTGTCCAAAAGACCGAAATAGATGTGCTGCAGTTTGTCTGCATCGTCCCACTGGTTGTGCACGGCAACAAACTTGTAATGAACAAGCCAATCTTCGACATCCTCAAGTGCAGTTCCATGAAAGAGATTTGGCGTTCGCGGTGTGAGTAAGGTGCAATGAAGCGGTGTTGTGCCGTTCGTACCGATTGGGTTGGTGTCGGCAGGGCTGGTCGAAGCTGCCATGTTGTTTGCGAGTAGTCCAAACTCAGGGGATTGCCCTCAGATTCTTCTGCTGGTGCAGTGCACAGGAGTGACCACCGGTACTATGCTTGAGTTCTTGCTATGTGGAGGGGTACGGTGTATAGATTACCGAGCACCTCCACCAGTTTGTCACGCACCAAGAGCCGTAAAGACAAGACAAGAACAGCGGGGCAGAAAGACACGAGCGTGTATCTTTAAACGAAGCGCTAACACACACTTATTCTTCGTTCTCTTTTCTTTTTTCGGCTCGCTAGGGCTTGCCGGCTCACAACTCTAGGTGGCAATATGAAAAATATGGTTTGAAATCCGTGATATCACAGACAATTTCAGCGTGAACATTCAAAATTGCGCTGTGACCTTAATTTTTCCCTCCACTGATGAACCTAAAACAGCGAAATTAACGACATTAGTGTTCTAAGAGGACACTTCAATAATAAACTGATTCACTCCTTCACTTTAGTGTCCTTCAACAGCTGTGAGTGTGAGTAGTCGTGGATTGCAAGAGTAGTGTTGCATGGGCCTGGGGGGATGAGGCTATGTTTCGCGGGAACACACAACAAGACGGTGTGAAGATGACAGGCAGCTGTGTATATGCAGCGGTGTCGTAATGGTGTCGTGAAGTGTGTGGTAACAGTGAACGTTGGACCTGAGTGGTGACCGACAAGCGAGCTACGCACACTCTGTTCGCTATTTTCTCTGCAAATAAAGGAGTCATACTCCTAGACTCCTGACACAGCCACTCCAAAAATATGTGCTACATACAGGGGAGCCCCGAATATACGACTTTCAGTGGACCATGCAAAATCATCGTATAATCGAAAAACTAAGATTGTATGCGGTGACACTCAGCCTTGCCCCAAAAAACGAGTACAAACCGCCTGAATAAGCCCACGGTACGACCTTGAGCCTCTGCTAGGAAGGTAAGCTAAATAATTATTGCCAGTGATGTCTAATGGCAGTATTACATGAAAGGAATCTTAACCTCAAAAAAAATCAAAACTTATGCGCATCTTTCTACCGATAAACAGAGTCCAAAAATTGCCTGCATGTGAAAACAAAACTAAAACTGCGTTAGCAACAGCCTCCCGTCAGAAGAGTCAGACACAGTGTCAACGCTATTACATAATGGCGACGGACCATGAGTTTGCGTAGAATGCCTTCGTGCACAACTGATCTGTGCGCGTTATAATTCGTTGGCTTGTGAAGGGCAACCAGTGGTTTCCCGCTGCTATTATTAACGTTGACGTCGAGTGAAAGTAATATTGAACGGTGAAAACAGCTGCATCCCACCCTTATGTGTGCGGAAACCCGTGACTGCGAGTGCGACAAAGAATGAAGATCAGCTGCATGTCAACTAGGAAAAGTTTCCACAGACCAAAAACATGAAAACATCTTTTCGGCCGGCTGAAGCTACTTTGGGTGGATACAGATTGATTTGGTAACGACCCCAGATACGTACCCACGCGATCAAGGCATTTGTAGAAGCGCATGAACTTCTAGAAGAATAAATTCTCCATTCTAAGAAGAAATCCTGTCCCACTCCCTACTTCTCTAACAGTCAACTTCGGGGAACACAAGTTGATATTTTGCACTCGTGAATATTTGGCCAAGATTTCATCGGAGAAAATCAAGATTTCATCGGATAAAATGTGATTTTTCTTTCGGACGAAATTTGAAAGTCGTCGTAAGGTGGGGGGTCAGCGTAAAACTGTGTCGTATAATCCTCATTTTTATCAAATTATTCTTATGGAGATTTTGCAGGGACCTAACCGATTTGTCGTAAAATGCACGTCGTCGCGAAACCGGCAGACATACAATAGAAGTTCCACTGTAGTCGGATGTCTTGCCCAAAGAAGAATAGGTTCTATCCACTTACCTCTTGAACGATTGCGTGACTTAGGAGATCGTGAACGTGACCGAGAAGGTGAGCGAGAACGACGGCCACTGTGCGAACGATCCCGCGTGCCTGTTGATCGAGCTGCTCGGTCATCACCAGCCCAGCGACTGCGTGCAGTGTCTCCCCGATGTCGGCTGCCTGCATCGTGGCGCCTCCTTTCCGTTGTGCGACGTCTTCGGTCATCTGAGAAACGTCGTCCGGATCGGCGTTCGTCCTCTCTGCATGGGTTACACAATCGTTAGCCCAACTATACAGCATAAATCACTTCCCAGATGTCATCTGTCAAGTCTTCAATGCTACAACTGCATTCCTTAGCCTCTATGTGTATATGCTTCATACCTTCTCCTGCAACCTGAATAAAGAAGGAGGACAAGGCAACTACAAAAAGGGGTCAGGGGTGGGGAAGAGGGGACGGCATGAAGAATTAGATGACTCAAAAGAAGATGAATGCAATTGGGGGAATGAGGGGGGGGGAAGTATTCTAGGCTTGTGGTAACACACTCGAACCCCTTTATAAGAGACACTGATATAAGAGACAAATGGCTATTAGAGACACCAGTGTGCATACAGTAAAATACGGCTTGATAGGAAAATGCATATGTGGTACCGTGCTTATAAGAGACATCGCGTATAAGAAACAAGAATTGCTGCCCAGAACGTGCCACTTATAAGGGGTTGAACTGTATTCGAGCACTTTGTATACTTGAATGAATAGTAACATAATCAAATTTCCCTCGATTCAAAATTAAATTATAAAAAATTTCAAGGTATTCAGAATGAATGTATACATACGGATGCCCAATGACTTCAAATTAAACCGGATTCAAACTAACGAAATTCACTAAATATACAGCAAGAATTGAGATTGGGTTGTTGGAAAATCATTTAAGTTATGTGTATTAACGAATATAAGCTGTGATTATTTTCTGGTTCTCTTCTTTGAATGCAATTGACATAACCCTTTTTTTTTAATGTACAAACGCGGCGAAAAGTATCCTCTTCACCTTCCTCTAATTTGAAGAATAAACGGGCGACACACATAGCCTCAATCAGCTCAGAATTAGTGTCGGCGTCTCATCCACTTCGTCATCCTCACATCGACAACAGTCGCTTCTTCGTCAGTCACCAACGTGATATCAGATGCAAAGTAGCTCTTTGACTCGCATGTGTAATACTGTACATATGTTTGTGCATCTGTATGAATTGCGCCGCAAGGCATTACCTTTGCCACAGGTGTTTGAACGGTGCCAAGTAGGTCATGCCGCAGCTGCACATTGGCGCCACGCTCCCCTCCCATGCATCCCCCGCAAGTGCGCGCTGACGTCACTCTCTCCCTCATGCACAGCACGCTTGTCCGCAGCTGACGGCTCCTCTGCTCGCTCGCAACGCACTTCTCTGTTGCTTCACCCTTTGCACGAACCCCAACGCTCTAACGCATGTCGAATGGAAACACTCTTTCGGCACGTTAATCTGCGATGAAACTTACACGAAACTCAACCCCCCTCCCTTATCTTTGCTTTCAGACAAGCATCTACTTGATTAAACTATACACCGAGTTTTGCTTCGAACTGTTCTTCCTGCATTCGCGTCGACCCCCGTTTCAACCGGCTCAACGGCATACCCACCGCTGCTGCTTCGCACCCCATCAGGGTTCCCTTCGGGATGATAGTCCAAAATTTTATTGTCGGTGATTGCGCCGCAGACCTTTGCACTGAGATCTGCATCGACGTAATCGTCAAAGCTCATGTCTTCTTCCAGCGTATCCCACAGTCAAGCTGGAATGACCTCGGCCTCACACTTGTTGGGCTCTCAAACTGTGCCCTCATTGGCCACAGAAAAGCAACTGCAGGGGAAGCAATTGGCAACAGTTGTTGTTTGACCTGATCTCAGGCCCGGACCAACATAAGCAAAGCCAGGAGCAGCGTCATTTTTTACTTATTTTATTTACAGATACTACAATCCCTCTAGGGGATTTTAGCAAGATAGATATACATCGTCATGGTAAAAAAAAATTTAGGCAGCAAAACAATAAACGGTAGCAAGCACTGCTTCAAAAAAATAAAATAAAATACAGATAGAGCACTCATATAGAACATCAACTACATAAAAATGACAAAAAATACATATTTGAACGAGATCATGTTGCTAATTGGAAAGTAATTGGAAAGCAAATGAAGACAGTGAAGGTTGAGCAACTTGAGTGTTAGGTTATTCAAATCAGTCACAGTCCTTGAAAAAGATATTGTGATGTAACAGTAAAGGCAACCTTTATTAGGCCCGGAAGACACAATAAAGCGACCACGCCCAAGGCACAGAACTCAGACAAGCCAAGTCCCCACAGCAGAAGAAGATGACGACCACTCATGATGATGAATATGTGTAAAGATAGATGATGTGCTTAATGAATGCCTACACTAACTTCCCCCCCATGTGAAAGCGGTCATCCTGACCGCAATTCTTGGCCGCATTTTAAAGCGAAGATGAACGCCGTATGAAAGGCTTCATGCGGGATACGTGGACTATTTCTGCTGCCTTGTAGCGGTGGTCCGTCGGAAGAAGAACGGGTGCCACGCGATAATTCACAGGAGACGTTTGCTCCAAGACAGTGTAGGGGCCAATAAAACGTAATTGAAACTTCTCGCACAGTCCGGGAGTGCGAATGGGTGTAAGAAGGAGGACTTCGTCGCCAGGGCTGAAAGACACGGCACGATGAGAGGCATCATATTCAAGCTTGCGATCCTGTTGCTTGGCTTCAGTGTTGACGCGAGCCAGCTGGCGGCAATGAAGTAGACGAGACACGTATTCTTCACTTGAAGATGAACATGGTTTGACAGGCGCAGAGAAGAACGAAACATCGAGGAAAGAAGAGGGGAAGCGACCGTGGACGAGGTAGAACGGCGAGTAACCGGTTGTGCGCTGTACAGAGGTATTATACGCAAAAGTGACAAATGGCAAAATGGTGTCCCAGTTTCTGTGGTCGGGTTCGATATACATCGCAATCATGTCTGACAGTGTACGATGGAAGCGCTCAGTCAGGCCGTTCGTCTGAGGATGGTAACTGGAGCTTGTTTTGTGTGTAGTGCCGGCTGCCTTGAGCACTTCTTCGACGAGTGCTGAAAGAAATACTCTTCCACGGTCGCTCAGGATTACACGAGGAGCTCCGTGTCGAAGGATTATTGCTCGAAGGATGAAGTCGGCCACTTCCGAAGCTGATGCAGAAGGCACGGGAGCTGTTTCAGCGTAGCGGGTCAGGTGGTCGACAGCTGTAACTATCCAACGATTGCCCGTGACAGTCATAGGAAGCGGACCATACAGGTCAATGCCAACTACCTCGAATGGTTGCAGGGGACACGGGAGCGGTTATAATTGTCCACTTCGAGTTGATGTAGGTAGCTTGCGACGCTGACAAAGGGCGCATGAGGCAACGTACTTCGCGACACAGGTGGACAAGCCCGGCCAGTAGTAGTGACATCTTATGCGGTCATACGTTTTCTGGAAGCCCATGTGTCCAGCAGACATGTCGTCGTGATATGTCTTGAGGACTTGAGCCCGAAGAGAGCGAGGTAGAACGGGCACCCAGCGTTGACCATCAGGGTGGTAGATATGACGGTATAGGACGTGGTTGTTGAGCTTGAATTGCGTCAGCTGTCGGCGAAGACGGGCGTTAGGGGGCCGGCAAGTCCCGTCAAGACGGTCCATGATGCGGCGACAGTAAGGGTCAGCACGTTGGTGAGATAAGAACAAACCACACTCGCTTGGAGAAGTTGGGTCCAAAGTAGTTAATGACGAAACATGTAGGGAAGAGACGGCCGAAAGCTTCTCGTGTGCAGCAGTGGCGGGTTTGTTAAGCGGCTCCGAAGAGAGCGGGCAACGCGAAAGAACGTCAGCGTCTTGATGCTTGTTTACCGACTTGTATGTGATAGTGAAGTCGTATTCTTGTAAGCGAAGAATCCAGCGACCAAGGCGGCCGGACAAGTTCTTGATTGTCGAGAGCCAGCACAAGGCGTGATGGTCCGTAACCACAGTAAAGTGGCGGCCGTGGAGATAAGGTCGAAACTTTTGTATCGACCATACGACCGCTAGGCACTCCTGTTCGGTGATGGTATAATTCTTTTCAGCAGGGGTCAGTGCACGGCTCGCGTATGCGACGACTTTCTCACGTGAAGATTTGTCTCGCTGTAGAAGAATTCCACCAATGCCTCGACCACTAGCGTCTGTATGCAGGAGCGTAGGCGCGGATTCGTCGAAATGGCAGAGGACTGGTTCGGATGTGAGTGCACACTTCAGTTGGGCAAACGCCGCTTCACATTCAGGAGACCACACAAAGGCGACGCCTGATCCGAGCAACTTGTGCAATGGTGAAGCTATTGAGGCGAAGTCTCGAATGAATCGGCGAAAATAAGAAGCGAGGCCGAGGAAACTGCGCAAATCTTTGGCTTTTTCAGGACGCGGGAAGTGTTGGGCAGCGGAAATCTTGTCAGGATCGGGACGAATACCGTCCTTGCTTACGATGTGGCCTAACACTTTAATCGTCTTGCTCGCAAAACGGCACTTCTTGGTGTTCAGCTGAAGGCCTGCGTTAGCAAGGCACGTAAGAACTTCGTCCAGTCGTTGCAAGTGCTGAGGGAAGGTTGATGAGAAAATAACGATATCGTCTAAATAGCACAAGCAAGTCTTCCACTTCAAGCCTCGTAAAACTGTGTCGATCATCCGCTCGAATGTTGCTGGAGCATTGCAAAGGCCGAATGGCATGACGTTGAATTCATACAGCCCATCTGGTGTTGAAAACGCTGTCTTTTCTTTGTCATCCTCGTGCATGGGTATTTGCCAGTAACCTGAACGCAGGTCTAGGCTTGAAAAGTACTCAGCACCTTGCAGTGAATCCAAAGCATCGTCTATGCGCGGCATGGGGTAACCATCCTTGTGGGTAATCTTATTAAGTGCTCTGTAGTCCACGCAAAACCGCACGGAGCCATCTTTTTTCCTTACTAAAACAACAGGGGATGACCAAGGACTCGCGGAGGGACGTATAATGTTCCATTGCAGCATATCGGCTACATTTTGTTCAATGATTTCACGCTCGGATGAAGAGACGCGATATGGTCGACGGCGTACGATGGAAGTGCCATCGGTCTGGATACGATGCCTAATAATGGACGTCTGTCCCAGAGATGAGGAATGGGCATCAAACAATCTCCTATGCTTTTGTAGCAAGGCAAGCAACTCATCTGTCTGTGAAGAGGTCAGTTCTGGACTAATAGTCGCAGCAAGAACAGAAACGCTTGATGAACGTCCAATAGAAGGAAGGTCAGAACACGCTGGCATAAGAGAGACAACAGAGACAGGTTGAGATTCAGAAACGCAAGCCATTGTGGTGCCTTTAGGAATGAGAATTTTCTCAGAAGTCTGGTTTGTAGCGTAGAGAAGTCCGGAGCCATTGTGGAATCGCGCTAGACCTGAAGCAAAGGCTATACCTCTTGCGAGACAGCGTGCAGATGGTTGGACAAACACGTCACCAGAGTCGATCACATTAGAAGTGATGGCAACTATCCGCTGATGACCAGGTGGTAGCTCGGTCTCTTCAGCAGCGAGCAAGCGAACGGGCTTGTCATCCGCATACAGGGCATAGTCAGTTTCCATCATATAAACAACGTTTTCTTTACAGCAGATGGAAGCGTTCGCCGTAGACAGAAAATCCCAGCCTAATATAATCTGGTGGGCACACGAATTCAGCACAGCAAATTGTACAAAATGAAGAATACCAGCTATGAAAACACGAGCGGTGCACATAGCGGCAGGTCTAATGGCGTCCCCTTGAGCAGCGTGCAGTGTAGGTCCATCATAAGGGGTGGTGACTTTTCGTAGACGTGAGCACAAAGAACGATGAATCACAGACAAAGAGGCACCAGTGTCTATTAAAGCGTCCACGTACACACCTTCTATTAAAACAGCTATCGTATTATATGGACGCACTGGAGGAATTTCTGTCTTTTCGTTCGATGCAGCTTTTCCTCCAAAAGCTGCAGAGGTTAGTTTTCCGGGCGTTGGTTGGTGAATTGCGAGACAGGTCGCAATGGAGACGTGGAACGGCGGAGGGGTGAGGGTGAGCGGCGTCTAGTAGAGCGGTAGGAACTGGTTGGCTCAGTTGTCGCAGTTGGAGACGGTGAGCGGCGTAGCGGCGGATCATAAGGACGACGTTGGAAAGCGTACCAGCTTGTCCCATCATCCCGTCCGTAGGTGTCGAGTCCACGACGCTCGTCCTGCTGACACTTCCGACAGACGCGTGCAATGTGGCCCCGATAGCCGCAGTAATAACAGATCGGACGATGCGGCCGACACGGTGGGTGAAAGGGCTGGCTAGTCACACTCGGAGTTAACGAAGCCAGCGGGACAGGCGTCGAGAGTGCGGGCATCGGTTGTACCACGGGTGGTGAGCCAGCGAGGACTTGTGCGTACGTCGGTTGGAGTCGAGGTACTGGAGTGTCTACAAACGCTGGCCTGGTCATGGACGCCAACTCCTCTTTGATAACATCCCGCAAAACATTGTTGGAGGGGGGAGGTGGACTCGGTGTCATTGAGAGGCCGAAAGATTGTAGCTCTTCCCGTATAAGCGCCCGGATCATGGCACGCAATGAGGCATCAGTCGTGGTAGTGTTTTCAGAGCTGTCCGGGCGGTAACCGCTGGGATTCAAGTTCTTCCAGGCGTTGGCACGTGGCAACAACGTCAGCGACCGTAGTCGGGTTTTGAATGACCAAAGCATTGAACGCGACCGTGCCTATCCCTTTCAGTAGATGACGAACTCTCTCTGATTCAGACATGAACGTGCTGAAACGGTGACAGAGAGCAAGCACATCCTCTATGTACGATGTGTAGGACTCACCGCATTGTTGCTTGCGAGAATCCAGTGTCTTCTTCGCGAGAGCTGAACGAACCGCCGGGGTGCCAAAAATTTGGCGAAGCTGTTGCTTGAAACGTGTCCAGTCCGTAATGTCCGTTTCATGATTGAAAAACCATGTTTTCGCTACGCCCGTGAGGTAGAAAGAAACACGGCGAAGCTTGGTAGGATCATCCCAGTTGTTAGTGGAACTCGCTCGATTGAACTGGTCCAACCAATCTTCCACATCTTCACCTCGAAGTCCGGCGAACGTGGGCGGCTCACGCTGGTGCGCGGTGATAATCCACGATGGATAGGCCGTGGTAGCCGGGGCCGTGGAGGTAGACGCAGAAGCGCCGGTTGGCTCGTCCTGAGGCATGTTATCGGACACCTGGTACAAACGACGACCTGAGCGCAGCTCCAGGAGGCAGATCGGGCTGGGAGAGGACGGAAGATTGTAGAGCACACTCCACCACTTGTGATGTAACAGTAAAGGCAACCTTTATTAGGCCCGGAAGACACAATAAAGCGACCACGCCCAAGGCACAGAACTCAGACAAGCCAAGTCCCCACAGCAGAAGAAGATGACGACCACTCATGATGATGAATATGTGTAAAGATAGATGATGTGCTTAATGAATGCCTACAATATATATTTGAAACAATTATTTTTTTCACAAAATGGAGTTATTATTAAGTGATGCCTTTGTCTTGTCGCATACCCAGAAGAAAAAATAATGATGTCAGAAATATCATTATCATAATGTTTATTTTAGGCTGAAATAAGAATTTTAATCAGGAAACACGATTGCGTTTCATAAGTGCGGGCAAATTGGCTTGTTTTATACTCATGCCACACGGGCATAGAAAATGACATTCGATAGCGAAGGCATTCAGTTCCCGAATGAAATTTTTTTTCAGCGGCGCTGCTACACGTCCAAAGCGAATGACATTTGCCTTGATGATGTCAATCGCTGCACCTTTCTTGTGAGCATTGGGTGAGTAGCAATAAACAAAATAAACAAGCGTTTAGAAGCTTCATACACATCAGATAAATAAATGTATAAATAAGCATATTACGCTGCCGTTATATTTCGTTTGTTACTTTGTTTCACGACGTTGCAACCGATCATGTAGCAACTTAAGCCAAAGCTAGTCAGATCTGCAGCGTAAAATGAAAATGGCCCCTGTCGCATTTATTTTACAGCGTCTACCAGCTGAAGATAACTTTTTAAGCAATTGTTTAAGTGATTATTATAAATAAAATACGTGAGAAGTTTTCTTCTAGTCGAATCAAATGTCGTTTTATTCAATTACTTCATCAGCTGTGCCGTCGAGAATACCGATTTCTCAGTCGAACGAGTTCTGGCGATGGCATTAGGTGACGAATGGCATTTGGGCGAATGTCATATCGTTCATCCATGTGGCACCGCGCGAATCACATTCAATCTGAAGGCATTGGGAAGTAAATACCATTTTCTCTGCCCGTGTCGCATGGGTGAGTTCTGTTGCAGAGGTACGGGAGTAGTTATTGTAGATGAAGCGGACTGCCTTCCGTTGCACCCGTTCAAGTCTTTTTAAATTAGTTTGAGAGAAGGGGTCTCAAATAATTGCGCCATAATCAAGTACTGCAAGTATCACTGTTTTGTATACTAACAAGCGAACGGAAGGTATTGACAGTTTGAGTGCTCTCCTAAGAAAAAACAATCTACGGTAGGCATTAGCGGTCACTTTTTCAATGTGTCGATTCCGTTTTAGAGTGTTTGTTATGTGCAGGCCAAGGTACTTGTATTCTGTTACCTCAGAGAGGAAAATATTGTTAGCCGAGTAATTGAAACTTAGCTTGTCTTTTTTGTTAGTAATGCACATAAAAACAGCTTTCTCGTTTTAACCGACATTTGCAAATCTCTACACCAGGCAACAACTTGCTGAAAGGCATCATTTAGTAACGTTTGATAGGAATGACTATCAATTGTGCAGTATAAGATACAGTCATCGGCGTATAATTTAATCATAACATTTAGGTCATTTGCCATATCATTTACAGTCAACTGCCGATTTTTCGGACACCCGAATTTTCGGACATGCCCGATAATTTGGACATCTTCGCGGCACCGCCACGAGCCCCATAGAATCAATGTATAAGGAAGACTGAAATTTCGGATGCTCGAACCCCCCGGATTCCAATTTTCCTGACTTTTTGCCGCGACAAAAGGTTGGAAACCACCATTGACCTCCAGTGGAAACCACCACAACTGCGTCACACGCGATTACGATCGTATAAATGAGTGCGCCGGTCTACTGTGGCCGGCGCCAATAAATTTTCTGGCGCCAATAAAGTTCCTTGCGCTTTAGCGCTTGTGCTCGTGCGTGCCACTCTGGCTTCCCGCGCAGCGCTTTCGCGAAGCATTTCACCACTTCGAACTAGAACCAACCGCCACACACCGATTTGGTCTGGCCACGCTGGCTATCTTGAATGTTTACCAGTGCCACCTCCGGAGTACCTGAGGCACCGTCGCCTGCAGTCGTGCCGTTTTGTTTGTGCAGCCCACATGGTGTTTGGCTAGCCTAGTGCGTGGTTGTGCGATCGTGTGAAGTGTGCTCTGCAACGCTAAGCCTAGGTGCTTCGACACTCGTCAGCAAACTCCTTTGTTCCCATCGTGAGGATTTCACTTGCCTGCAATGGCCCCCACTCCGCCTTCGTTGCCCTTGCCGATGGCATCAAAGCACGGAAAACAGTACCGTAGGTTAACGATGGAGAAGAAAGCCGTCATTATTAAGTTAGTGAAGAGTGGCCGATCGCAGGCTGACGTGAGCAAGGAGTTCGGCATTTCCAAGCAAACAGTTTCCGATTTCTTGAGGAACAAAGACAAGATCTTGGAAGCGGCCGAAAAACCGTCTGGTGCCCAAAAGATGAATGCAAGCCAAGGTGTTCATCCAAAGCTTGAGGACGCTCTCGTCGTGTGGCTTAATTCAATGATTGCCAAGCGGTTGCCAGTCTCGGGCTGCATCTTGAGACAAAAAGCGGAAACTCTCGCGCTTCGAATGGACATCACGAATTCTAAGTTCAGTGATGAATGGCTGAAAAACTTTAAGTGTCAGAATGACCTCAAGTTCAAGAAGATGTGTGGCGAAAGCGGCGCCACACATCTTCAGTTACTGCGCAGTACCGCAGTGGAAAACTCCAGTCTTTGTTGAAGCAGTTCTCTGCTGACAAGATTTTCAACTGCGAAAGAACTGGCTTGTTTTACAAGCTGCTGCCGGAAAGAACGCTCGCTTTTGCTGGTGACGCATGCCATGGTGGCAAGCATAGCAAAGAATGGCTGACCGTTCTTGTCGCCAGCAATATGTCTGGCAGCGAGAAACTTCCTTTGTTAGTAATCGGGAAGTCCAGGAGCCCGAGGTGTTTTAAAGGGGCAACGCTGCCAGTGTTATACGAAGCCAACAAAAAGGCAGGGGTAACGCAGCAGTTGTACGAGAGTTACGTCCGCAGGTTGGGCAGGAAGTTTGAACAACAAAACAGACGTGTTCTGCTCTTCGTTGACAACTGCGCTGCTCATGCTCACATCAATAACTTGAAGGCTATCCAGCTGGAATTCATTCGCCCAACACGACTGCGATCCTCCAATTGATGAACCAAGGCGTTATCCGTAATCTGAAGTTTTTGTACCGTTCAAGTATAATCAACCGCATGGTGCTGTGCTTGGAAAACGGGAAAGGCTACAACGTTGACCTTCGGTCTGCTGTCGGAATGCTTGCGGACGCATGGAAGGCAGTAACGCAAGACACGCTTCGCAACTGCTTTCACCACGCGGGCTTCGTACTCGACACAGAGGCAGCAGACTTGCCTGAAGAAAGCGACAGCGTGACCGACTTGTGCCCTCTTATGGACGATATTATCAACGACCTCCACTCTGCTGGTGCTTCCATGCCCACAGAAATAACTTTTGAGCAGTTCGTCGACGCTGACAATGAGCTCGACTTCTGCGCAGAGCTAACCGACGACAAAATAGTCGGTCAGGTTATGGCGGATTCAGACGACTCCGATGTCGAAAAAGAGGAACCAACGCCAGCGCCACCTACGACCGCCGAATTGATGCGAGCATTGATGACGCTGTCATCGGTGTACAGTGATGACATGACCCTTGCTCAGATCGAGGGGAATGTGATCACATGTAAGCGGAACACCGTTCAAACAAGGATCAACAAGTTTTTCAAGCCACTGCAGCTCTAACACCGGCTGCCCTGACGGCACTCGCTGTCGGCTGTATGCATTTTTTTTATCGGCTCTTTTCAGAGCCACCCCACTGATGCTTTGGCAGAGTTCCGGAAGTCTGGTTCGTCGACCTCGACCCTCTTGATCCAAGAAATATCAATAAAATGGTGCGTTTTTTGCTTACATCGAGAAATATTAGCAAAATAGCGTGTTTTTTTTGCTTGCATAAAAAATTATCAGTAAAATAATGTGTTTTTCTGCTTGCATTCATTTTTTTCAGACTGCCCGAATTTTCAGACGGTTTTTCGCTCCCTAAAAGGTCCGAAAAATGGGCAGTTGACTGTATATAAAGCAAAAAGAAAAGAGAGCCTAGAACCAAACCTTGGGGAACACCAGAGTCAACAGATAGTTTATCAGAGTCGCGATTTTTAAATGTAACGAATTGACTACGTTCACTAAGATAGAAACCCAATTAATCAGCTACAGATTATTAAGAATTATGTTTAATTTATGCAGCAGTTTCTGATGTGGCACTTTATCGAAAGCTTTCGAAAAATCCATGAATATGGCGTCTGTTTGTTTCCCATTGTTTATATTGTTTGCGAAGTCATGTACAGTTTGCACCAATTGGGCTATTGTCGAATAGCCTTTACGGAATCCATGCTGATGGATTGTTAGAAATTTATGTTTCTCAAGGAATTCCAAAATGTGTTTGTGAATTATATGCTCCAGAATTTTGCACGAAGTTGAAGTTAATGAAATAGGGCAATAATTTTTTATTTGCTGCTTATTCCCGCTTTTGTGGAGTGGCCTGACTCTGGCGGTTTTCCAGTCGCCCAGCACTTGGCCAAATTCCAAGGATTTCATAAACAAGACCTTTAAATACTTGGCCTTTAAATATTCTGCATAATGTTTAAGAAAACGATTTGGGATGTCATCTGGGCCAGAAAATTTTTTTATATCTAGATTTAGTAAGATATTAAAACACCCGATTCAGTGATCTCAATATCAGATACAGGAGGCAGGGCGACGTCGTTAACTGGTAAAATGACATTACCTCTAGTAAAGACAGATTTGAAATGTACATTAAATAGGTTTGCAATTTCTTTGGTTTCATGAGCCAATACACCATTTACATCAAACACATCACACTCCTCAGACTTGGGGCTAATACTTCTCCAAAATTTCTCTGGGGGCTGACTTGATGTAACTTGGTGATACGTCACCATAATAGCACTGCGTGTCACTACTGACTTGATTTTTAAGTTTTACATTTACTTCACGGGCTTCGTTGTCATCACAAGCGAAATCCTTTTTTTTTTCTTGATTCATTTTAATTGTCTTTTCAATTGAAGTGTATTACGAGAAATCCAGGAACTTTTTAAGTTTCTTCTTTTTAGTTCCTCGTGGCACAAAAGAAATAATACAAGTGTTAATAATGTTTTTAAACTGAATCTAAAGTTCATTTACATCACACTTGCTGTTTTCAAATTCATTAAAATGAAACGCGAGGGTATCAAGGATTGAAACGTCGTCTGCCCGAGAAAAATCAGGAAAAGATTAACATTGCAACTTTTTGTCTAATACAGTGTTACATGGGCTTAGGACCACAACTTGGGATCTGATATTCCCGGAACTACCTCGCAGGTTGCTCGAGTGTCGATTGATTGGCTAACAAAAATTAAGTCCAAAATGGATTTGGAAGATCCCTCAATTCTGGTGTAATCCTGTACAAATTAAAAAAGATCATATGTAAATGCAATGTTTAACATTGCTTTGCCAAAAAGATCGTACTTAGTGAGCGTGAAAGTTGGCCAGTGTATATTTGGTAAATTAAAGTCCCCTGAAAGAACGACCCAATCATTCGGTCTTATATTCTCGTGCAAGTAGTTCTCGAGCTCCTCAAACATGGGAAGTGGAGCATTTGGAGGTCTGCATATAGCTCCTATATAGTGTCTGATACCGCTGAAATAACTGGTACAAAAAATACATTCAATGTTGTGTATATTCGGCATTCTGAAGATATTCAGCGACGACTTGAAAAGAATACAGACACCTCCACCTCTGGTGTCTCTATCTTTTCTCAACGCTTTGTAACCGGAGGGAACATACTCGCTGTCATATATTGAGTCGTTTAGCCACATTTCTGTCAGAACTCCAACAGCAGGATCATGTGAGAGGATGAGAGCCTCTAATTGAGCGACCTTGTTAAGTACGCTCCTACAATTTCCATTGATTATCTTTAGGATACTCGTGTCAGCCATTCTATGCTTTGGAAATTTGAAAGCATACATTTTTCTCCTCATACCAGTCGAACAAAGTATTATTTATGCTCCCTTTATCACTTTGGCAGCATTTGCCTTCTCTCCTGCCGCGCTCTTCCATAATTTGTTTTACATTACGAAGCCGTTTGGAAGTCTTCAGATAAAGATAGATCTGTGCCTTTTAGCTTATGAGCTGATTTTAATATAGACACTTTTTGCCGATAGCCGAGAATTTTCTTCATTATAGGGCGTGACTTGTTTTGCAGTTTTTTTTCCTAATCTATGACACCTTTCTATGCCGTTTACCTTGTGGAGATATGTTTGCACTAGGCTTACCTACTAAGCGCAACCGTATAGTGATGCGACGTCCTCCACTGTTGCTGCGCGCAAGGACGCTGCGGCCGGGTTTGTCGTTTTCTCCGACACGGCGCATAAATCACGCACGAGGCAGGAAAACAAGAACAGGTTCATTAACCCAAGATGCAGCACAGTGCGACACTCACGGGCTTGCAGGCTGTATAGGAAACTCTGCAAGACCGAACAAGTACGCTTGCCTAGGGCGCGACGACTCCCGCACAAGGGCCGAAGTCGAACGCACGAACGAGAAGCCGCCTGCTTAGCAGCGCGTCAACCCCTCGTGAAGGCCTGAGAGCATCTGCCGCGACGAGCGAATCGTCGGGCGCAACATAGCTCGTAGGAGAGGAGGATGTCACGCGTGCCCAAAGGGAAATGGCACTGCGTTGTGACGTAGGCCCGCGTAGCGTAGTGTGCCCGGACATGCCAGCACGGGACGGAGCCGAAGCTTGACTCGCCCAGACCAAGAGGCGCCTTGGCAGCCATCTTGGCAAATGCCGGTGATTATACGTACTCGGGCGACGCGATCGGCGCGCGCGCGGCAGCTGGAGAACGAAGCCCCTGGTAGGGGGGCGCTCTTGATTCCCACATCTCCCCCCCCCCCTCTTAAGACCGAGGCCGCCCTAAAGACGCCGAAATAAAAGCATTCACCGACATCGGAAAAACTGAGGTCCAGCTCAGTGCCGTCCACGAGATCTACGGGGGCCCCGGTGTCATCGTTCGGCGGCGTCTCAGCAAGAACATGGGGCCGCGGGAGGGCAGCGGACACCGCAGCAGTGATGGCCGACTTGAATGAAGAGTCCGTGACAAGCGCCGCCACAACCGCCTGAACGGAGTCGGTCGACAGGGCAGGTTGAAGGCCCAGGCCAGGCGGCGCCACAGGAGTAGACAGGACCGCAGGGGCACCGCCAACTTCGCTCGGTGAACCCGCGAACGGAGGAGGGTAGCCTCGTGCACCAGTAGGACACCGCAAGCGTCGCAGTAGGAGGCCTCATGAACAGGTGGCATCGAGGCACCTCCGGAAGTGGCGTGCAGGTCCAAAGAGTGCGTCTGCAAAAAGGACGCGGGGTCTAAACTCACCCAGACATTGCGTTGCTTGAACCAGCGACGAGTAGACACGAAGGCGACCTGAACCTCAGTGCCATGTTGGAACGTCCACGTAATGACTTCACGACGAGGCGGTGTCTTGCTAGCCGGGGCCGGGGGATCATTTGACGGAGGCGGCATGGACGAGGCCGGTGCCTGCGGAACGACCGAGCGCGCGGCTGGTCTTCGGGCTTTTTCTTGGAAGAATGGGTCATCGAGGAGAACATAACGAAAGCTGGGGTGTCGGTGAAAAGCCGAAACGCAACTGAAGGTGCGGCCCCGGAGGCGCGACAGGCTGGCCCAATAAAGAGAGCCTACTCCGTCGGATCGAAGGTTGCATGAGCCAATAGGGCGCACGCTTCTCTTCTCCTGCCGACTACGCGGAAGATACCCAGTGAGAGAGTGAGCCACCGGAGAAAGGGCTTTTCTCTCTCGAGCAGCCGGGCGAACTGGGAACCGGGTGGATATTCCGCGCGCAAGGCCTGTAATGGTGTTCCCAGGGAGAAAGCTCGCCAGGTAGCCGTTACTGTTGCTGCTGGATGAGCTCTCGCACAGCAGGTATAAATCTCCGCTCCCTCACAAGGAGAGGATAACGTCCCGCTGCATGCCGGGGGCGAAAATCAGCTGAAGTGCATTTTCGCAGGTTGTACCGATGGCGTGGTTTGGAACCAGCCTTATCCCGGTTTCCCTGCAGTTCGGTGACCGCCTCCCCTTCCCCAAAGTCCTTGCTGGTGGCAACGAAAGGTGTGAGGTCGGAGACGTTAACTAGACCTCCGTCTGGTCTCCCTTGGGATTCAGCCAGCTTGTATACCAGGGGCGACACTTTGGTCTGCACTCGGTATGGGCCCAACCACTTGGCCGTAAGGGAGGCCGAAATGCCTTTGGCGGCGTCACTCAAGACGTGATTGCGCCTGAGGACGAGATCGCCGACATCGTAACGGACATCTTGATGCGACCAGTTGTATTGAACCTTCTGACCAGCTCGCGCTTTTGCCAGGTTGGAACGCGCCAGGTCGAGGGCCGCGTCCATCAGTGAGCGCAGTTCCGCCGCGTAGCCAGACGGGCTGACCTTCGCGGCGCTTGCCCCGCCGCCGCCCCGTAGGACGCGGTCCATGGGGTTAGGCAGCTCTCTCCCAAAGTTGAGGAAGACGGGCATGTACCCTGTCGAGCGATTTACTGTAGACCGCAAGGAGAAGCCTATCTTGTAGAGACAGGCATCCCAATCCCTGTGTTGCTGCGCAAAGGCTGTCAGCAAGGGCTTGAGGTTCCGGTTGATCCGCTCGGTCGGGTTGGCCTGTGGGTGATATGTGGTTGTTTCATGGTGCTTAATGCCGAAGGCAGCACACGCATCCACAAACACCTTGGCCGTGAAATAGGACGCATTGTCCGTGACCAACTCCACCGAAAGCCAAAGCGGGTAAAGACCTCGGTGAACTTGTCCCTGATTGCGCGTGCCGTTACCTTCTGAAGGGGAAACAGTTCGACCCACTTCGTGAAGTGATCTGTGACAGCCAGGAGAAAAACATGGCCTCTCCGGCTTCTTGGGAAAGGTCCCATAATGTCACAGGCCGCGACCTGCCATGATTGTTGGCTGTCGATCGGCTGCGTGAGCCCGGGAGGCTTGCCCCCGCGAGGCTTCACGCATTGGCACACGCTTCATGCCAGGCAGCGGAGCGGCACAACTTTTGAAAAGTCTTAAGGCCACTTGCGTGTCCGGCCAACTGCGAGTCGTGGAAATAACCTAGGGTGGCTTTCCTTAGACTGCGGGGTATCGCCACCTTGAAAGACTTTTGGGGAGCTTCTTCAGATGGGACGTAGCACAGGAGAACGCCATCGGCATCAAGCAGGTACGAGTCCAACGTGCCCGCAGCAATACCAGCCTGCGTATGGCACTCGGCGCCGACAGCAATACCAGCTGTCTGTTCGCGCCCGGCGTCTTGACCGCCATGCTCCGCTTGGGAGCTCAGCTTCTTTGAGCTCGTCAACGATGTGTTGACAAAACCGATCGTCCTGCTGTGCCTTGAGCAACTCCTCTCTACTAAAGACGATACCGGCGGACGTGACAGAGTCTACCAGGTATGCGTCCTCACCCAAGGCTGTCGACTTTAAAGTCACTTCGCCATCGGGGTTCGCGCCTTTGGACCCTTTGGAGCCAGATGACCCGGAGTCTACTCGATGCGACTGCTCTCGGGAGTGGCGTACACAAGTGCCAGACGCCAAAATGAAGGCACGCGACAAGGCGTCAGCCACGACGTTCAAACTCCCTTTCCGGTAGCGCACAACAAAGTTGTATCGCTGCAAGGTCAACGCCCAGCGTGCGAGGCGGCCCGAGGGCTCACACAAGCCCTTAAGCCAGGTGAGTGCCATGTGGCCCGTTTCCACCACGAATGGCACGCCGTCGACATAGCAGTCGAACTTCCGGAGAGCAAAAACTATAGCGAGACATTCCCTTTCTGTCTCGCTATAGTTACGCTCGGTGACGTTAAATGACCGGCTCGCAAAGGCGACTGGCCGTAGGACGCCGTCGTGCTCCTGAAGCAGTACTGCGCCGAGACCCAGGTCACTCGCGTCCGCTTGGACAACGAACTCCCTGTTCAGGTCGGGCAGCTTTAACTCGGCTGTGGCCACTAGAGCTTCAGAGAGTGCCTTGAAGGCTCGCTCTTGTTCTGGCCCCCAGCTCCATCGTGCGGACTTTTTCAAGAGTGAGTCAAGGGCGCTTGGAGGGCCGCACAGTTTGGGATGAACTGTCGATAGTAGTTCATCATGCCCAAAAAGCGCCTCAGGCCCTGAATGTTTGCCGCCGTCGGGTACTCAACCATGGCACGTACCTTCTCCTCGCATGGCAGAACACGACCGCTCTGAATGGTAAAGCCTAATAGTGAGACGCGAGTCTCAGCTATGTGAGCTTTCTTTGGGTTCAAAGTCAACCCGGCGGCACGCAACCTCCCGAGGACATTTGCCAAGTGGTGAAGGTGTTTCTCGAACGTTTGAGAGAAGATGACGATGTCGTCGAGGTACGCCATGGCATGTTGCCATTTAGCGTCCCCTAGAACGCGGTCTATCAATCTCTGGAACGTAGCTGCAGCTCCAGAATAGCCAAACGGCATGCGGGTAAACTCGTACAAACCTCTGTGAGAGGTGAACGCAGTTTTCTCCGCGTCAGCCTGCTCCATCTGAACCTGTAGGTAACCGCGGCTAGCATCCAGGGTGCTGAAGTAGCAAGCACCGCCTAGAGCAGCCACGATCGAGTCAACGTTAGGCATAGAATAAGCATCCTTCCTCGTGACCTCGTTCAGCCGGCGGTAGTCCACACAGAGCCGTCTCTTTTGGGGACCATTACCACGGGTGAACCCCAAGGACTGTTAGAGCGTTGGTCTCAATCAACTCATCCAGTGCCTGGTCAATTGCTTTCCTCTTTGCCGCACTAACGGGACAAGGATTGCATTTCCACGGTTGTGCATCGCCTGTGTCGATCCGGTGCCTCACCAGAGAGTTGCAACCCGGGCATTCCGTGAACGTGTCGCTGAAACGTGTCAACAGCGAAGACGTGCTTTTTCACGTTTCGACAAGCTGTCCAGCAAAGACGGCAGCGAGCCGTTCGAGTTGCTGCTAGCGGGGAGGTCACCAGCATAGCCGAGACCTCGTTCACTGTGGCAGCATTATGCTCGAGGGAAAACAGTACGCACGGACCGTTTTCCGCCCCGCCGGCCAAAAAACCAGTCTCGGCGTAAAAGGGGGAGAGCGGGCCGCTGGGGCAACGCTTGGTCTCCTTTCCTCCTTCTTCCTCGTGGCGTCCGGCGGCTTACTGGCAGCCGAGACCACGGGAGGTGCAGCGAAAGGCCGTAGGGCGCCGGAAGGGCCGTCCCTGTAGCCTCCGCTTGCGACGTCAATCACGATACCTGTGCGCGCCAGAAAGTCGCGACCGAGAATCACAGGCTCGGAAAGACCAGGGAGATGCACAAAGCGCTGTCGGCGTGCGCGATTCCCGTTCTTGTTCACGCTGCTGGGCAACGATGGCCGCCCAAGCGTATGAGTAAAGGTCCAGAGCGCGGTCTGACACGTCGAGCGCGTCTCAGTCTCTCGCGGCAGAGGCCGCCTCGTGGTTCGGAAAACCCCAGTGTGACAAGTCACGACCAGCCCATGCGCAACAAGGCTCGAGAGACGCGGACGGCGGTGGCAGCAGGCGATAAGCTCGCGCCGCCAGAATGTCGCCCTGAATACGCTTCGCATCGGATGCCAGCTCGTTTAGGTCACGATAACAGGCGCTTCCAAAGTAAGCGGCGCAGGTTGGATGAGCCTGGCCTATGGCTCGCTCCACCTTCGCGGTGTCTGATGCTGTAGGGTGAACAAGGACTCCTGCAAAGCCCGAACGTACTCGAGAAGAGATTCGTCGAGATGCTGTGTGCGAAGCTCCAACTCGCGACGCATGCGGCATCTCGTATTCAGGAGAAAGGAATTCGCTACGGAAGAGCGCCCTAAACTCTTCCATCGAGCAAGCTTGGTGGCCGACAAGCCGGTACCACCTTGCCGCTTGGGCTGTCAGCAACACAGGCAAAACAGAGCCTAGCATAACGCTGTCGCTCAGCCGCGTAGCCTGCTGATAGCAGGGCAGCGGCTCGAGGTACTCTGTTGCACTGATGTGGTCCGAATAACTACTGTACTCAGGCAGAGGTACCCTTAAGCTACTTGGAACGCTTGGCTGAGGGGACTCGGGGTCTCCCTTCAAAGCACAAGGCTGCGAGCACACCGCTTCCAACAGAACGTTTAGAAGCTGTGCCGCAGTTGCGTGCAGCGGTGATTGCTCCGAGGTGGGCGCGGCCGTAACAGGTGCGCGCGCCTGTTCCCCAACATACGCGCCCGACCGAAAAGGGCCAGTACACGTCATGGAGGAGGGTAGGTTTGCGCTCTGACTGGTGCTTGAGGCCTCACGTGACTGGCAAACAGGTGGACAGCGGAGCACGATGACCAACGTCTGTCGAAAGCATCGCCTAAGCGAGTCTCAGGCCAGCGAGTGTCGGTGAACGCGGCGACATTGTCAGTTAAGCGAGCAGGCTCGCGAACGACATCGTCAACCCTTTGCACTCGCGACCATGACGGGTCAGTAAGCGAGTTCCCGCCAACACCTGAGTGCCCCCGGTAGGAAGGACTGTGCGCGGCGATTAGAGCTGTCAACTGTGCTACTGACGGGGAAAGGCCAGCAAGCCGAGACTGCGCCGGGGACGGGCCCGTAGGCACATGAGTCTCGAACAGCTGATACAGCCCGTTACTGGCTTGGCTAGGACTGTGGTCCTCGTTCAAGCGGCTGGCATCACTGTAGGGGGCCCCGAAAAAGAGATCTCTCCCGGTGAACGAAAGCAGAGGGTCGCTGAGAGGGCTGTTGCAGCCGTGCTGTTTCAGCCGTCCGCCTCGAACGAGATCAAGTCCGTCGCCACAGGATCGAACAGGAACGAGCGCCTCGAAGGGGTCTGCTCTGAAGCCATGCCGAAACCAAGTTGGGCGCCAGTTATGTGGAGATAGGTTTGCACTAGGCTTACCTACTAAGTGCAACCGTATAGGGATGCGACGTCCTCCACTGCTGCTGCGTGTGACGACGCTGCGGACGGATGCGTCGTTTTCTCCAACACGGCGCAGAAACCACGCACGAGGCAGGAAAACAAGAACAGGTTTATTAACCCAAGATGCAGCACAGTCCGACACTCACGGGCTTGCAGGCCGTATAGGAAACTCTGCAAGACCGAGCAAGTACGCTTGCCTAGGGCGCGACGACTCCCGCACAAGGGCCGAAGTCGAACGCACGAACGAGAAGCCGCCTGCTTAGCAGCGCGTCAACCCCTCGTGAAAGCCTGAGAGCATCTGCCGCGACAAGCGAATCGTCGGGCGCAACATAGCTCGTAGGAGAGGAGGATGTCACGCGCGCCCAAAGGAAAATGGCGCTGCGTTGTGACGTAGGCCCGTGCAGAGTAGCGTGCTCGGACATGCCAGCGCGGGACGGAGCCGAAGCTTGACGCGCCCAGACCAAGAGGCGCCCTGGCAGCCATCTTGGCGAATGCCGGTGATTATACGCGCCCGGGCTACGCGGTCGGCGCGCGCGCGGCAGCTGGAGAACGAAGCGCCTGGTAGGAGGGCGCTCTCGATTCCCACAACGTCCCTGCCTAAATGTTTGACAAAATATCTTCCTGTACCGTTTTAAGTAGCTTATTGTTTGACTCCTCAGTTGGCTCACCCAGACCATATATAACTAAATTGTTTCTACCACCTCAATTTTCTAAGCCATCTACATATCTTTAAGAGCCAATACCTGCGATTCAAGTTTAGAAACTGATGATTCTATATTTTCAGCTTTCAAGGCTACAGCATTCAGTTTTTGTAGCTGTTCATCAATGTTATAAATGAGTTCAGGTATTCTGGTAGGCTTCTTTTCTATCACTTTCTGTACACTCTGTATGCCCTCAACTGCAGAACTGATAGTTTTTTACCTTTCAATATTTCGGATAACATTTTCCTACCAGAGGGCCCAGGATTGGCCTCGATATCACCACGACATAGCTGGTCATTGCCAGAAGGCTAAACACAATTTAAAAACCATTTTATACACAGTGGGCGAGGCAACAGCACTAGGAACCGGTTATCACTTCGGTAACAAATCTCACACAAATAGTTACTAACCTGGGTAACGAAGCAAAGCGGATTTCTAAACATGTTGCCGTCAGTGCTATCGTCGAGCCCACTTTCGCAGAGCTGAGTTGACCGACTTCTTATAGACAAGGAATGGACCACGTGCCTTGTCGTAATCGTCGATGGTATCTGGATGGGCGTCACCACGCAGAATTCATTGGGCCAAGCGCAGTCTCCAGTCAGCATCGATGCAGCCGGGTCAAGCCCAGGAGCGTCGTCCATGAGTACTGCCGTCGAAGAAGCTTCATGCGCAGTTTGCAGCATTCCGATGAAAACCTGGATGACGAAGCAAAGCGGACTTCTAAGCATGTTGCCGCCAGTGTCATCACCGAGCCCACTGTCGCAAAGCTGAGCTGGCCAGCTTTTTATAGACGGGGAATAGACCACGTGGCTTGCCGTAATCGTCGATGGTATCAGGATGGGCGTCATCACGCAGAATTCATCGGGCCAAGCGCAATCTCCTGTCAGCATCGATGCAGCCGGCTCAAGCGCAGGAGCGTCATTTATGAGTACCGCCGTCGAGGAAGCTTCATGCGCAGTTTGCAGCATTCCGATGAAAACCTGGATAATGAAGCAAAGCGGATTTTTAAGCATGTTGCCGCCAATGCTTTAGTTAAGCCCACTCCGTAGCATTTTGCAGCGGCGGCGCACAGCACCAAACGTTCCAACATGTGGCGCCTGTAAAAGCACTTCAAGTTCTTAATGAACCCTGGTACATTGGTTGTAGGGCTGCCGTTGTGTTCAGTGGCAGAAACGAGAGCTTCATTGCCTTCAAGTCGACACCAACCGCGTGCGCTGAGCAGTTGTCGACTACCACAAGCATCCTCCTGTTAGCTAATTCAAACATGCCATCAAGATTTATCAGCCAATGTTTCAATATTTCCTGCAGCATCCATGCCTCACAGTTGGCTGTATATTCCGCCGGTAGTGTGCGAATGTTCTTGAAGCAACGAGGCTTCAGGGCCTTCCCTATGAACAGAAGCTGTAGTTTTCCGGTTCCGGTCATGTTTGCTGCGACCAAGACAGTAACGTGCTCTTAGCTTCTCTTCCCGCCAGCACAGTTGTCATCTTTGTAGGCCAACGTTTTGCTCGGGAGTAGCTTATAAAACAATGCGGTTTCATCGGCATTAATATGTGACACGATGAATAAGCGTGAAGGCGTTCTTGCAAAGCACCGCTTTGCCACTTTGCGCATGTCTCGCTGTTCACTTCTTTGCCTTCGCCAGACACGGTGTGGAACACAACCTCGTATTTCTCTCGTAAACAATTGAGCTAGCCCTCAGAAGGTTTAAAATCATCAATGTTCAGGCGAAGTGCGTATGCTGCTACCTTCGCCATAACGATAGGGATGCTCAGTGGGATGTTTTGGCCCCTCATTTCCTTGATCCACAGGAGCACTGAGTGCCCCGATTCTGGGTGCTTCGCCGAGCAATGTTTCTTACGACTGCCAGTGAATGCATCAGTTGCGTAGGCCTGCCTCCTCAATAGCGCTCTATTTTTTTATACATCTTGAAAGAGTGGTTTTGGCGATGCCATGTTTCCTTGCGATTTCAGGCATGCTTTTTTTGCCACCGCCCACTTCATGAAGGATTTCTACCTTCTCCTTGAGCGTTTCGGTGGTCTGTCATCTTTCGCAAGGAGTCATAGTAAGTGCAGATATGTTAGGTCCAGCATCCGAAGGCAACACCATAACTTCACGTAGTACAGAACCCACGACATTGCACCAAACAACTTTGTAGCGCTGACGTACACAAGGCCTAGCTACTCAATGTGCAGCACACAAAGGACACGGTGACTACAGAGACATGTCTGGCATAAAACACCACACGATGCGAACAGCGAGCGCAATGACGCCAGTGACGCCGCATATCCGGGCACTGCGCTCAGCGCTGGCGCCATCTATCGTTGAGCCATAAAAGCTTACGACGGCCGTACAAAATACCACCACGCAGTTGCGCGCCGTTTGAATTATCCATAGAGGAGCCGATGCGCGCAAGAACTAATGAGATGGTTAACCCTATATATCGTGGCCAGACCATGACCATCAGTTCAAATTAACCTGAAAGCTTGAATTGATGAGGTGCGAATTAACAAGCTTTCACTGTAGTCTACATGTAATCCCCTGTAAAGGTGGTTTCACTGCAGTGGCAAAATGCTATGCTGTGAATACACCTTTCCACAGAAAACCAGCATTGTCACGTAGCCCCACTTCACGGTTGAAGGAATATACTAATTACCTTGATAGCGATTCACAATATTTTAAGTTTAAAAGCTTGTTAGACCAGCTTACATGCTCTAAGTAAAGCAAATTTTAAAACATAACATATTTTACAGGTTATCACTTGCATTCTACCGAAAGCCAAACCCTGTCATTACTTTAAGTTGCTTTTACTTCCTTTGAACCATAAAGAATGATATTAGCAACATGGCTTGTTTCAATTATAAAAAATTATTGAGCAGATTAGTTGGGTCATGACAAACATGCTCATTATTCTTTATAATATGTAATATACATTCAAGCTTCATTATAACAAAATTGCATTTACACAACAATAAGCTCGTTTAGATATCCAAAAATTCATTATAAAAGTATATCCCTAACACTATGTCTATTGCAAGACTATTAACTTCGTTATAACTGATGTTTCATTATATCAAGGTTTGGAATGCCGATTATAAACTCAAATCATTTTTCACTTCAAATTCACTTCGAACACAAAATTCACTATTTACACAAGCCTAGAGTATACATGTCGAAAAGTAGAAGGAAGGTGGAGGTTTCACTGAATTATGATCGTAGGACTAAATCCCCATCGCTGGAAAATGACAATTTCACAGGGATAAGCGCAGTTAAAAATTCCTAGAAGGGCTTACTTCTCACAGATTTTTATTCTGTATGTACCCTATCGGGTGTGTTCAAGAGCCCCCTCTAAATCATTTGAACCTGTTGGCTGCAGTGTATTAAACTTGTGAATAGGGTATGATTCAAACTGTGTTACAAGGACCTGAAATTTGACTGAAGTTTGTGAAGCTTGAGGTTTTCGAGCACACAGTGAAAACGGTGCCACAGATTTAGCACGGCAGGTTGCACCTTTAACGATCTTAAACTTTACATACTTCAAACTTTCGGTCACCAAAAGACACCGAATGTAGACAGTCATACCTTATTCCTAACTTTAATACACACCAGCCAACAGGTATGATAGTTTTAAAGAGGGCTCTTGAATTCATCCAATAAAGTATGTGCTGAATGAAAACCTGTGAAAATTAAGCTCTTCTAAAAGTTACTGTGCTTATCCTTATAAAATTATGATTGTGCAGTGGTGCTTCTATCTGACAACCATGATTCAGCTGAATGTCTACCACTCTTCTATCCTTCCACATGAATATTCCTCCCGAACCCCATTGCTTTCTTCTTTTTCACAGACTGTTCCATTTTTAACATGATAGCATTAGAGAGCTCGTGGCGCAGAAATTCCGCTGCTGGCGTCGGCACCGTTAGTTGTGACCTAAAAATCATCCGTGAGCGAAAAATCGAGAAAGAAGCAAATAAATAAAGAATAAAATTTTTCGTCCCATTGATAATCGAACCTGGGCCATTTGCGTAGCAAGCAGGTGTCCTACCACAAGGCCACGTTGTTACTTGCAGCTGCTACGTGAAAAAAGACTACATAAATGCCATGTAGTGGAAGGAGTCTCCTTAACGCATTTTTTTCCACAGGTGTCACAACAAAAACGAGCCCGTTTGGCAATTTGTAGGCGCATTTTGGAGGCCATCAAACTACGTTGAAAAAGGTCAGGATAGTGCAGCCATTGCCGCTAAAAAAACACAGGAACTTTCAAACAGCTCTAAAAATGGATGACTATGTGCACCTAGCAAAAAACATATCATGCCTTTCCAGGGGCGTTGATCAAGCAAACAGAAAACACTAGATAATGTGCTGCCATCTGTGAGGCATTGTGACACTCTTTACTGCCTCCGAGACAGCAAACGCGCAGCCTGTATCTAGGAGGTCATGCGACTCGTGCTTTAGAACATGTAAGTACCATTCGTGTGTGCGCACTGGTACAATCGACTGTGTGCGTGCATGTGTGTGTAACAAAACATATTAATAAGTATGCATTTAGCGTTTGAAGGGCGCACTAGGGGTCGAATTTCGCTATCGTGTTCAACTCTTAAAGGCGAAGCTTAAGGGTCTCCCTTTTTTTTTTTTACTCGTCCAAATCCACACCCCTACCCCTTCTCTCGCCCATCCCCACCCCTATTTACAGTCGCCCTCTCTTCCTACTCTGCCCTGGCTGAAGCACACACGTGCTAAGAAAAGCAGCTGAAGCCTTGAGGAAGGCAAGTCCGCTTGTCAAAATATCAGATACAGGGACACCCCATATTTACAAATTTTTCATCTATTGAATTATGCCATGCAATTTAGAATGCGAGCTTAAGTGGGTCTGTAATATATTACAAAACAAGCACAGGATGAAAAACATTTGAATGCGAGAGAAACACACGCAATGCCCTCAGGTATCCATAGCCATGAATGTGGCTGCATGCCCCGCGTAGCAGCATTAGCTATTAGCTCACAATCTTGACTCACATTCCCTGCATCACCATTTTCAATGATGCATGACATGACTCACTTGTCGGCACTAGTGAAAAACTACGATGCAAACTCACCGACTCCGGTTGCGGCTCCTGCCTCCTACAGGACTTCGTGACCGGCTCTTTGACTTCCGATGGCTGCTTCTGGCTTGTTCCTTGTCCTCTTCTACTGGAGGTACCTACAAAGGAGTAGATACGTCAGCCCAGCATTCTACATTTGCTGCCCACAATAATTGCAAAAGCCTATTTTAATGAACAGCATTTGACAAATGCTTGTAAATGAAATGTCAGGTCAGACTGGACTTGCAGTGCACACTCCTCAAATAATCAAACTCCTTTATAAGAAACAAATAGGCATTATAAATGCCAGTGGACCTGCACAGCAATATAATAAAATTCAAACGTAGTACCCTGCTTATAAGAGACCCCACATATAAAAGCAAGCATTCCCCGCCGGAGCGTCTCTTTTATACAGGAGTTCAACTGTAGCAACTTTCCTGTGTAATATTGAATAGAAAGTTTTATAGCTCCTTATGAAACAAGCTGAAAATGTGGGGGAAAATATACATTTATTCACCCTCAACATACATAGTGCTACTTAAAAGTCCGAGTGGATTATTGCAAATAAGCAATGTGAAAGTTCACAATGCTTCCTGTTACCAGGCACTTCAAGTGAAGAACAAAAACATTCTATTGGTTTTTTTCAGGCTAGGCACAACCTAACCATCGCAACGTAGTGTCCTGTACCATTCAGTTAATTTTATTTAAAACAAGTACTCTGAATCAACGTTATATACACCGGCATCGCCCAACGTCTTCTCGGGCTAACTCACCTCATCTTTGCGAGTGGATACAACAGTGGCAGCCGCCACTGGTATGGCAGCGCCAGTGGCAACGGTTGTGGCTGTTGTCGTGGGCTTGCTGCCACCTAGTGCAGCTGAAGTGGGCAGGGAAGAGGCCTCCGCAGCAACCCGCGGCAACGGCGGAGGGGACAGCCCCGCAGCACCGAGCCCCCCCGCACCTTCCTTGTGCGCTGGCACAGCCAGCAGCACAGGGGGAGGTACAGATGGCACCATGCTGGACTGCTGCACCAGCACAACCGAGGAGGGCTGGGGCGGCAGTGGCGGTTGAAGAGAGCTGGGTACAGCACCGGGCAAGGGTGCTGCTGCACCAACTACTGGCACGTAAGGCTTTCCTTGGAGGTACGACTTGTTCAACAGGGTCTCAAACAGCATGTCCACAAATGGCTTGGTTCCTGTGCATAACGCATTGGGGATAATGCAATGTTGAAGAGACTCTTGCTGTTTTAAAGCATTTGCAAACAAGTGATCATAATGCTATTTTTAATGTTATGTTAACATTGTTTATCCTCTTTTTTTTTTACTACAGAGTGCAGTATCTAGGTGTGCCACTCTTAGATTTTGAAGCATTTATGGGAGCACTCTTTTTTTTTTTTTTTTTACGGCAGTTTACATATACAGCAATCTACCAGTGTTTGTATGTTTTTTTTGTGTGTGGAAACCAGTATGCTACACAATCGAACTTTAATGCTGTTAGTGACACTCCTACACTATGTATTACAGTACTGTTGTAATGTGAGGTCTTCAAGCCTGGTGTCAAGCTACTGCCATAGCTGTTAGCCCAAAATGACCATCTAGTTGTCCTGTCAGGAAAAGAAAAATCTGAACCTATTTGAGGTCACTCAGTGATGATGGTCCTGTCTGCTAACTAGTGCATTGATGCATGCCACCAAACCTGCAGAAAGTACAAATGAAAGCCTGTCTGTTTTCATTTTAGGGAAGCCAGTAATATCGCACATAACTCTATCATATTTCTTGCATACCATATCCTGGGCACTACTAATCGCAGACAAACCGCATATGAACATGCATCATGCAAAGAGGAAGAGGGGAAAAAAACAATTTCGTTGATAATGGGAGAAATAAACTCAATTCAATTCAAAAGAGGACAGGGCAGGAAACAGTTGCAAACAATGGTAAATGAGGCACCAAGAGAGATCCTAAGGTGAAGGAAACACGCTGTCACATACCAATGCCTCACAACATCTTATTTTATTTAAAAGGGCCCTTCAACACTTCTCCAAGCAATCGTCAAATGGCTACATAAATCCACTTATCCCTTGACGAATCGACTACTGCGCAAAATTTCAGGTTACAGGGATTTGTCACAAGCTTAAGCGCCCTTTTTCTCTCCTGTCATACTAGTGATAGCACTGAATTCTATGCAGAGAGAGGGATAACAGGGGGGTAAGAAGACATCATGAACTTGAGCACTTTTTTTCTTTCTTAAAGCGTGGCCTACTTTCAACGTGATCACAAGCAAGCGCACAGGTGCATGGTGGCACCCTGCGGTGACCCCAATAACTATGCAGCTTATGATGCTCAAATCGGCCGATAGCCATAGACTCATAAAGTTTATGGAGCACTCATTTTGGGCTATGGCATCATTTGTAAGGAGAGAACAATGTCTAGTTCACTGTGACGATTGATTGTAAATTCCAGGTAGCGTGCAGCACAATGATGTTTGATTTGCATGTTCTCAGGAGCCTCAACTATTGATCGGTAGCATCTTCCTACCATGCTGATAAACTGTTACAGGCCCTCTTGAAAGTCTTCAGCACTAAGTTCTTACATATTAATCACAAGATGGTTGCTGCAATGCACGCATGAGGCTACACGAGTGTAGCATTGCATTACATGCAGCAGATAATGGCCCTTTCACATACATGACACTGCATGATTGAAACACAACACATCATGCAGCCAAACCACCATTGCCTACCTGGTAGACAAGTGCATCTATTCAGGCAGATTAACGAGGTCGCATAGTGACGTGCACTGAAAAACCAGGACAAAAGAAAGGCGGTAGACAAGCCAAATGCAGGTGTCTAGTTTGCAAGGTCCCTTGTTTTACCCGCTCATGATGGTTTATCAATAAAGCAGAGAGCCAAATCACTTTGAAGTGCACACTACATAAGCACTGCCAAAGCTATAGAAGATACATTCAGATGCATGCGTATAACTAGTCTGATCACCCTCAGATCGTCATGGCATAAACAGAAAGCTTCATATCTCTCACTATGTGTCCGTTTTGTGCCTTGCACTCCAATTGTAAGCCCCAACTGCTATAGTGAGTGCAGAAGCCTCACGACAGAAACTAGAATACACTTTACACGGCAGTTTGGTCCTACAAGAACCGATACAAAGCTGCTCACTCATACAACCTGCAACAAATCTGTCACGTGGAACGAGAGAAGACAGCGAGACAATAGAAAAGCATCAAGAGCTAACAGCTGTAATGTAAGCACAATCTTGCCTTTTTGGAGAAAGACATCAAGCTGATCCATGCAGATCTCTTTGAGCTCCTTCTCGCTCTTGTCCTTTTTCACGAGTGCCATGACATACTTTGAAAGTGCCACTGGGTCAGCATCACACCTACAGATAGAAAGAATGCACTGACTACAAACTCAACTCTGCACGACAGCCACTGATCTGGTTGCAAAGGCAGTATAAGGTATGGCATACTGTGGTTTCTTGCCAACTGCGTCTTGGACAAACTACAGCAAGTGTGTCATGTCATTGCAGGCACATTTTGAGACTTTTGCGATATTCAGCTTCATATGTGGGCAAAAGATCGATAGCATACAGCATGGAATGCCTTGAATCCTGCCAATTGAAACATTCATGCGCAAACAACGCAATATCCTACTACTCCATTTGCGCTCGAAATATATTGCGCTCGAAATAAAGAGTAATATCCCGTCGTTTTGTGAATCTTAGTTCAGAGTGTGAATCTCAGTTCATTGTAGTAGCAACGAGTCAAGCAACAGGTCTCGGCAAGACTAAATCATTAAACGACGCTAGACATGAGAAAATGAAGCCGGCTCATGTCTTCCAGCATAGGACGCAGGTGGGTGGCTGGATCGCGTTACGCAAATAGGTGTCAGGGCATTGCGAATGTCGATTTCGGTGGAGAAAAATGACAGCATCATTACAGCACACGTACGTACATTCGGCCTACGCGTTCAGCCGACCACACAGAAAACAGATCGCACGGCGAGTGTGTGAGCTTTTCGAGGCATCGATGAGGCGAGCCGTGCCTCACATTGCGCCTGACGCTGGTTTCCAGATCGCGCTCGGTTTCAGGAACAGCGATCGAGTACGGTCAGCTGTGTTTACAAAGAGATGCTACACATGAGCAAAACGAAGATGGGGGGGTCACAGCAAGCAACAGCAGACTTTGTGGGGTACAGTGCTCAGGAACAGGTCATAATATAAACGTACACGTACGCGACAAGACGTTTTTTTTCCTCGTCCAACGAACAAATAAACGAGAGCGCAGCTCGTTTCTGGGTACGTGGACACCAAACGCCGAAAGAATCGCCTCTCTGGCCCAAGGACAGCGAAACTCCCGCTACTTACATGTGTTCTAGGTAGCCCGTAAGCCAACTTTTCAGCGCCTCTGAGTTCTCGATTATCATCGCGGGTGGAGATTTTCGTACGCCTCCTTTTAATGTTCAGTTATTAGAGCAATACGAAAAACTTAAGCCTAATATACGAGTGGTGTCTATGAATTTTTTTGAAAGGCTCGATTGTCACAACTGCCTTTCAGGTCACGGGGCACGTTGCAACAGTCCTTCAACTGTTTGATATATTTTCAGTGCTGTCCATAGTTCACATTTTCAGTCCTCGTGCGAAGTCATATTGTCATTAGGAATCTTGTACACACGGAATCGCACACCGATATTATGAAGATGGCCGTGTGGGGTGTTTCAAATACCTGAAACAACAACTATATGTCATATATATTTTAAAAATAAACTTTTTTTAAACAACTTAGTAATATTTTAACGCAAATTTAATAATAATAATAATACTTGAGTCATTTTATTTTAGATACAGTTGTATTACTTGCTGCTTCACATTTTATTTGCTCCCCTCTTTTCGACGGCCATTCCTGGCTAGCAGGTACGACACCGATGTTCACTTGGTTTGAAATCTGAAATAATCATAAATTCCAGCTTGCTTTTAGCTACCGAAATTGTTTGCTGAGACAGTATTGTCTATATATCAAATGGCTGTAGTGGTCGTTTCTTTTTTTTAATTTTGTATAAAGTATTAAAAATATGTCATCGGAGCTAATGCTCCTTGACGAATAGTTGCTGAAAGGTTTTCATACACTTGGGTCGTCATACCGTACACCAGTTTTTTTGCTGCTGTGCGCAAGTGTAAAGTAGTTTTGTTTCTTCCTTTCCCAGCCAAGATGAAGACCATTAAAGCGGAGCAAATCGTCAAAATCCCAGACAACGGTAAGCAGCTTACTGAACTTTCGCGCAGCATGTACCGGTAGTCTCACCCGTATTGAGGTTGACGACTGGTAAATTGAATGTTGTTAATTTGTGTTAGCCGTCCTCAGTGTGGGAAACGTTTCGAGCACAGTTTTTTTAAAGTTGTCAACAATGCTGTACGTTTTCTTTTGACTAGGGCATGCACCGTCTATTCAGTCGTGGACTAAAGAAAACGTGGGCCGTGCGGCCGATCACATTCGGCATTGCTGTGTGACGTGCTCAAACACTGTCGGCTCGAATATGCTCTATTAATGTTCTCAGAAAATGTTAGTTACGTCTGTTTCGCTGTCAGGTTTGTTTGCATCGACGAGTGTTAACGAGTGACGTGATCGAACGTCGCGTGCATGTTGCGTGCAGTGTTTTGTGGCTTGCGCTCGGAATGCCCGTTTTATTTTGCCTGCAGTGACCGTGTCTGCAAACTCGCGGCGCGTTCGTGTCAAGGGACCCCGTGGAGTCCTCACGCGAGACTTCAGGCACATTCAGGTTGACATCAGCATGATCGGCAAGAAGCGTCTTCAAGTGCGAAAGTGGTTCGGCATCCGCAAGGAACTCGCCACTGTGCGGACAGTCTGCTCTCACGTGGAGAACATGATCAAGGGTGTCACAAAGGTAAATGTCTTGCTTCCGGCTGGGCCTTTACGATGTTCGCCATAACTGTCACATAGAAATGATCCTGGGAGAAAGCGCTATGCGTGCACGAGTTCCTTTGCTCAGCAAACGCGGACTGAGTCAAGATTGCTTTGTATACTTCTGAAGCCGTTCTGCATGTTTCAACGCATAGATGTTGGCCAACACATTGATTGTTATATTAGATTCAAGTAACTCGTCACTAACATAGGGCAGAAGTACCAGCCAACACTCTCTAGCACTCTCCTCTCACCTTTACTCACTCTCATTCACATTAGCTCGCTCGCACTCAGTTGGCATCTTCAAGGAATCAGCACTGAGTAGAACCCATGCTCGTCTATTCACTGTCATTTTTTCGATTCTGGTCACGGGGGCAATCACGATTTTCGCGCAGGCAAAAACATTAGGAGCCCTGGGTGGTCGAAATTTTCATAGTACTTTGCTTTGGTGGGCCTTAATGTTGTGTTTTGGCACATGAAACTCAAGAAATTAGTGATATTGTGAAGTTCATTCACCCCGGCCTGTGTAATGTTGCAATATGAACAGGTCACCTGGTGCCCTTTCCCTCTTTGTAATTCTAAAATGTTGCTCTCACCTTACTTGCAAAATTTATGCTTTCTTGTTAACATTTAATGTTTACAACAGGACTATCAGTCATGTAAGGATTTTTTTTAATGATAAATACAGTGGAACTTCGATTATTTGTCTCCCGGTTTCACGACGACCCGAATTTTACGACGAATCTGTTAGGTCCCGGAAATATCCCTATCGGAATAATGTATTAAAAACCTTGGTTATATGACGCAGTTTCACGCCGACCCCGCATCTTACGACGACATTCAGATTTTGTTCAAAAGAAAAACTCCTTTACTCGAATCAGGCGTGGACCAAATATTAATGAGTGCAAAATGTAGACTTGCGTTCCCCTAGGTTGATGATTAGAAAGGTAGAAAGCGAGACGGATGTCTTCTTGGAATTGAAAATTTAATCTCCTAAATGTTTATGCGCTTCTACACCGCAATCAAGTGTGCGTGTGTCTGGGGTCGTTACCTAGTCAAGCGCTATCCACACAAAGTAGCTCAAGTCGGCCGAAAAGCAGGTATTTTGTCGTTTTCGGTCCATGGAAACATTTTCTGGCCGACATACAGCTGATCTCCTGCCTTTGTCGCAGTCACAGGCTTGCGGACACATAAGGGCCCGACGCAGCTGTTCTCACTGTGAAAGATTACTTTCACTTGACGTCGACGTTCATACTAACAGCGGGACATCACTAGTTGCACTTCACAAAGCCGCAAATTACAACGTGCATAGCTCAGTCGCACACAAAGGCATTCTACGCACACTTGTGGTCAGTTGCCATTGTGTGATAGCGATGACACTGTGTCCGACTGTTCTGACGGGAGGCTATTGGCAACACTGTTTCGGTTTCATTTTCATGCGCAGGCAATTTTCGGACTCTATTTACCGGTACAAAGATGTGCTGTGGATTCATTTCTCTTTCCACTTAGTTACGCTGTCGCTGGCAAGAAGCGAGAATAATTTAATCTATCTTTCTAGTAGAGGCACAAGGTCGTGTCGTGGGCTTATTCAGGCGGTCTATACCCATTTTTTTTGGGACAAGGCTGAGTGTCATTGCTATATTTTTAGTTTTTCGATTATACGGCGCCCGGATTGTATGACTGTTTTGCGTGGTCCCCTGAAAGTCTTATAATCAGGGTTCCACTGTATAAAGGGAGGTTGAAATATCACGAACATTGGTTGTGATAATTTTGCCTAAATTGTTCAAAGGCTAGTGACATGATATTTGTATTGGACAACATGAAATTATTGAGTAAACATTTGCTGCTGTGCATGTTTGCTCTGTAAGTAATGCCTCTCTTCATGGCAGTTCGACACAGTAACTTGGTAATGTTTTACTACTTGCACACAACTTTTTAAGTCTGGATAATTGTCCGTTATGTTCTAACAAAGAAATAATGTAACATTTTGGTAATCAAATACCAATGACTTCAACTTGTGCTGAAAGTTAGGAATATTTATTCAGTCTGACTAAATTAATTTATGTGAGTGTACTCATACTTGTTCATGCTAAACAGGCTTTCGTGTAAAGTAAATATGAGTAATTATATATGTTCACGTACATCAAGAAATCAGAAACTCGGTTCAAAAGTAAAACTGCAGTTCACAGCAATTTTTGTTTTTGCCTTAACATTTTCTGTCTTGTTTAATATGATGAGCTAGATTGTGTACACCAGCGCACTCATGTCACGGTAATACTGCTCTACACCTTTGGATAGGTTATCCTGAAACATTGGGTGATGTAGCTGCTTACTAGGCAGTGATGCATGAAATTTACATATCCAATCTTCAATCATCAGGTGGTTATATATAGAGGTGTGCAAATATTCGAAATTTTGGATATTTTTTAAATAGTGTTTGCTATTCGATTTGCGTTGACATCTTTACTATTCGAACTTCTCAAAGATAAATGCAGTCAATGTCTGACTGCAAATTACACCTTAAAGGGGCCCTGCAACACTTGAGCATAGTCAGAAAATGCTGCTGATTGGTAGTAGAGGCTCCCGACATGCGAGCCAAATATTATAGCACGGGGCCTGAAATTCATAAATTATCAGGCAGCTAAAAATTGCTTTCTCTTCTCATGACAATCGTTATATGCCCAAAAATCACGTCAACGACCCAGCTATCAGCCATTCGCTGATTTGAACATGGCACGCTCGCTCGTTGCAGAGATCGTCATGGGAGGCCGCTACTTGTCCACGCTTGCACACGCGATCACACTGAAACAGCCGCGCATTCGAAGAAAAAAAAATTACTCAAGGTCGCGAAGCACGCATGACGTTTTTCTGTGGCCCTACCATCCCTCCCTGCTTAGCTTTCGTCGGGACGAGAGAAGAAAGAATGCAATTGCAGCATGTGCGAAACCTTTGCAACTCCACTTGCACTAGACGGATTCTTAAAATTTTTGCGGCATTGAATTCGTGAGGCAATAAGCTCTTCCAGTGAATTCATTGCGTAGTTACTTAAAAAAGTGATATTTAATACGCTTCACCTCATTACATTCTCGTATTGCGGCTAAGCTGCCTTTCAGGTTCCGCTCAGTTGAACTTCTCATGCATGAAATTGTCATTTTAAAAAAGTGATTCCTTAAGATTTTCAGTATGCTTCACCTCACCACATTCTCGTATTGTGACAAAGCTGGCTTTCAAGCACCACTAGTTACCGCTGCAGACTACAAAACACTGGTTCCAACATGGAGGTGATATATGTGGCAGAAATGGGGGGGCTTAGACAATGCTGTTTTGGACTTGAAATTCGAGCAAGTAGTTCAAAGAATCGTATGCTGAAGATTTTTACCGTCCAATTTTTTAAACGTTCTTTTATGTTGATATTTACGGTCAGGTTGGGAACTCCTAACTCGAAGGGAGCACGACCTTGTTTGCCACGTCAGTAGGATTCCACGGAAAATGAGGGAGGAGGAGTGGCTGAGGAAATTGCATATGTGCCTTTCACGTGTAGGGTGTTGTCGGCAACACTTCAGTTACACTAAATAGTGTATAAATACAATTCGGCATCCGCATTGTTTTATTTGGGTCAAGAGAATTATGATATACCACCCCGCCAGCGCTTTATCAACCTGGTGAAAAGAAACACTTTCATATTGCTATATCTTATTATAATATGCCTAGGGATTCTTTTTAACTTTCCAAGTTTTTGTTGTTTTTTTATTCACAATTTCGCATCAGGCTATTAAAAAAGCATTCGATTTTCACTTTGTCTTCACACTTCAATATTCAAATTTGTTATGCACCCAATTTTTTGCTATTTTCACAGCTCTAGTAATATTACATGATATCTCTAGATTTGCTGGGGAGCTGTGGATTTAGTATAACGCGAAGGGCTTTAGTGTATACTGTACTCGCAGACAAATTTTCTTGGCAGTGAAGGGAAGGCTACTGGGCTAAAGTGTGTGCGAACTGCTGAAGTATATGGTCCCACAATTGCATCAGTGTATTGCGCGTGAGAATGGTCAAAAACGTTATTTTCCCCAGATGCTGTTCATAAAGAGACTCGACGCACACTAATGAGATATTCTTATTTGTTTTACTTTATGCAGTGCCATTTTGCATTTTTGCACATGCGAAAACGTTGCGTGCACCACACAGTCAAAATGTCGTATTTGTCTATAGGTAAGCGCTCATCGCCCTCCAGCTATTATGACAAATCGCTGAATGACCTTGTGACAATCTCACTCGCGAATGGCTGTCCAAGATTGTATGCAGTGTTGTTATTGGAACATGGTCGTCATTCTAAGTGCTAGCGTAACAAAAAAAAGTTGTCCGCAAGTATAAGCCCCAAACCCTGCCTGCATTCTGCTGCAAACGAGTTTAAGTTCTTTGTGACTCCTGGCAGTTAGCATACATTAAGCTTTCTAGTACACCAGGACTTAAAAAACTCCCTGTTATAGAGAACAGTTATATTACCTCAGTTTATTACATTGGTATTCTACTGTAGCTTGCTTTGAAGCCAAAAGGGGAACATTATCTATTTTTACTTTAGCATGGCAATTTTTCTGTATGCTTTCAACCTCTGTCAAGCTCTTGAAATTGTTGAATCTGTTCTAACATGTTGTGATGCATTTGCATGCACCTTCATTACCCTCTGCATCTTGCTTTTGGTGCAGAGGTCGCAACGGTGCTATAGCACAGTTCTGGTTTTTTGGCTTGATGTTTAATTTTTGGTGTCAAGTTATTTCTGCCAGACAACATACACAAAGTGCCATTGTTTCTGTTCCCGTAGCTTGAGGCTTGCTTGGAAAAAGAGAAATTACATTCAATGTAATGTTGCATCAATGATAAATTATTTTGGGTTTTACATTTCAAAACCACAATTTGATTATAAGTGGAGAGCCCTGGGAATTTTCACTATCCGGTATTTTTAACATGCACTGACATTGAACAGTACACCGGCTTCTACCGTTTCGCCTCAGTCGAAATATGACCGCCTCAGCCAGAATTGAACCCATGCATGACCTGTGTGTCAGCAGCCGAGTACCGCGGCTCCTGTTCCACTGAGGTGGACGTTATGTAGCATTGTATGCAAGTGAAATAACAACCTGGTGCCACATGGTTGCGGGATGGAATCCTGGCAGCAGCGGCCGCATTTTGTGAATAGAGGCGGAAATGCTTGAGGCCTGTGTACTTATTTAGCACACGCTAAAGAACTCCAGGTGGTCGTAATTTTCTGGAGTCCTCCACTACAGCGTTACTCGTAGTCGTATCGGAGTTTTGGGACTTCGCTAAACAGGTGTCACATAGTGCAATTTGCATGAGTGGGTTGTGCAAAGTTTTCCACCCGTTGCAAACAAGTCGGTCATGATTTTTTCGTCGTCAGATATAGCATCGACAAAGTGCACGTAATGGCCTATAAATCTGTAGCAGATGCCTTGCAGTTTCATAGAATTGGATAATTGCATAGTGGTTGCTTCCCTAGTTAGCAAAAATCGTGATTTATGGCATGGTGGGCACCTCGCTTGCAAGTGTACTTGCAGCAGTTGCGCCTTTCAGCTCTCACTGTGCTGCAAGTACCACGCAGCACTTTATCTTGGGCTACAGTGAACTGCTAGTGGCTTTGCTCTTCACACAATAGAAGAAAGATTAGCAGCATAGATTCACAAATAGATTCGAAGCATAGCAATGCAAATGCAAAAAAGGGGCCACCTCACTGCAAAAAGAGGGGGTGATGGTCATCATGATTGACGTGGGTAGCTTTACATCTCCTTAGTTCCAAGCCTCCTGTAGTCTTTCTGCCAGCGAATGGTATGCAAGATGAGGATTGACTTTTCAATTTTAAAGAAGCTTGTATACTTTCTGGTTTTGAGGGCACGTACAAGTAAAAAAAAAATTTGTCACTTGAAAGCACACTTTTGTTACAGAACTGCAAGTACATAACAGTGATTGCAAAGTTAAAGTTGTGAATATAGTGTACCAGTTCTTTCAAAATATTCCTACTTTTACCGCTTTGGCAAGCATCGTCTTATCAAAAAATCATGATGAAGTAATACCTGCTGATACACTCCAAATTTGAAACAAGTGAGAGCTTGCTCACGTGAATAGGTCACGTGCAATTATTACACACACTACGTGCTGCCAAAGACCTGAGATGTTTACGCTGGTGTTTCATGTTGCAGGGTTTCCAGTACAAGATGCGTACAGTCTATGCCCACTTTCCCATCAACGTGACGACGTCTGAAAACAACACCTTGGTTGAGATCCGCAACTTCCTGGGCGAGAAGTACATCCGCAGGGTCCGCATGCAGCCTGGTGTCACGTGTGTCAACTCCACGGCGCAGAAGGATGAACTGATCCTGGAAGGCAACGACATTGAGCTTGTCTCCCGCTCTGGTTTGTTTCCGTTCCCTGCCTGTTGTTTATCGTTCATGTTGACGAATTGAGTAAGGGTGATCAACATAAGGCTTCATTTTGTTAATCCGCTATAATTTGAGGAGATATAAGCTGTGTTTATCAAGGTGATGTAAAATACTTTTAAAGGAAGCCTTTGAAAGGACGTAGAAAATAGTTTAATGGGAGTTTATTTTAGTGAGAAAAACTTGTAGTGGGTCTCTAGTCAAACAATACCAACAAAATGAAAAGCATTTCTGTGTAGACTATTTCTTTGTCTAAGATTCTATTGTGGCCCCGCCGCGGTGGTCTAATTAATGGCTGAGGTACTCAGCTGCTGACCCTCGGGTCGCGGGATCCAATCCCGACTGTGGCGGCTGCATTTCCGATAGAGGAGGAAATGTAGGCTCGTGTGCTCAGATTTGGGTGCACGTTGAAGAACCCCAGGTGGATCCCGACTGTGGCGGCTGCATTTCCGATAGAGGAGGAAATGTAGGCTCGTGTGCTCAGATTTGGGTGCACGTTAAAGAACCCCAGGTGGTCGAAATTTCCGGAGCCCTCCACTTACGGCGTCTCTCATAATCATGTGGTGCTTTTGGGACGTTAAACTCCACATATCAATCAATCGAAATTCTGCTGTGGGTAGGATGTGCCTCTGGCCGGTGGGATCTGAACCTGCAAGGCCTGTGACTAGACTAGGTGTATCACATAACAATTATTTCCTGGTGCATATAAGACAACTCTGAACCTCTCAATTTATGTGTTGGGGGAGGGGGGCTAAAGGTCAGATTTCACAGTTTATCGCACTTTTTAAGCATAAGCCTGTCCGAAGTATTAGTGTTCCATTCATAAAAGTGCTGCATCATATTAACCAAATGACCTTTTACAGACAACAATATTACAATGCTGATGCCATGGACAAGTTAGGGGTTTCGAAGCACCGTGGCTTCAAGCCTGTTTGCATTCCTGCATGTATATTCCAGTTGGTTGCTGCTTTTCTTGGGACGCTTGTTATAAAGGCAACATAAACTAAAGCTTGCACTCCGTCCAAGACCCCCTGGCATGGAATACTAAAAGTGACTTGTTTATAATGTAGCTCACATGTTTGTAGAGCACAATTTAAGTAAACAAAAAGAATTTAAGCTATTAATCAATGTAACCTGAAAATGTAGCATTCATAGTTCAAGTGTCTAAATTAAAAGCACTTTTTTTACCCTCTGCATTCTCAATTTTGGTGCAGAGGTCGCAACAGGTGCAATAGCATGGTTCTGGTTTTTTTGGTTTGAGAGCTTTTTCTGTGCTGTCAAGCTATTTCTGCCAGACGACATGCTGTTTATGGCATATTTCTTTCAGCTGCTAAACAACTTATGAAATTTCAGAGATTAGTTTTGATCTCATTTTTTTTAGCTGCAAGAATCCAACAATCTACATTTGTTCAAAACAAGGTTCTCATTGTTTCACAGCTGCAAGAATCCAGCAGTCGACGCTGGTTAAAAACAAGGATATCCGAAAGTTCTTGGACGGCATCTATGTTTCTGAGAAGGGTACAGTGGTCAAGGACGAGTGCTGAAGTGTCGCCCTGGAAGGCCAATAAAATGTGTGAAAGATGCATGCTGTGTTTTTGTAATGATTCATCACCTATCATGCAAAGATTATGTCAGTTGCTCATAAAGGCACTGTGTGCTGCAAGTTTAGGTTAATTGGACCCCGGGGTGCTAGAAGAAAAAAAACGTTCCGCAGAGTTCACAAGAATACCTTTCTGTGGCATGGCTGAACGAAGTAGTAAGTGCGACCTCTGCCCACGATGGTCGCATTGCGCTGAAATGTCAAGTGCGAAAACATGAGCGTGCTCCGGTTTCAGGAGCACATTAAAAAAAAAAAAAAGTTTGGTGGCGAAACACCCGAGCGTGCTTACCAAGTGTTTTATTATCAGGTGGTGATCCTGGCACATAAGGATCCACCCTTCTGTTTTACTTCTAATAAAGGTGGAGTTTTGACGCGCCGAAGCTACGGTAAGGATTTTGACCGTGTATCGTGACTGAATACAGCCTGACGATAGTTATAGCGCGAGAACAAAACGACGACGCAGAGACAAGAACGACACGAAAGACGAGCTTACGTCTTTCGTGTCCTTGTCTCTGTGTCGTCGTTTTGTTCTCGCGCTATAACTATCGTCATGTCATACCAACTAGCCCAAGCTGCCACACTTCTATGAATACAGCCCGTTTTTTTGTAAAGAACAATGGCTGCTGGGAGGATCTCGCCATTTATGTCCCAAGCAACGCCTCCCAGAAAAACTATACCTGGAACGTCGCTCTCTTCAATTGGGAGCCTCCTGCCAGCACGCAATCTCGGAGGCCACGCCTCCTGCCTTGTGTTGCGACCGGCCGCGGCGTGAGACCGCTCAGTCACATGACATCACGGCTGCTCGGAGGCAACTGTGAGAGCATTGCTGTGTTCGCAGGAGGCGGCCGTCGGAGACGCTTGCCTTGAAGGAGGAGGGTAAAATCAGAGGGTAGGCCAGCGCGTTCGCGGCTCACGTTCCAGACATAATTTCTTTAGGAGGCGTTGTCATTTCTCTGTCTGCGGTTTTCGGGTGTAGGTGGCAGCACATAACGCGCTAACGTGATTGTAGCTGGGCGAAACCCCTCTAGGCGTCCTTTCCCGCCATCTTGTTCACGTGGATACTCGCTGCGATCAGGTAACTGTCAAATTAAGTTATATTTATGCGTTTATACAGATAAACAGCTTTCTCAGTTTGCGACGGAATAATATACGCCCCATTCTCGGTCGAATCAGCCTCAGCGTGCTTCTACCTGGAGCGCGTTGCTTTGTGGACCACTTTAGTTGTGCCTGTGCGGCCGTATTATTTCCGAGCCGGCTTCAAGCAAACCGGGCTCGTGGAGAAGTATTAAACTGTTCGGAAGCATTCAAAACGGACATAAAAGTGTCAGCCTACTTCTAATTTTTCTGCTAGTTTTCTCTCAATGTTGGTGCCGCTGCTTTCCGGAGCAGCCGCGTTGTTGCTGCCGGTACGATTACGAGCGGTTGAAGCCGTGAAAGCAATTCGTCCGTAATATCTTCCTTTACGCAACGTATCAGCATTTAAGAATGATTTGTAATTGAATGCCGTTGAAGTCATTGGACTGCGCGTGTTCTTTCATTTCTGGCTGACTTCTCGTTAACTGGTGGCAATGAACATATGGTTTGAGGAAGGAAGGAGGTCACGCCTGCGGCAAAAAACATTTCTCAGCGAACCTCGTCTCTCATTTTTCAGCGAGTAGTGACAAGAGGCATGAGTTCACAGGATAAGTTAACAAGGATCGCCATTGTCAATACAGACAAATGCAAGCCCAAGAGATGCAAACAAGAGTGCAAGAAGTCGTGTCCTGTTGTGAGACTCGGTAAGAGTGACCCCCATTTGGCCTGCTGCGGAGGTTAGCTCCGTTCATGCGTTGGTTGCTCAAGTTTGCGACGCATTTCTTCTGTCCAGGCAAACTTTGCATAGAAGTAACGCCCAACGACAAGATCGCTGCGATATCGGAGAACTTGTGCATCGGTTGTGGTATCTGCGTCAAGGTGGGTAATCAGCCTCGCCTCTATGAATGGCATTACTTACGTTTACCTCGCGTTTCGTCATTAGTAGCTTACTGTACGCACTATAGTGCTGTAAGTCAGTGCAGAGGCGACAGTGTGCGCCGCATTGGTTTACGTAGTGTTTATTTTGTTGCAGAAATGCCCGTTTGAAGCCATTTCTATTATCAACTTGCCCAGCAACCTTGAGAAAGATACGACTCATAGGTACAGCCAGAACTCCTTTAAGTTGCACAGGTGAGTGATGTTGAAGATTTGCTTCTAATTGAGCAGAACATCATCAAGCATCTGTGCATCATGTTCCAGGTTACCTACTCCAAGACCCGGTGAAGTTTTGGGTCTGGTTGGGACAAATGGAATAGGAAAATCAACTGCCCTCAAGATCCTGGCTGGGAAACTGAAACCCAACTTAGGTCGTTATGGAGTAAGTAGAAAAGGTTGTGTGTGCTTCATGGGTCACTCGACATAACACATTTGAACAAATAGTGCATTCTCATTTCTTACCCGTGCAGTTTCTCATCTCTTACCCGTGCAGTGGAAATAATGTTCATTTCCAGCTCCACAATACGGCTCCTGCTGTTACTTAATAAAAAAAAATTGCAGGCCGAACATTGACTTGCTAGGGTGACATGTTTATTCAATTACATGTATACTTGGAATTGCAGAGAACTGAGGTAATTGGTACATTTTCATTCCAAGAGAGACAGGGTGTGCAAAAGTGGACACAAGAAGGATGCTGGGACACCACAAACGTCTACTAACAACCGTGCTGTCTTGACATCCTTGTGACCATGTTTGCGTGCCTTCTCTCTTTTAAAATGATTACGTACCTCTGTAAATAGAGCAATATCTTTAGTTGTAGCAACTGTGCTGGATACTTTTTTGGAAAATTTAAATTACATTCGGTAAAATGAGCATGATCGGAGTGTTTGTACTGTTTTTAACAGCAACCTTTTCTGCTTCGTGTATTCCACCAATATTAATTTTTGGCGCCTCGCCGCGGTGGTCTAGTGCCTAAGGTACTCGGCTGCTGACCCGCAGGTCGCGGGATCGAATCCCGGCTGCGGCGGCCGCATTTTTGATGGAGGCAAAAATGCTGTAGGCCCGTGCACTCAGATTTGGGTGCGCTTAAAGAACCCCAGGTGGTCGAAATTGCCAGAGCTCTCCACTACAGCGTCTCTCATAATCATATGGTAGTTTTGGGACGTTAAAACCCACATATATAATATTAATATTTGGTGTTATAATGGACACCAGTTCTTGTATGATCTACTTTGGCGTGTCACTTTGAAGTTATCATGTGTCTGCTTCTGCATACGTATCAAGCATTACCGCAATTTCACTCACTTGTAATTTATCTCCATGCTCATAAAGGATCCTCCAGACTGGACGGAGATTCTGCAGTACTTCCGCGGTTCGGAGCTTCAGAACTACTTCACCAAGATCTTGGAAGATGATCTGAAAGCGATTATCAAGCCCCAGTACGTCGACCAGATTCCCAAGGCTGTCAAGGTAAGCACTTTCACGCTTAACTTACCAGTGGGATTATTGACAACTAGTAAGCTTCTCTAAATGCTGGCTAAAATGTGTGTGTGGGCTCGTTTGATATGCCTGCATCTGCTGTACAATATGCATTCATCAGTAGGCCAAAATGCCCTTGCTTTGGCCTCACAGTTTTATCCTCCACGTTACGAGAAAACTGTGGTCTTTTCACAAACTATGTTGCTGGAGGGCTGTTTCATTCTGTTGCAGTGAAGAAGGTTATAGGTTTCCAGTGGCAGCATTTGGGGGGGAGGGGGGGGGGGCTGGTGTTTGAATGCAAAATTTAAGGTGTGCTTAAATCTAAAAAGCAACTGTAGGAAAAAATTGGTGCAAGTGAACTTACATGTGGCTTGGGGGAGTTGCTTGATCAGTTTTCTTGAGTTTGGCTGCCTCAATAATTGACTTCTGCGTAGTTACCGTAAGTTGCTTTGGGTTTTACTGCTTCTTCCTTAGTGTCCATGTGCTGACTTCCGACAACGTAAGAAAAGGCTATTCCTTGACACCACCTATCCAAGAACTTTTGTTTTTAGTCCGTGTTTGTCTCTTGCGTACTACAGAATGGATGCTGCCTTAAGTTCAGAAATACTGTGTGACAGCTCTCGGAGCTTGGTGAACTTTGCTGTTGGTGAACTGGTGCATATTTGCTGTGATAAAGAAAAGTAGGGTGAAGCATTGTGTAGTTCCTTGTATAATCTGTACTCTTTTGCAGGGATCTGTGCAGCAACTCATAGACAAAAAGGATGAAATGAAGAATCAGGATGAAGTGTGCAGCGTGCTCGGTTCGTATATCTTTTATTAATAGAAAGAAGCTTTACGGCAGCCAAATCTAATTGACTCTTATGGAGTGGTGTAAAAGTCTTGATGTTACTCGGCAGCCTTAGAAAAAGATGGGGCATAATTTGTTAAAATTAAGAGGAATGGTGAACTTCTGAATCTTGGAAGCATAAATCCATCCTTTTTCTTTTTTGCAAACACTTTCGAGGTGCAATGCAAAACTATAGCCCATTGTACCTAGCATTATAATGAGACAAGTGTTGCGACTCAGTAAGCTTAAGGAAGGTAATATTGAGGGCTCATATCTTTGTTGAATGCAACTTTGATCAAAACCGTTAAATTGTGAAGCCAAAGAACCTTTCTCGGCTTTCTTATCTACTCATTTTCATCGGTGCAGTAAGCTGTCTCTTATGAAATATAGCAGGGGCAAATATGGTGTGCATTTAGTTTTGTGGATTATTTCAAGTTATTATGCTACATAACTGAAAGTTGAGTAGCCATTTTACCAACTTACAAGCAGTGCATTTCAAGAAATTTTATTTTAGTAAACCTGCCCCTATTTTCTCTCTCAGTGCCTCCACTTTAGGCACTTTACCGTACTGCACCTGTTTGCAGTAATTGTGTAGTTGAAAGTTGCAAACTTGCTTCTTTTTTTTTTTTTAACTCTTTAATTCTTAGTACAGTTGAACCCCTTTATAAGAGGCAGCAATTCTTGTCATGTCTCTTATAAGCGGAGTACCACGCATGCATTTTCTTATCAGCCCGTATTTTACTGTAGGCACACTGGTGTCTCTCTTAAACCCATTTGTTTCTTATATCAGTGTGGCATGGTTGGCCCCTTAGTGGCCCCTAATGTTTGACTGTGTATAAAAAAGCTTGATACCTAAACACGTCACTTGACTTCAACTGTTAGTACATCATGCCTGTCTTTCTGTTTTTATGTGATCAAACAAGAGCTTCCAGGGCAAAGTTTCTTGTTAATGCTTGTTTCACCTGTCACTAGGCCATGTGTCTGACACAATCTTAATTAGAATAAGTAGATGGTAAAGCCAAGGAAGGTATAGGGGATCTCAATTATGTTGTTTTAAGTGCATTGTAGTAACTGCGATAAAGATGGAAAGAACTCCATACTGTGTTCTTCGTGTTTTCCAAACTGTGTTCCTCAAACTTAAATGGAGCACATTATGATGGCCCTCTTTTTGATGCAGACCTCAACAATGTGAGAGACAGAAATGTTGACGCGTTATCCGGAGGGGAGCTGCAACGCTTTGCCTGTGCCATGGTGTGCATACAGAAAGCAGACATGTAAGCATGCTTGTCATTGTATCCAGCATGAGCTTTTAGTTAATGGTTGATGCTGTCGGGCACTTTATTAATAATGCCTGAGCGTTAGAGGCACCATTATGCTCAAGAAGTGTGTGTGAGCCTACTGCTTGCAATAGCAGTGGGCCATAATGTTAGAAAAAAAAAGCAAATAAACAGGCAAAACAAAATCTTTTATAATAAGTGGCAATTGAATAAATGAAAATTGGAACCAAGGGCCTCTAGCAGAGAACCCAATTCTGTAATTGTTACACCGTGAATGCGCGTTTCATTGAAATTATTAGAGCACCAACATGGATTTTTTATGTGCAAGCATGCATGTTGAGGCAATGTGTTTTCATATTGCTATAGACGTATGTATGTGAATCTTAGCAACTACATGCCATCTTTATATGTCGTACTTCAACTTGCACAACGCTCAGTCTGAGTCTGACAACGCTTCACAACTGAGTGGGTCAGAATTTAGTATTGTGCTTGGGCTTTCAAGTCACTTTGCCTGGAAGAACCCCTAATTTATTCATTTCTTTCAGATTCATGTTTGACGAGCCCTCAAGTTATTTGGACGTAAAACAGAGGCTCAAGGCTGCTCAGGCGATCCGCTCCTTGATTCATCCGGAAAAGTAAGGTTGGCTCTGCATGTGTGTTTCCACAAGAATTGTATTCGTGATCGTGACATACAGTCCAACCTGCTTATAAAGAGCTCTAAAGTGCCACGTTAACGTTAAGTGGTCGTTATATCAGCGGTTTGCTGCATGTCGACTCATCCTTGAAAATGTGTGCTTTGTGGCCATTTTTTTTTTTTTTTTGCTAACAACTCCGTTGCTGACAAGGTGGGCCTTTATGTGCATTACGTGACATCCGCTTGCTCACGAGTGAATTAAACCACGTCTTCAATGAAGTCGCGTTGTTCCAATTGTAAAGAAGAAAACACATCGTTGGCAAGCAGCATCGCCACCGCTTGGGTGCTGGGCTGATCGTCGCCGGCATCTGCCTGAACGTTGCTCTGTCCCGATCGTGTTTTTATCGTAGAGCTGCCATCGCAACACACGTCACTTAAACCCCTTTTCAACTGGTGGAGGGTGCTGACATTCCCCGTTGCCTGAACTTGGGTGCTGCCATTCGCAGTCGCCTAAACCTGGAGCTGTGCAACCGAACACTACCACCCATCATGGCCACCAACAACGCGCAACCTGGCTCTTCCACTCCATCCTCCAGCAACCCCGGTGTGCTTCACTTGCGAGAGCCCACGGTCTTTAGCGGAGCTGATGAGACCGACGTGGAAGACTGGTTCACTAACTAAGAACTGGTGAGCGCAAACAACAAGTGGGATGACGCGGACAAGTTGACTAACGTCATCTTTTACCTCACTGACGTTTGCGCAATGTGGTATAACAACCACAAAAACGGCATTACGACGTGGTCTATCTACAAAACGTCCTTTGCTGGCGTTCTTGGCCGACCCGCTGTCTGCAAGTCCAGGGCCGAACAGCGCTTGCTGACTCGCGCACAGAAGCCATCAGAATCGTTCACTGGTTACATAGAAGACATTGTTGATCTTTGCTACCGCGTAAGCACCGCCATGCCCGAGTCTGACAGCATTCGGCATATCCTCAAAGGGATAAATGACAGCGCATTGCAGACACTCCTGGCCAGTAATCCTGCCTTCGTTGCGGAACTTGTCACTTTATGTAAAGTCTCGACGAGTTGAGGAAGCAGTGCACCCTGACTCGGCCATTTTCCTCACACGCCGACTCTCTCTCCAGTTTTACTTTTGTTCCCGATCACTAATCGACCCTGCAAGAGATTGAAAACTTTGTGCGTGAAGAAGTAGCTCGGCAACTGTCGTTGATTCCCTTCACGCAGCAGCCGCCGTCCTCTCGTTTGCCCTCACCACTCTGCGACGTTATTGTTGAAGAGGTAGCTCAGGCTGTTCCCGTCGCTGCCCACCAGCAGCCTGTGGCCACGCCTGTTTTCCATGCGCCGGCTATGCAGCCCGTAGCTGCGCCTCTTACGTATGCCCAGGTGGTACACAGCAGACCCCACCAGCAGCATTTGCCACCTATGTCTTCAATTGCTCCCCACTCTGCCCCTCTTTTAACACCTTGGGCGACACCGCGAGTCGGCAATCCCTGGCGCACTCCTGCCAATCGACCGATCTTCTACAGCTGTGGTACTCCAGGACATGTGGCACGATATTATCGCTGTCGCTTCCAACCGCTCCACGATGCTACTCTACTGTTCCCGTATGACCCACAGCCCCTGCACCTACCTTCTCCATATCCCTCACCGCAGTATGGCTACACTAACCTTCCCGAGTCTGTCACCCCAGCCCCCATCTCAGACTCGCTCTCCGCGCTCCCTGTCTTCTCGCTGGCGATCACTGTCCCCAATGCGTCCTCGACCCGCTTTCTCCAACCGGGAAAACTGAACGCCGCAGTTCCAGAGGCAAGAACTGCGCCTTTGTCGAAATGCCCAAGTCCTCGCACTTCACCTGCTAACGTCGTCGCCATATCTGTCAATGGTGTCTCCACCTTTGCCCTCGTCGACACAGGTGCTGCCGTTTCTGTTATAGCTGCCCAGCTCTGCCGCTCCCCACGCAAAGTGACCACGCCGCTCTCTGGACTATCGCTTCGTACGGCTAGTGCACAACCAGTTCGACCTCTCGGCACCTGTACGGCCCGCATATTCATCCAAGGCTCTATGTCCGTTGTCGAGTTCATTGTCCTTTCGGTGTGCTCTCATGACGTTATCCTTGGGTGGGACTTCATCATGCCGTCACATCATCTTGCCGTCATCGACTGCGCACGCGCTGAAGTTCAATTTTCGCACCTGTGTGACGAACCTATGCACGAAACTCTTGATCGGTCGCCAAAACTCGTTGTGCGTGAAGACACTGAAATTCCGCAAATTCTGCCAGCCTCTCTTGCCGTTGTCCCTGTTTGCTGCGATGACCATAACGATGCTACAATAATGTTTACACCTTCCGACATTTTCATGAGCCGCAAAGCCGTTTCTTTGCCTTTTGCTACACTTGACATCACTGCTGGCCCAACCAATATTTTCGTCCTAAACCCCCTTTCTGCAACGCTTTTGCTACTTGCCGGGGAATGTCTCGGTCGAGTGGAGTACCTTGATTCTTCTTTCTTTCTAAACATGCCAGACGAATCGTGCAGTAGCACCTCGACCGAACTTCATGCCCTTTCCCCACTGGAATGCTCGTCGAGTGACATCTGCTCCAGTTCCATCGCCGACACCTTAAGTGCTCAAGAACACGCCGAGCTTCTTAATCTTCTCCAGCACTTCGTGAATTCATTCGATGTTTCTCAGCCGCAATTGGGTCGCACTTCCGCAGTGCAATACTACATTGACACCGGTTTGCACCAGTCATTGCGTCAAAGACCGTACCGTGTCTCTGCTGCAGAATGTCAAGTCATCAACGACCAGCTCGAAGAGATGCTACGCCGTCACGTTATTCAACTATCGCACAGTCCTTAGGCATCTCCTGTCGTTCTAGTTCGAAAGAAGGATGAGTAGATTCGATTTTGCGTTGACTACCAGCAATTAAACAAGGTGACGCTGAAAGACGACTATCCATTACCGCGCATCGACGACGCCTTTGACAGCCTCCAAGGAGCCGAATTCATCTCCTCCTTAGACTTACGATCTGGACACTAGCAGGTTCCTATGGCAGAAGCTGATCGCCAGAAAGCTGCGTTCATTACACCAGATGGCCTGTACGAATATAACGTAATGCCTTTTGGGCTTTGTAATGCTCCTGCCACGTTTGAACGACTCATGGACAACACACTGCAGGACTAAAGTGGTCTGTGTGTCTATGCTACCTCGATGACATTGTCGTTTTCTCTCCCGATTTTCCTAAACCTCTGTTTCGGCTTCAACCGAACCTTAAAAAGTGCTGCTTCGCCGCGCGAGAGCTGCCCATCTTTGGGCACATAGTATCCAAGCATGGTGTTCTCCCCGACTCTGCAAAACTTCGTCGTGTCACTGAGTTCCCGAAATCTTCTACGCTGAAAGAATTACGCAGTTTCGTCGGATTATGCTCGTACTTCCGGCGCTTCGTTCAAAATTTCGCGTCAATCATATCACCACTGACCAACCTCCTACGCAGTGGCGCAGACCTTTCATCCTGGTCTCCTGACTGCGACGTCACGTTTGCCACGCTCCGTAGTCTGCTAACCTCTCCTCCCATTCTTCGGCATTTTGACCCAACAGCTTCCATGGAAGTTCACACAGACGCTAGCAGGGTTGGTCTTGGTGCTGTCCTCGCCCAACGAAAGCTGTGCTACTCCGATTACTTCGTCGCTTATGCGAGTCGCACGCTCACTAAAGCTGAGGCCAATTACAGCGTCACTGAAAAGGAGTGCTTAGCGCTAGTGTGGGTTCTGCGCAAGTTCCGCCCTTATTTGTACGGTCGCCTATTCGACCTGGTAACGGACCACCATGCACTTTGTTGGCTCGCCACATTGAAAGATCCTTCTGGCCGCCTAGCTCAGTGGGCATTGCAAATCCAGGAGTACAACATTCGCGTGATCTATCGGAGCGGACGCAAGCACTCTGACGCCAACGTCCTGTCCCGTTCGCCTTTACATCCGAACTCGGCCTGGGGAACCACTGGTACCAACTCCGTCGCATCTCTCGACCTTGACTCCTTTGCCAGTGAACAACACAAGGACCCGCAGATCGCTTCCCTTTTTGACTGTCTCTCTGGATAGTTGACCACTATGGTATCACGATCTCTGCGACGTCAAGCTGCTCATTCCGCCATTCGTGATCGGCTGCTACACTGACGCAACTATGCCCCTGAAGGTCGTAAGTGGCTCTTGGTTGTTTCCCCCGCAGCTTACGATCACAAATATGCGCCTCCTTTCACGACGATCCCCAATGTGGCCATGCCGGAGTTTTCAAAACTTACGAACTTATTCGCCATTGTTTCTACTGGCGCGGACTGTATAATTTTGTTTGCAAATTTGTTATGGGCTGCCCCGACTGTCAGCGCCGCAAATCACCGCTTTTCCACTCGTCCGGTGCGCTTCAGCCGCTTTCATGCCCTGCCAAACCTTTCGATCAGATCGGAATTGATTTCTATGGTCCTCTATAAATAACATCAAATAAAAATCGCTAGATCATAGTCGCTGTGAACCATTTAACACGCTATGCTGAGACCGCCGCCCTTCCAAGTGCCACTGCGTGAGACGTAGTATCCTACGTCCTCCATCGCTTCATACTACAACATGGTGCACCTTGAGAACTACTACCGTATTTACTCGATTCTACCGCGCCCTCGATTGTAACGCGCACCCGATTTCCACCGCGAAAAAAAAAAAAAAAACGTAAGACACCGATTGCAACGCGCACCCATTTTTCTCGCTGGCCCGCACGATCACACCACTCGAAAAAACGACTCCTTTCGGGAGCGTCTTCTATTTAAATATGAGGTACGGGCGAAGCTTGTGCCCATCTGACGTCTAACAGAGCATTGCCGTCACTGTAGTTTTACCGTGGACCGATGTCAGCACGCGAACTTGCTTCGCCCCCTTCTTCTCGACGGTTGTGGTGCCAGGCATGTCGAAGTAAAGAGGCGTCTGATCGGCATTCCTGATTTGCCCAAGCAGGTAGCCGTTGTTGCGCCGCAAGTTTAGGACGAACCTCTGAAAACTGTGAAGCTCTTCATCGTACTCCTCCGCAAAACTTTTCGCATATGCATGTTCCCCTTCGGAGGAAAAAGCCTTTCCTCTTCATAAAGTTAGTTAGCCAGCACCTGCTCTCTTTAAACTGGCTCCGCATTAGACCGTTTTGTAAGACTAATTGCATAGCCCGCACTTGGAGCAGTTCTGTCGTCACGGGCCTCTGTGCCGCTCGCTGCTCAAGCACATACTCGCCGAGCAGCTCTTTAATTTGCGGAAACCGACCCTGCTGTAGTCCACTGAAGCCTTTGCATGAAGCTTTGCTGTTGACAATCTCCTGCTTTTGTTTCCGCCGGTCCCGCACGCACGTTTCGGGAACTGCGAACGACCGCGATGCGGCCCGATTTCCGTCCGTTTCTGCACACGCGATGACTTTTCTTTTAAAAGCGGCATCGTGGTGCACTCAAGTTTTTGGAGTCGGCCCTTCCACACTGTCGATGCTAATGCACTACTAGATGACGAACTCCTCAGCACACGTACGAAGTGCCTCACATGGGAAACACATAGGCAGAAATGGCCAACGCGCCATGCCGACGCACATAGGGGGCCGCCATTTTGGATTTGCCGATGGCAATAGATTGACCGTAATTTTTGTTCGTACTCGATTCTAACGCGCATGCGATTTATGAACTCGCTTAACCGGAAAAAAGGTGCGCGTTAGATTCGAGTAATTACGGTAAGTGACCGAGGTCGAGCCTTCCTATCAGAAGTCGCCACGGCTCTGCTTTCTGAATGCCATCTTTTTCATCGCAAGATCACGGCATACCACCCGCAGACAAACTGGCTCACGTAGAGATTTAACGACACCCTCGGTGATATGCTCGCAATGTATGTGACATCTCATTATACTAACTGGGATCCCATTCTTCCATTTATCACGTTCGCATACAACACCGCGGCACAGCCTACCACTGGATTTTGACCTCTCTTTTTCTTTTATGGACGCGAACCTTCTTACACCATCGACACTCTCCTTCCATACCGTCCGACGCATCCGAATGCCCATCTGTGTCCGAAGCTGCCCGAAAAGTGGAAGAGTGCCGTGAACTTCCACGCACCTTACCATCACAAGAACAGCAGCGCCAAAAAGAAAACCACGCAAGCTCTTCACAAAGCCACAGCTATTCCCCGGGATCACTTGTATGGCCGGTTGTTCCTTACCAAACACCTGGCCTTTCCTCAAAACTCGTCCCAAAGGACGAGGGTTCTTACCACCTTTTGGAGCAAACCTCGCCGGTGAATTTTCTCATTGAGCCACTTTCCCCATCTGAGGACATGCGCCGGCGTGGATGGACATCGTCCACGTCGCCCGCCTTAAAGGGCCACTCACCAGGCCCCATACCAAATTTTAGTTAGACAGTGCAAGTTGTTAGGTGTTCGATGGGGAACATTTTGCCACAAAAAATTTTTCGAACCGGTTCATTACGAGCGGAGAAAACAGGTTTTTTGAAGCGGCGCAAAAAGAGGGCGAAAGGAGACGAGCTCGAATCCCTTGCCGCTCCTCCGCGTAGCCAAACCTTTTCCCCACCCTCTCCAGCATCCGACCAAGACGTGATGTTCACATGACGTGACCGAACAAGCCCAGTCCCCGTGCACGCGAGTGGCATTGCTTTGTTGACCAGCGTTATTTTGTGGTCTTCTGCCCGTTTCTGCGAGATTGTTTGGAAACGCTGGCTTAGACGCGGTAGAATAGATGAGCACAATGAGTGCGTGAACGCGTAGGAGCGTTCTATGGCGGTCGTCTGCTCAATGCGCTGACCGTGGGGACCCGAACGCATGTGAAACGCTAGCACATTAGCCCCGCATCTCGTAGCATTTCCCAGGAAAAATGTAAGAAAAACGTGCACAATTCATTTTTGCGTCTCATTATTTATTTCAAGTTTTATTCATCTCTTAAAGCAACATACATAAACTACGCATGTTGTGTTAAATAATTTTTGCCATGTCACGTGGTATACTGTTGACAACGTCAGAGCAGAGTCGTCTACGTAGAGGTCCAATGTGACCGCAGTACTGTGTACCTACGCTTTCGTCATTCCTACGCCTACGTCATGCCCTCATTCACTATGCGTGCATCGGTAAAGGGAAGGGCGAGCAGCTTTCATCTTGAAATTTGACCCATTTCCGCGGCGCTTAGCGTTCCAAATTTTGGCAGACGTGATCATGAACGCCTCGTCTATGCAGTGCGCTTGTCAGCTCAAAATTATCAAACCTGGTGAGTGGCCCTTTAAGCCATACCATAGCCCTCGGCCTCCAGACTCTTAGGTCGCCAGGATGGCTCTTTTTCGGCGGGGGCAAATTGTGAAGAAAACGCATTGTTGGCAAGCAGCCTCGCCACCACTTGGGTACTGGGTGCTGAGCTGGTCTTGCTCGCCTCGTGCTGATCGTCGCTGGCATCTGCCTGAACTTTGCTCTGTCCTGATCGTGTTTTCATCGTAGAGCCGCCATCGCAACACACGTCAATAAACCCCAAACACCTTTTCACAATGAAGTATGGTACTGCCACGTGAAACGAATTATCCTTCACTACACTTGGTCACAACTTATCCTGACATTTGGGCGAAGGCTCTGGAGGCAGGGCTTTCGCACATTCGTGTTGCTCCTCATGTAGCATAGCAGCTTGTGGCCGATTTCAGCTGTGCTTGCTAGCATTGTTAACACGTTTAGGAAAACACATACTGGAAAAAATGTTAGTGGGAAACATTTCAACTGTTCAGTGTGCACTTTAGTGTCATATTACCAGCAAAATTTTTTCGAGAGATGGCGTGTTTGCGGCGACACACTGACCTACTACATCAGGGACGTCATGTTTACTTGGGAAAACGGGCGTGCTGAAAAGGCAGCGCTTTCTAGGAAATGGAAAAATAAGAAGGCATTCCTGTTAGGTAAACACCGTATTTACTCGCATAACAGGTGCACTTTTTTTCCAGAAAATCCAGCTTCAAGTTCGGTGTGTGCCTACTATGCGGGAAAAAAATTTTAGAAATTTTATTTCTAACTACGTACTGCATAGACTGCTAATAACGTATGCGTCACTGAAGTCAAAAGTATCTGTGTTAAAACCAAAACAGCCTTCTTTATAGGCTGCGCTAACGTAGAACGTGTTGAGCATGCAGCTCGCGTATCTGAGAATCGAAACGTGCGATGCATTTCCAAAAATTAACAGTGGAAGAAACTAATGCCAACGAAACTAATGCAAACGAAAAAAAGAACTGAAAGATTCTACGAAAAGAAAGCGCCATTTCGGAAATTCGCCGGTTACGTTTCAGGCCGCATGAATTATTTGTGCGCTGAACAGTACCAATCGTGTGGTTTCGCGGGCTTGCACCCCATCTTCAAGACATTGCAATCAAATCGCAAACCACCATTTGAGTGTTACAAGTGCCAGACAAGCCCCCTTTTCTTCAAGTAGAGCCACCGAAAAAAGTTAAGTTGATTCTGCCCAAAACTGCATTATGATCGCCCGCGACTGCCACCGAATAGCACACAGTGGTTAGGCCTAGCCTACGGTTCGGCATGTTGTTGTGGGAAGTTCGTACTAGACAGAATGACGATTGGGCATGGAAAATATCGCACTGAAGCACTGATCCAAGAGCAGAACACATGGTACAACGTTTAGATTCGTGGCCAGGAAATCAATGGCGACAAAAGTCCGTTGAGCTTGTGCAAGTCCACGTATAGCAGCAAAGCTGAAAGCTCACGTCGGAAAGCCGAAAAGCTTTTAATTTTGCGAATGAGGTAGTAAACGTGATGACGACATGTGTTCCGACAGGGGCACACTTGTCAAAGACGCGATTGCGCATTCCATACGAAGCGCAGACGGCTGGCTAGCGGCCGTAGTTATGCTTGCACATTGGTGCACAGGTTACTTCGACACCCAGGCAACTGCCCTTCTTCCACACTTGGCGAGCCTGCAGAGCTGGTGCAGCGCTTTCGTGGTCATTTTTTTTTTCCCCGCTTCAGGTAATGTAAGAGGGTGTCGAATTGCAACCATGCAAACATAGTACAAAACTACTAATCATGGCCAAGTTCGGGGTGCACCTATTATGCGCATAAATAAAAAATATCCAATTTCTCCCGACCAAACTGTGGTTGCGCCTATTGTGCAAGTTAATACGGTAACTGTATTTTCCTACAACTTACTGCAACTGTTTGTGTCTCATAATAAATACGGTTGAATCCACTTGTAGCGATTTGTGGTGTAACAACCTATCTGTTCTAATGACCATATTTCGGTACACTTACACATTTCCTATGCCACCCAATGAAACTGCGTCCACATATAGCGAACATTCTATAATGAACACTTTTGACACGGTCGCGGTAAAGGTATCGCGCATACGAAGAGAAAAGAAGAAGTTAAAACTCACCGCAGTCTACAATATTCTGTTCTCAAGTAAACTACAGCGGAGAATGTGCAAGCGTGTGTCTCTCAAATGTGTTAGAATGCTTCGTATGGGCCATACTTTTACTGTGATTGTGTCATAAGTGTTTGTTGTAAAACTAGGAGGCCTTTAAAACTGTTTGCAGTATGTAGACAAGTTTCAATTGGTAGCATGGAAAAATCGTAAGTGCACCGAAATGTGGTCGTTATAACTGATAGATTGTTATATAAGTGGGTTCGACTGTATCGCATTTGAGGCTCTGAAATAACAGTGTGCAAATTGTAAGGGTGCATAATACGGCGAAATGAAACATGCTATTCTTAGGGAACTTTATTAGATTACAATTTCTAGACCCCAGAAAAGTTTTAAAAATAAAATTTCAGGAAAACTTGTTCTCACACACACTTTTAAATACAAATATACATATTGCCTAACGAGGACAACCATTCAAACCAACGAGTACAAATTCAATTCTTTTCTGATGGTTTCAAAGGAAACCATCAGAAAAGACCAATTGCGAGAAATAGGTTTCCTTTAATAAATAGCAGTTTTACAGTTTTTTTTTTCCTTTTTAAAAGCTTGCCCTCACATTCTGTCTGTGCTTGATAGGGCATTTTTCATGTAGCATGGGAATGTTTAATGCAAATTGTTCCTTTCTGTGATGCTGGCCCTTCATAATAGTTAAGTGTTATGTCTTACAGAGTTGGAGATAGCATCATTCTGGCACTACAGGTACAGTTTTTTCCTTCGTTTTTGAGTGCATAGATCTTCACTTTACTCAAAAAAAAAAAAAGACAGTAAGCAGATATCAGTATTCATTTGCACAGTGCCATTCACAGCACAGTGGTTTTGTTTCAATGCGATGGGTGTACGTTCAATGTGTTGCTCGTGTCCTCTCGCAGGTACATCATTGTTGTAGAGCACGACCTGTCTGTGCTAGACTACCTGTCCGACTTCATTTGCTGCTTGTACGGTGTGCCTGGTTGCTACGGTGTGGTCACCATGCCGTTCTCTGTGAGGGAAGGTAGGACTTAGTTTTCAGTGCACATAACATTCCACGAGCCTCCAACAAATATGTCTTGCAGACTGGTGTGTGCACACTTGATTTCATCTCATATCGTTGTCCTCTATGCAGGCATCAACATTTTTCTCGACGGTTTTGTGCCAACGGAGAACCTGAGGTTCAGAGACACTTCGCTAATCTTCAAGGTTGCCGAAACAGCTACGGAAGAAGAAATCAAGCGGATGTGCCGTTACGAGTATCCCAACATGAAGAAGTGTTTAGGTAAGCTGCCATGAAGTAGGTGACGTGCATGTGCAGTTAAGAAAAGGTTTGAAGTTTTATGGTATGTATTTATTTGACGGTGCGTTTCTTTACGACAGGTGACTTCGAAATGAGTGTGGATGCTGGCACATTCACAGATTCCGAGATCATAGTGATGCTGGGAGAGAATGGCACGGGAAAGACAACCTTCATCCGTATGATGGCTGGCCGATTGAAACCTGATGAAGGAGGTGCGTTTTGGCCTTGTGTGTTTTTCTGAGTGTTGAACATGAGTATATATTTCGGTTTAAGGGGGAACGCGGCTTTGGTATTGCGAAAAATGGCACAAAAACTTGATTTTTTGAAGATCAAGTTTTCATTTTTTTAATCCTTTTTCAATTGATTCTAAAATATCTACACGGAAAACTGTGCAGAAGTGCTTTGGAAAATTTTTCCCACCCTCCTAGGTTACGAAACTTTTATCTGGAAATCGCGAGAAAACAGCGATTTTCAAAAAAATTACAGCTTCGCGATGGCGCGGCCGGGAGCCGGCTTCTTGAGCTTATCGGAAAGAGCATTTTTCCGTGTTTAAATTTCCCATCTCAGCTGGCTCTTCTCTTTAAAAACAAGCGCACAAAAAGCAAATGTTTGAAGGTCGTTTTGAGGCTTCTGATTGGCTGTGGCCATCATGTTGCCTCAGCTTGCCTCCCCATTGGCCCTGTGCTTGCTCTGGGAGATCGTCGTCTGCTGTTTGTCCGCCTCGAGGACATGGCTGTCGAAAATCGCTACATTGTGACATGTTCACGGCTTGACGATCACTTAGGATATAATTACACTTTAGTTATGAGCTGTAAGCGGATGCACAATCAGATTACTACGAGCGGGCGTGCAGAGAAGTGCGGCGGGGCATCAGAGTCCTTAGGCCAAACTCCGCTGACGGCGGGACTGCGGAGAAGAACGATGCGTTAACGCACTCGTGCCGACGTGCTTCTTCGCAAGCAATGAAGCATATCACTTGCTAGCTCCTCGGAACTGCGGATGGGCATTTTACACATCAACAGCGGACCCCACAGTCAAGCTTGTCACCCCCAACCCCCCCTCCACTACAAAGGATTGCTCGGAACAGCGACTAGCAGTATCGCGCGTCATCACTCGAAAATAAATGCGATACCAAGCGCAGTGCACGCCGATTTTTTGTCATCTTAGCTACACTTTTCGCGCATTGTTACCGAACGCCGCCGCCAAGTGCATCATGCACCAGCTGCAGTGTCCACGCGGCCGCGCACTCCACGGTTAGTATATGGAGTGCTGTCAGTAAGCTTTTGTGATGTGATTTAGACGTGCTTGGAGCCATGCTTGGTATCGCCGCGATCGTCCATGAATGTTCCGAGACAATGAGTCTCGTAGATTAGCGTTTCCGCGATCAGCCTTATGATGATGTGTTTCACGGCTAGAGTGGCAAAAGAGCATGTATGAAGCAGCGGCACGAATTTCTATATGCCCGTCTCATGTCATTAAATAAACTGCTAAAAAATTTCTGTGCCACCAGTCTCCTGCCCATAACTTTGTTATATAGAAACAAGGCATAGGCTGTCATGGTGTGAGCCTTTTTTTTATGTAATAAACCTATATATATTTAAAAATGTTGAGTGATTATTTGTAATAAGTAGTTAATTACGTTAATGAAAGGAACACTGGGCAGAGACCACATGCCTGAGAAGCCGAGTATCACAAAACAAACCTGAGATCACAATGTTTAAGTGTTCTACAGGTGTAAAGAAAAGTTGACACTTTAAATGCAGCTTTCTCAATGCCGTTTTTTTTTTTTTTGCATTATTGCTCAGCCCCTCCACAAGGTTCAATGAATAAATCATTTCTCTCTCATTAGGTATTTTTGGTATCGCCTCGAAATTTTTATGGAAGCCCTGTGAGGCTATTCTTAGTGTCTGTGCCAATTTTCATCAATATCCAACCAGAAACAAGACAGTTCGCCGATAAAAGCCTGTCGGAAACTCAGACAGGCTTTTTCTCGCTAGTGTGTTTTAGGTATTGTTCATTGCTCGTGAAAAGTGTAGCACAGGAATGACTGGACAGATTTTGATGCAATTTTTCTTCTTGAATCTCAAAACATTTCTTGAGGGTCTGACAATCTGAATGGTTGTTTACTGCCCAGTTTTTTTTTTCTAAAAGATAACTAAAAGATGGCCTTTTTACCTGTCTTTTGTTTGTCTATGCTTGGGATGGGTGAATATTCAGGTGCTTTGAATATTTCGTCGAACATTATATACAGTAAACTCTCGTTAATCGAAGCCACTGGGACCGTGACAAATCTTTGAATGAAGTAGGTTTTCGAATTTGCGGAGCATGCGAAAAGTGGGATGCAAGGAACGTGAAATTATTCGAAGTAGTCGGAGCTGGTCGTTTGCTGTGCCGGCTAGTTTGCTGCTCTGAGGGTTATGTTTTCCAGCAATACCCGGTTTTACAATTTTGCTGCAAACAAAGGGAAACGCCGGGTCTCACTGCTGCCACCGAGAAAAAAAAAAGTGATCAGTTGAAACGCGAGCTTGCAAAATACAAGACATCTTCACTGCAACATTGTAATGACACGTGGGCAGCATGTCAGCTGCGTCTCGCTACGCTAGCACGTCATGACGCAATGATTCACCCATGCTTTAAAGAATTTAATAATAGACAGGGCGATAAAATTTCTGGAGTGTTTTGGCTTGAAAACATAATGATTGAAGCTTTCGAACGGGTTTTTCAGAGTAGGCAATGCAGGCAAAAACTCCGCCAGCAGTGCAAGTGCGCAAATGGCTAGAGCAACAGGCACTCAGAGGTTTGCATACATCACAAATTCTGCCAGACTGCCCTTTATTAATTTCTTTATATTCCCAGTAAGAACGGCTAAATTATGACGCACTGATGTTGCGAGAAGCATGCGACATGCTGCTTGCGCGCCATTGCTGTGTTGCAGTGAAGCACGTCTGCAGCTGCACATTTAAAGTGGTCCTGAGATCGTATTCTTTATTTAATCTTATTTTTCATACTCTAAGCAGCGAGGATTGGTTGCTTAATGGCTCATAAGGGCCATAGTTTCCGTGGATTTGCAGCAAAATCGGGAATTGGCACGCTGCACCCTTCAGATTAACTGGACTGGTGCTGACTGCTGCTTCAAATTGGCCACTCAAACTTACATTGCTAAATACATGACCGTGATAAATACTACAAATTAAACGGGATTTTGAAATAACCGAGTTTGAAAGAAAGAGGTTTTAATGTATTTGAATTTGCTTCGACACGTATAGTGAAGAAGTACAGTAGTACAAGTGAGAATTCACTGTACGAGTAAATATTTGTAAGCTCAAGTGCCTATAGTCCCCCTGTAAAGGTGGTTTCACATCAACATAGTGGTTCTATGCCATGAAACTGCCCAAGCAGTGTAAATTCACATTGCTGCAATTTCACACTTCAAGATTAAATGTACGTATTGCTTTTACATCCACTTACTGTTTTTGAAGTTTGAAAGCGTTTTATGCCGTTGAATATGCACTAAGCATAGTAACTTTTAAAACGTAACGTATTGGACCAGATATAACTTGCACTCTAGTGTTATAGAACCCTTGCTGCTAATATTTAAAGTTGTTTTTACGTCACTTCAAATAACATTCCTAGTCTCTAGTTCAAGTACTGCGTAAGTTAGTTGGGTCATGACAAAAACTTTACTTTCCTTAATCATATGATGTGTACTATTTGAACTATTCAATTTGAAATTATTTGACCAAATTGCTGTTTGCTTGAAAGTTGCATTGAACCTAAATTTTTGCCCATCTTTAATTGCGGGTTCCAGCTATAGTCATTCTGCAACAACATACACTGAAACCTCATTATAACAAAGTGTCATCTTGCACAATAGTAAGTTTGTTATATTCGAAAATTCGTTATAAAGGTATATCTTTAGCACTGTATATACTATAAGACTATTTTTCATTGACTTTGATATAATCAATATTTCGTTATATCTGGGTTCGTTATATCTGGATTTGTAAGCTCAAGTGCCTATAGTCCCCCTGTAAAGGTGGTTTCACATCAACATAGTGGTTCTATGCCATGAAACTGCCCAAGCAGTGTAAATTCACATTGCTGCAATTTCACACTTCAAGATTAAATGTACGTATTGCTTTTACATCCACTTACTGTTTTTGAAGTTTGAAAGCGTTTTATGCCGTTGAATATGCACTAAGCATAGTAACTTTTAAAACGTAACGTATTGGACCAGATATAACTTGCACTCTAGTGTTATAGAACCCTTGCTGCTAATATTTAAAGTTGTTTTTACGTCACTTCAAATAACATTCCTAGTCTCTAGTTCAAGTACTGCGTAAGTTAGTTGGGTCATGACAAAAACTTTACTTTCCTTAATCATATGATGTGTACTATTTGAACTATTCAATTTGAAATTATTTGACCAAATTGCTGTTTGCTTGAAAGTTGCATTGAACCTAAATTTTTGCCCATCTTTAATTGCGGGTTCCAGCTATAGTCATTCTGCAACAACATACACTGAAACCTCATTATAACAAAGTGTCATCTTGCACAATAGTAAGTTTGTTATATTCGAAAATTCGTTATAAAGGTATATCTTTAGCACTGTATATACTATAAGACTATTTTTCATTGACTTTGATATAATCAATATTTCGTTATATCTGGGTTCGTTATGTCGAGGTTTGAGTGTAGTATATACAGGAGCTTGGATTCAGTTGCTGCGCTTTGTGTTTAATACTAGTGAGTCCCATTTTTTTAGGAATGATTACAACGACAGTTAGTTTCTGTGTTAATACCCTATAGATGACCGTTTCAAACCGTGGAATGTATGAGGAAGTTATGGCCTCCATTGTTGCATCTTTGTATGTTATAGCGGTAATGTTCATTTTCTTGAATGTTCATGCACTTCAAGTTATATATTTTTTGTTATGCATACAGGTGATGTCCCTTCTTTAAACATCAGTTACAAGCCTCAAAAGATTTCCCCGAAATCTCAAGGAACTGTGCGAATGTTGCTTCATGACAAAATAAGGGATGCCTATGTGCACCCGCAGTTCATTGCGGACGTCATGAAACCACTGCAGATCGATGCCATTATTGACCAGGAAGTAAGTACAGTAATTGCCTTTCACAAACGTGTTGTAGCTACCTAATTAGAATGCACTTATTCATTTCTTTTGCTGGTGCATGGGATGTTAGCATAATTGTAGCTTGTGCATATATTATCAGGGTTGTGCTATCTTTGGCAAGCAAATCAGTGAATCAAGATAAGTACACTCAAAAGTATACCAAAACAACCATGCATGTATAAGTGACTTTAGTGGAGGGCATTGAATTGGTTTTGACCATCTGGGCCTTTTTATTAGGGGTGTAGGAATATTTGATATATTTTTCAAATATTGTTTGCCATTCGATTCAATTTGCATCAGAATTTCACTATTCGAACTTCCAAGACAAATACAGTCAACGTGCGATTGTCAAAGGCCCCTACAGATTTTTAATATGCTTTGCCCCATCACATTCGTATTGCGGCAAAGCTGCCTTTCAATCTATGCTACAACCTCAAAATGCATTAACTCAAGAAAACGCTTGTTCCATCGTGAAAATGGTAGATCTGGAAGATGTGGGGGCTCAGTTAATGCTCTTGTGGACCTGAAATTTTGGCAGGAAGTCCAAAAAATTGCACGCCAAGATTTTAGCATCCAAAATTTCAGATGCTCTTATATATTGTTCTTCCGACGTTCTTAAAATTGTTCAAGAATGCCACTCATCGGATACCAGCCTACACACTTTACGCCATCGTGCACGAGTGAGAAAGAAAGAAATCTCTGGTTGCTAGTGCAGTGCTCCTTGCCCTATGGAAAGGTCTATATTGTAGTTTATACAAAACCGAACAATCAGCCCTTTTAGTCGATACATTTTTAAAAAATTATTTATATATATAACGTGATCTCGGGGTGCGCACAGGTCCTTGAAGTCCTTAAAAACTCTTGAATTTTAGTTTCTTTTTGAAAGTCCTGGAATTTCATTTTAGTCCCTCAAATTCTTGAATATTTGGAACTTTCACAGGGTCCAATTATATGACTCGCAATCCACGGCAGTCAAGGGTGGTCCTGCACAAGCTTCATTGCTCATTGTGTTCCACGACACCGCAATTTTAAAATCAGACGTAGTCAAACCGCCTGTAGATTGGCGAGATTCGGGCATGCACGCTTGCTTTGGCTTTGGCTGGCCAGAAGCCATAAGCTGATGGCCACAACGAGGCTACAGCATCTTGAGCTCTCTGGGAAAAAAAAAGAAAAGTTGGGCGAATGCACTTATTGCAGTGGACATGTTTGAAAGGTTTTATTTGGACTTCCCTCAGTAAACTGCTAAAAAAAATAACACAGCACACTCTTGCTAATCTGACAGCCTGCAAAAGACTGAAGAAAAAAAGACTTAAAAACCTGCCCTGAGCTTTAGAACCTTTAGTCTATTGAAGCTATGCAATAACTGAAATGAACATCTTTTGCTTTGTGCAATAAAATTTGCCGTGAACTAATATCGTGCTCCTTAAATTTTTTTAAAGGTTTTGGATTTTTTTTCTTGGAGACCTGTACAAACCCTGTGATCTGTTTTTGCGAACATTTTTTAGCACCAGAAACTCGTGTGTTAAAGTGAATGTTTTCGTATTCTCACTAAAAGCAATGGCAACCAATTTTTTGCCTAGGAAATTCGTCGAAGCAAGTTCAAATGCGGTCTGTTGAGGAAACCATTTTCTGCCAACTTTTAAATCGAGCTCCATTTGAATACATGAGAGCTGTGTGTTCTGTATCACTTTGTTCTTGGGATTGCGTTTCTGATTATGTTCTGTGCCCTACCCATAGGTGCAAAACTTGTCCGGCGGCGAGCTTCAGCGTGTGGCCTTGGCACTGTGCCTTGGCAAGCCTGCCGACGTGTACCTAATAGATGAGCCGTCGGCCTACCTCGACTCCGAGCAGCGTCTGGTGGCAGCGAAGGTCATTAAACGATTCATTCTGCATGCCAAGAAGACTGGTTTCGTGGTTGAGCACGACTTCATCATGGCCACATATCTGGCCGACAGAGTCATCGTCTTCGAGGGACAGCCCTCGGTCAAGACTCTAGCGAATGCGTAAGTGTTGCATCTCGTAAAAACTCATTATGTGTAATTAGGCATGCTTTAGCTGATGGTTTATTGTGTCGGCAAATGGGTACTGTAAGTGGAATCCGTGGGGGTGCTTTTAGCCGCTGTAAAGTCTTTTGCACCTCATGGGGCACATGAGCTTCACAGATAGGTTGCATTTAAGTTTGACGACCACCGAGCAGGTGTTGGCACGGTGCTCGTGTAGGTTAGGGTTACACGTAGGTGACAGCAGCGCTGCACGGTCGACAGCGAAGAAGCTAGGCTAGTGCTGACAAACATCTCCTGCGGAGGGTTCGTGGAGTCGACACCACGGGTCGCTTCTGGTTAATCCTTCGTGATGAGCCGTACATCCGCGATGCTGCATTTGTGGTACTTTGTTATGTTGTTTGTGTGTTGTATTGGCATTTGTATAAGGTTGCTTAGCATGACGGCTTTGATTCAGCTGGCGATATCATCATTGTAAAAGCAAGTGAATAAATGTATACATGTCTGTGTGGTTTGCTCGGCCACGTCTACTGTGCCCCGTGTGTTCTAAGAGTGCGGTTCATTCTCGTTGAGACCCAACAAGACTCTAAACCTTTGCCAGACAGCGTTACTTCACAACTGAGAATTATAAATGCTTGTAATGCACAATGCCTCTAATGCACCTTTAACCGTCCTTCCGAACCGCTGGTGCCAGTGTTGTACTTTTGTTTGTATGCAACGCTTTGTGGTGTTCTGGGTACGCCGAGTATTTATGACATGTACTATGCTCACCCCGCCAATCTGAAGTACAGTCTACAACCGATTTTCCGAACTCTCAAGGGAACGCGAAAACGTCCGGAAAAACGAATGCACGTGAAAAGGCACCTTGTTTTGTAGGTATTTTTCGCTGATGGAGAGGATAATAGCCGGAGTACAAGATTCCCATTAAAATTCAGCCAATGCATCGTTAAGTGGCTCTGAAAAGAGCCGTTTATAAAAAAAAAAAAAAATCAGATGTGGCCGACGCTACTTCATAGGTCAGCACTTGGGCCCAAAGAAGTTACCTATTTTTTTTTTGCACGGCACTCCGCTTGCCTGCGATCATGTCTGCCTCAATTTAAGTCAACGTCATGCTGCCGCTATACACCGATTACAGTGTCATCAGTGCTCGCTTCAACTCCGAGCTCGTTGGCTATGTAGATGGCTCTTCGTTCTCGATGTCGAAGTCGTCGGAATCCTCCGTAAGTTGACGAATGATTTCGTGATCGGTCAAGTCCGCACATAGCTCGAGGTCTTTGTCAGCGTCTGTGAAGCCCTCAAAGGTTATCCCGGCTGGAATCGACACGCCGGCAGCGCCCAGATCGTTGAAGGCAACATCTGCAGTTGGCAGTTCTTCACGCACGCTGTCCACTTGGGGCGAAACTGCCGTCATGATGTTGAGTGTAAAGCATCATGGCAAAACAGTTCCACAGAGTCTTTTGTGTAAACGCCTTCCACAATTCCGCCAGCATGCGGACGGCAGACCTGAGCTCAACAGTGTAGCTTTTCCCATTGTCGGAGTAGAGCACCATGCGACTGACCACGCATGATTTGTAATGATGCTTCAAGTTCCGAATCATGCCTTAATCCATCGGGTGAAGGATTGCTGTGGTGTTCTGCAGCAGAAATTCACTCTGTACAGCCTTTAGGTCCTTGATGTGGCCATGCGCAGTGCAGTTATCCACAAACAGCGATTTTGCTGCTCGAACCTTCTGTCCAGCTTGTGCACGTACGCTTCGAATAACTGCTGCATTAACCACACCTTCTTGTTAGTTTCATAAAGAACAGCCAGAGTCACTGTCCCCTTGAAAAATCTTGGATGCTTCGTCTTGCCTATTACTAGTAACAGAAGCTTCTCGCTGCCTGACATGCTGCTGCAAACGAGGACAGTGAGTTGCTCCTTGCCTGTGCTTGCCGTCGTGGCAGGGGTCACCAGCAAATGCGAACGTTTTCTCTGGCAGCAGCTTGTAGAATTGTCCAGTTCTGTGGCAGTTGAAAATATGATTAGGTGAAAACTGGTGATGCAAGGACTGCAGCTTTCCATCCTGATATTCGGCGACAACGGAATCGTCGACGGCGCTGCTTTTCCCGCACATCTTCTTGAACTTCAAGTCATTGCGGCTCCTGAAATTGCGAAGCCATCCATCACTGAACTTGAAGTCCTTCACGCCCATCTGAAGTGCGAAAACCTCCCCCTTCTGCTTCAGGATGTCGCCTGACACCAAGATTTTCTCAACGATCATATCCCTGAGCCACACGACGAGTGCTTCCTCGAGCTTCGGGTAAACACCCGAAGCTCGAGGAAGAACTCGTCGTGTGGCTCAGGGTAAACACACTGGCTTGCATTCTTCTTTCCAGCCCCGGTTTATTTGGCAGCCACTTCCAAGATCTTTGCCTTGGTTTTGATGAAGTCCAAAACAGTTTGCTTCAAAATTCCGAACTCCCTCCCCACCTCTGCCTGCAACCTACCGCATTGGACCTGTTCAATGATCGCGGCTTTCTTCTCCATCATGAGCCTACGAGGAGGCTTTGTGCGCTTCGAAGGTGCGGACGAAGACGAAGGAGCAGTCGGTGCCATCGCTGTAAACGGCGAATCTGCTCGACGAAAAGTGCAGCACGAAACGGCTAGGAACTCAATGGATGCTGAAGGTTGGGAAATGTGATCACTGAAGATAGCACGCAGCAGCAAACGATCAACCGCAGACACGACCGCAGAGCTGACAAAACAACACATGAACGAACGCAATGAGCTTTGGCTTGGCAAACCCGCTAAGCTACGGCTGGCTACGGATTGACACGTGCAGTTTCGAGGTTACGGCAGCCGGGGCGCAGTGCGACGGTTGGCGGCAGTGCTGCTGACCATACCTGCAATGTAAGTATGGCGGGTTCGAGGATATGAGAACAACCAAAATGGTGTCGTCGGTGGTGACTTTAGGTGGGCAGTTAACAGTAAAAAGTCCTGGAAATCGGATGCCGAAGGCTAAAAGCATCCGGGATTTCAGACTTTTTAATACATTGACTCTATGGGGAACTTGACGGTGCCACAGATGACTCCGGGAAATCGGACGTCGACTGTAACATGCTAGGCGACGAATCTTTTCGAGCTTTATGTCATTGTTGAGCAGCGATACAGACCTTTTCGTCAGCTGCGGTCAAACACAGATGTAACAAATTATGGGATGTAACAAAGTAAATGAAGAGTGTGTTTCACTGTTATTATGATATAAAAATACATATAATAAATATGTTGTATATAGTTAATCTAGTTCTGTGTCAGGTTAGACTATTACAAGGGGAGTTTAACTGTACCTTATTTTTATTAGTACGGTAATATAGCTGCACCATTGGTACAGCATCATGTTATTCGTAAACATTTTGAAGATAAATTAAACCTCATTGTACCATATTTAATGCATATCATCAATTTACTATGCCAGCACATGTCCAAAGCAAGGTGTCTCCACAATGAAATGTTCAAAGCGGAGTAAAAGTTTGCTATAACATGATAGGGGAGTAAATCTTAGCCTGCTTTAGACTATTGCAGTCAAACACCAAGTCTTATTGATAAAATTACATATATCATTTGTCAGATTATCATGGTTACTACGATTTTCATGGCATGAGAATGCAACCATTCAGATTGTTTTTGTTGTCTATGTAAACTGAAATTTCAAAGTGTAGAGTTCTTGGACGTGTGTTATGTTATGTTTTGAACATGTGTTTCTGTGTAGAGATCACAGATTATGGAGGCAACATGTAGTGCGCGCTACTGCACATTGAAGGCTTACGCACAAGCTCAATCAATGCTTTCATCGGGCACTTTCTTGTCACAGCATTTGGAACATTCCACCGTACTAAACATACTATAGTAACGTTATGTAGTACGTTTGCATTTGAAGTTATCCAGGGTGTCAAATGTTGCTGGTTAATTGTGCAATGCTTTGGAATGCTGGCCAGGACAACTGTTGATGCATTTGCCGAGCCATGTTCGGATGACACCACAACATTTTTGTCCTGTTGGCCTTTCATTGCGCAGGCCGCAGATGCTGCTGGCAGGCATGAACAAGTTTTTAGAGCTGCTAAACATCACGTTCCGCAGGGACCCCAACAACTACAGGCCAAGGATAAACAAGCTCAACTCTGTGAAGGTAACATTCCTTAATGTGGTGGCAGTGCGCACTTGCCACATTGTTGCACACATAGTCCTCACTGATTGAAATGTGACATCAATTTTTTTAGTACATTGACTGCGCTAAGCAATTGCTCATAACTGCGTCATATCGCCATGAACCTGGCATCTAAAGGTAATGCTCCCTCTGATGTAATTGTTCGAGTCATAATTATGCCGGTATGACACAAACTGAAGATGAGGGTGTCAGGGCACGCCTGACACACTATTTGGAAACTCGAGATGTTTGTGCTGTTTGATACTCCTGCATACTGAGCCACCTTTGACAAATTATTATTAACGAGCATTGCCTATAAGATATTTTAACTTGATTTTAAAGTGAGGTTGTGTGCTGATCACAGTATTCAGGTTCAATCTACAATTTTTATGGTTTTCCATAGACCCCTTGTGAGGTTTCAGAGGTCAAGCAAGTATTGTAGGCATCTGAGAACATTAGCGGGGCGCACATGACATCCCGACTGGCACTTTGCGAGGAGCCCTCTTGCTCTGTTCTTAGCTGCTCTGAATGCGGTGTTGGCTGCTTACGTTACGCCAGAAGTGCTTTTCTCTCTCTCGCTCTCTCTCTCTTTTTTTTTTTTTTTTTTTTTTTTTTTTTTTTTTTTTTTTTTTTTTTTTTTTTTTTTTTTTTGAGGAGACATGTTCAAAGCACCCACATCGTTTCATTCATCACCACCTGCAGGTACCCCTATTTGAAAACAGTGCGTTCAGCACCACCGAAGCATGAGCACATGTGGTCTCAGGTGCAGCCCCGCTGTGGGGGCACTAGTTTCTTATGTTATTTAGGTGGGCATTTCTAAGTCATGCAAAATCATTCTGAATGAATGATGCTAACATTAATTCAAAACATTAGAATGCATTATAGCAATTACAATTTACTGTAAAAAAATTTGCAAACAAAACTCTCGCTGTCAGGGGTCCTTATAAACTAAAGTATGTGCATCAATTAGCCCAAAATTTTTGTTGTTCCATCTGTCAGTTTTATATTCTGTATAACCCTAAGCAAGAGAACTTGAAATGTGGATATAAATCGTTGTGCAAGTGCTAATATTCAGAACATCTGTGTCACGCTCGCATTCAGCTTTCTGGCAAAGTGCTTTGCATTGCCACAAGTGCTTTTTTTTTTTTTTTTCCTTCAGGATGATTGCCTCGTGCCACTCTGTTTTCATAGGCAGTGCTTTTCTGTGGATTCAAATCAGTAGTACATATTTGATTTAATCTAATGTGGAACCACCGGTGCACATAACTTTCAAAAATTTCTGACAATTTCTTATAGAAGTTCTTCAAAGCTGTCTGAAATTCAATATTTGCCAGCTATGTGGTGCAGGCAATGAAAGTAGTCTCATGTCAAAGCAAACATTGCTCTTTTAATTTCTCAGTATGGAGTCACCGCTCTGCTGACACCCCTTGCCGTTATTACAGGACACAGAACAAAAGAAGAGTGGCAACTTCTTTTTCCTCGAGGATTAAGAGACCAGCTCAGTTGGGGAGAGACACTGCACAGCTGCCATGGAGTGCCACGTGGAGCGCACAGCCATTAGTGTGAAGGAATAAATCTGCCATTTGAAAAAGGCAGTTTTCCAGAAACAAGCCTCACTCTTGTTGTAGTCCGCCGCTATGCAGATAGGGTGTGACGTTCTTGCAGCATCTGCGGGCAGTTGCAAAAGTGACAATGTCAGGAATTTGTGTTTTTGCGTACCTTGACCTCTTCTGTGCAAAACAAACATTTCCAGAACCATAGGTTGGCAAAATTCGTGGAGCTTATGAGGACTCCGACTCGCCGAAATATTCCTGAGCTGAAGTCGCTCGGACTCGCACTCACCTAAACATTACTCACCGAACCCAGACCCGCGGCTTGATCAGAGTCCGAGTGAGTCCATTCACCTGTAGTTAGCTTGTTTTACCATTGTCAATGCTTTTAAGGTCAATATATTCAGTAATTTGTGTTCTTGTTTGTACCTCTGGATGCATTACCTTCAAATACAGGTTGGGGGTGCTCGCAAACCAGTAAGGTCACTTTCTTGAAGGAAATGGCAACATAAGGTACATTTATTAAGAACTAACCTGGAGAAATTGTCAAAGGGGGCGGGGGGTAATGCATCCCTCGACTTAATTTGCGCCTATGATCAATAAATATTGGAATGGTGTATGAACGACACTGCTTTGAAATGGGTGCGAGTAAAAACATGAATCCAGGTAAGGATGATAGTAAAGTTGAAAATGAGTAAATAGGGCTATAGGGTGGAAAAAAAAATAGCTCAGACTTGCTCAAGGAATGTTTCTTGCACTTATGACTTACCCCGATACATACCGAAGTTTCGTTTGGCCTAAATCACTCACACTCGCGAAGATTTTGTTCTAATGGACTCGCTGAGAGTCTGAGTAAGTTCGCCCCGCCGCAGTGGTCTAGTGGCTAAGGTACTCCACTGCTGACCCGCAGGTCGCAGGATCGAATCACTGCTGTGGCGGCTGCATTTCTGATGGAAATGTTGTAGGCCCGTGTGCTCAGATCTGGGTGCACGTTAAAGAACTCTAGGTGGTCGAAATTCCCGGAGCCCTCCACTACGGCGTCTCTCATAATCATGTGGTGGTTTTGGAATATTAAACCTCACATATGGAGTCTGAGTGAGTCGACTCGTGAATGAGTTCGCCGATCTATGGTCAGAACTTGCTTTGTTAGATGTTTGGTTTCTTTAGAATTAAATGCTGCTTTTTATCAATAATAGAAGGAGGTGGCATTAAGGGCTTGTTTTTCTTTAAGACACGATATTAATGAGAAGAGACAATAATGCCAAGAAATGTATAGACGAAAGCACATCTATCTTGCACCCAGGCGCCTTTGGCGGTATACCCTTGCTCCCAGAGAAGTCATAATTTGTTTGGAACTTCCAAGGCGCACCTCGCTAGCATGGCATGTAGTGGCTCTGGTAGTTTAAACTGCAAAAAAGTGCCAGTTCATGCTGTGCCCGCTTATAAAATGTCATCTGGGTACCACTGCGCTGTCATCTGATGAGACAACAGTCAGCACAAGAGGAAGAAATGGCTGAGCACTGCCTGTGAAGTTCACAGCGCATCGCGGGAATCGTGCCGGTGTGGTGTTTTGCTATTGCACAGATTTTCGTCCACAACGGAAAACGCTGAGATCGGCTGCCCTATAGGATATAATCACAATCAGTAGGAAAAACTACGAGCTCGGTGAAGTGTACGAGTAAATATACTTATTGCGTTTAGTCAAGCGCAACTCCAGCTGTTCCACTTTACAGCAGCAATTTGTGTGCAATAAGCCTGTAGTGTGCGGCACAAAACTATTGCCATACTCTTTCGCAGGCCACATGTCAATAATAGGATATACATATTACGGCTCACGCGTGGATGCACGCGCTGCGCATGTTTAGTACAACTGTAACGGCCTAATATCACGATTGAAAAAGATGTGCACGGCGCGGAAAGCATGGCCTTCGACTCGGCCGAACTGCGAAGTGCCTTGACTGTCACTAGGCGAATATAAATGTGCTTTCGGCCGGCATCACTGTAGCTATTTATAATCTTGTTATGGCTGGCACTTTCGCACCGCGTGTGTGTTCCGACTGTCCGGCAGGACTGGCAATTGATACACATGTGGTGCATGAGCGTAAGTTAGAGCCAGATTCTAGCGCTACGTTGACGCCGGCTACAGAACAAATTCTGCCTTGTCCCAGTTAAGGCACGCTGCAGTTAACGTTTTTCGCGTTTCTTTCAGTTGGATAATACGTACCTGATGAAGTTGCTTCCGCAGTCTGCTATGCACGTGCTGCAGACGTTCCGAACTGTTGAGAAAGGTCTCCTCGACGTTTCACACGAAGTCAGCATAAAATTACAGCACAGGAATAGCGTGCAACATGATTACAGCTGCACTCGGGTTGTGAAGTTTCGCGTTTGATTTGCAGAGCGTCTGCTCGCGTGGCAGTTGAGAATGTTGCTTTGCCGCGCTTGCAATAGATGGCGCCGCGCACTTTTCAATATGGCAGCAAGCACTGAGCTCGCTGTGTTCTGGTGTATAGGGGATGTTACTTGTAGTAAATATTATGATATAAATGTGAAGTAAAATGGGCACCTTTTAAGTTCAGTCTCTTCTGGTGGCAAGCTGCTGCTGGTGGCAAGGCTTGTGCAAATATTCGAATGAATGTTACAGTATTAAAATTTCCTTCAATTTGAATTCAAATTATTGAAAATTTCGAAGTATGCAAAATGAACAAACAGGTATATATTAGTCCGCATGTCTCTAAAGGTTGTTTCATTACAATGAAGGGGTGCCATCCCGTGAAAGCATTTAATTAAATAACTTAATCCGCATGGGATCCCCTGTAAATGTGGTTTCTTTGCAGTGAAGGGGTGCTAAGTTGTAAAACCATTTACTTAAAAAAAATCCGCACTGACAGAATGCCACACTTTTGTTAAATGAACATAATACCCCACATTGATGTTTATGTGTTAACATTAAAAGCTTGTTGTAGGGACTTATACGCTCTAAGTGTAGTAAGTTTTAAAACGTAGCATATTTCTTGCAGGTTATCACTCGCATTCTACCGAAAGTCAAATCCTACTACTATATTCAAAGCTTTTTCTGCTTGCTTTGAACCAAAAAAATGGCATTTGCACAGGCCTTGTTTGAACGTTTAAAAATATTATGCAGGTTACTTAGGTCATGGAAAATACGTCCATTTAATCTTTATGATACGTGATACACTATTCAATCGAAATTATTCTACCAAAATTGTTATTTGCTTCGAACCTCAAGTCCACTATTCCGACAAGCATAATCTTTTTGCCCCTTTCACCTTGCTCACATTTGTATCATAATCGCTACAAAGAACACCTCCTACGGTTTCATTGGCATTATTATCTGTTATTTTCCATCAATACTTTTTATTTCTAAATACACATTCAGTCGAACTCTTTATAAAAGACCCCAATGTAGCCCCGCCGCGGTGGTCTAGTGGCTAAGGTACTCGGCTGCTGACCCGCAGGTCGCGGGATTGAATCCCGGCTGCGACGGCTGCATTTCTGATGGAGGCGGAAATGTTATAGACCCGTGTGCTCAGATTTGGACGCAGATTAAAGAACCCCAGGTGGTTGAAATTTCCAGAGCCCTCCACTACGGTGTCTCTCATAATCATATGGTGATATGGTGATTTTTTCATAATCATATGGTGAGTTAAAACCCACAAATCTATCAATCAATCAAGACCCCGGTGTAAGAGACAAATGATATAAGAGACACCAGTGTGCCTGCATAAAAATATAATACGCATACGTGGTGCCCTGATTATAAGAGACGGCTCATATAAAAAAGACGAGAATCTCTCCTCGGTGCATGACTCTCTCTTGAGAGGGTCAAGTGTATCTCAGTCCTCAACAAATTACCTCAAAATATGAGACATCACAGGCAGCAAGGGTGGAAAACTCAAGGTTAAGAAAACACTCCTAACAGAAAGAGTGGCACGATTTGGCATTTTACTCAATTGCCACTGAGTGTAAATGAATAAGATTTTCTTGATCTTGATTAGCTGTTGTGCAAACTGCGAGATGGGTTGACCCACAGCTATCTGGGAATTCAATCTCAATCTGATATGGTTACAACTTAGCGTACCCCACGTGATGTCAGTACACTGCAACTCCAACTTGAAGTAGTTCATCCTCGTAGTCGGGTATGTGTTTTTTTTTTCCTTTACATGTGTAATGTAGTCAGCTGTTTCAGTGATCTGAAACTTATGGCAAATATAAAAAGCACTACTTACTGTTTCACTTTGCTTTACTTGACTTCCATGTCTTTCTTGATGGGCCCTGTGTCTTTTTCTTTTATCCTTGAAAAGTTTTTGATAGAAAAAAAAATGAGTTAATAGTAGTAGCTAAGCTTACGATACAAGGTGTTTTACTAATTGACATGTGTGCCAAAAAACATGCCCTGAAAATAAACATTGATAACCGTGAAGTTGTGATCCACTGCACTTTGATTCCCACTTGTAGGTTGGCTATTTGTTCAAAGGAAATCTTGAAATTTGGCTTGACACACCTTTTGAATTTCCTTTGCCGTGTGGTAAGCTTTCTTTTGGCAGTCCATGTTTGCCTTCTTTAGCGCAGATATCTTTTTTCTGGCAGCAAGCAATTCTGTTTCGAATTCTGATGCCATCCTAGATGCCTCTGTTTTCCACCTGTTTAGAAGAGCAAGGTAAAATATGTTGAAACAAAAAGCCGCCTGCACCTTCCCACGGGGAGAACTCGAGTAAATACGTCGCAGAGTTGTGGGGGTATTGCGTTAATGTTGCATAATTGAGTATGGGTTGGGTATGGATGGATGGATGAAAGAACTTTATTAAGGGGGCACGTGACGTGAGCATGCGCAGTGGGGGTGTCAACGATACTTTCGACACCAAATTTCCAAGTAGGTGCAACTATAAAATGCTCCTTATTTAAAATGTGTGAACTAACTAGACACATGCATGTGCTGGTGCTTACAGGTGTGTGCAGCTGTTATCCTTCATTTCGCAGTCTTGTGCAAAAGTAAACTTCCAGGTAGCTAAACAGTGCAGTGCTCCTGTAAACAGCATAAAAATGACCATTCAGTTTTGTTAAATTACTGTTTAAGCTCTAGTATACAATGGAAAGCACGAAATACACTCCAAAGAGCTCAGCTAGCAATGCATGCTTCTGATATCTCTTTGTGCTGTGCACTTCGACAGCCAGTGCACCGAGCTGATCAAAAAGACAGCGATATAGGCTACATGCGCTTCCAGGACCCAAATTTCATGCGATACATTAATCAATGGGTATTTATTAAGCATGTGCAAATAGTAAATTTTAGGTTTGAAGCGAATAGTGATTCAGTTGAATCATTTTGAATAGTATGTATCACATATTAAAAAAATGAACACCTTTGTCATAGCCCAGCTAACCTGCACATTAGTTTTTAAAATTAAAGCAAGGCAAGTGCAAATGTCATTCATTTAGGTTCAAAGGGAAGTGGAAACTACTTCGAACTGTAGCAGGATTTTACTTTGGTAGAATGCAAGTGACAAACTTTAATATATATTGTTCAAAAGTTCACCATACATAGAGCATATAAGCCAGTATAACAAGCTTTTAAACTAAATAATAACTATGAATTTCAATTAGGGTAATATGTAATAATGTTTATTTAGCCGGGAAATTGTGCTTTGCGGCATTGCGGATATCCATTGGGTAGCTGTACTCACGGCATAGCGCCCCTTTTCTGCAGTGAAATTAGCTACAGAGGGGGGTTATTTGTTCATCTCGAATACTTCAAAATTCAAAATAATTTAAGTTTGCTTCAAAGCAATTTCAAATACTGTAATCATTCAAATATTCAAAGTTGTCAACTATTTTCACATGTCTGTATTTATTATTAGTAAAAAAAGCCAGCAAGTTTGGAAAGCATACTTGTCATTCACAGCCTGCTGGGCTTGTAGCAGTGCCTGTGCATTCATTAGTTTTTTTTCAAAAGTATCTTGCATCTGTTGCAACTTCATGCTGTAGACTATTTTCTCCTGATCGAGTGCCTCGGTTAGGGCGGTCACCTGCACGTAAGGTGAGGTCATGATGCACAGCAAACAACTCGTACTTAAAGGGACAAAGATCAAAATGCTTTTCGCGTATTAGTAAAGTACAATTTCACAATCCCGAAAAAATATTACTCTTACTGCGGCACGACACTTGGTGAGCAAGAAACTGCGCGAAAAGAAACTGCAGGTGGAGACGACACCATTAGATTCCCTCACCAGACGTTGAGATGTCATAAATTTTGAGGCGTCTACTGGGCCCTACGTACTTTATAATTGATAAAATTGAAGTACATTGTCATCAGTGGGTGCCATAGACTTAGCATAGGAAGTTTCAGAAAATTTCATCGAGCCAATGTCGCAAAAGTATGAAAAATAGATTGTGGAACTTCTTAAGTCATGTGCGGAGATCACGGCGTGAAATTCAAATATGAAACTTCAACCTTGCTTCTATCCGCTAATAATGAACTTTTGGCAGTGAAACTTACGGCATTAGAGTTCTCAGAGTGCAGTTTATCAATCTAAAACAACTCATTGTATCTTTTTAGTGTTCGTTAAACGAAATTGTGACCGACCTCGGCAGGGTGTCTCTTTCGTAGAGCGATACACTCCGCTTCTAGTGTGTGCGCTTTTCGGCGAAGCTCTGCCGTTTGGTGCTCAGCTTCAACCATCGATCGCTGCAGTTGGTCGGCGTGTTTGTCGGCCTCCTGTAATAAATTCTGGAGTCGTTGGATCTCCAGCTCCCTCTGCTTTATCTTGAAGGCGCTTCTGCGTGAATGAAAGCTTGACTAAGCAGTGACACCCGAGACGGTTGCAGACAGGTATTTTGACGAAATTACCCAGTTGGGCAGTAAGGTGGTGATGAGGCATGAAATGACAGCCTGATATATTGATTGACTGAGGTTACTGAGTCAAAACTATAAAGGAGCAGCAGCGACTGAGATATTATGGCAATAAGGATGTGAAAGCCACCATATGGCTGAAGGGCATGATAAATTACCCACAGTAGTTATGTGGGAACATTGCATTTGTTACATTAAAAAAGGAATAATATTAGTAGTATTGTTTTAAATCTACTGCTGTGAGCCATGCCGATCTACTAAAGAGAAAGTGTCGATTCACAGCAATATTAGTATGATTGGTGAAGCCCCCTTTCCTACAGTCTTTTTATAAAACGCAAGCATGCTCAACTGCACACCTTTTTATGTAGGTACAGGCACGAGTAAAAGTGTGCAGACCATGGGATCGCGTGGCAGAAGGCATCGACGCACTGTCTAGCGACTTGACATCTGCTGCAGTGCACAAGCGCGTCCAGTCGTATCAGTTGGCCTTTCATGTCGCTCTTGTCTGAAGCGGTTAGGCCGCTCGCAGCCAAAACGACAACTGGGTGCCGCTTTCTTTGCTCCGTCGAATTTGTGCCAATATTTTACATAGCGGCTGCAACGGGGCCGGCTCAAGCGCCAGGCTAAGGTTTGTCTCTTTAAGCTAGTATTGCTCAGCTAAATTAAGGGATAGCATGACCAACCATGCTTAATTAGATTTGGCTGCACTTATCTCGATACATCTGGGTGTAACGAGGCTTACCTTAACACGAAAACAGGAAGCTGGACTGGACCTAATTAAATTTACCTACGCCTGACTTTATTAGGTGATACCATGCTCAACTAGGTTTGATTAGTTTCGGCTACACTTACATTGATTCAACTAGGCTCATTAAAGTTTAACTTGGCTTAACCTGACAAAGCAAGCTCGGCTGAGAACGCTTAATTTTATGTTCTTGGCTTCATCAGGTTGTGCGATGCTAGCTATGCCTAGTTATGCTAATCAACTGGTGTAAATAACGTGAGCCCGGCACATGAATCGGCCCCGTCGCAGCCGCTGTGCAAAAGAGCAGCACAAAGTCGATGGAGCAGAGAATGCAACACCCAGTTGTTACACTTGGATCGTCATAACCCTGCCAGACAGAGTGACACGAGAGGCCAACTGATACAACAAGATGTGCAGTCTCGTCGCTAGATGGCGTGTCGATGCCTTCTGCCAAGCGATCCCGTGGTCTGCAAACTTTTGCTCACGTCTGTGCATGTGGTGTAAGATACAGCAAGCAGTAAACTTTCATACAATTTTTTTATAAAGCATGCTCCATATGCAGTAGACTATCAGTAAATGGAAATCTGTTAAACAAAACTGTTGCTTAGATGGAACAACTGCCTCTCATATGATTGGTTTCATCCCTGCATACTGTAACCCTATTTATCTCCCAGTAAGCAGAACTCCAGTTAAATGGAACATATATTCCCAGTCCTTTCAGGTTCCACCTCAAGAGAGTCTACTGTAGTTGCTCAGTATGTACTGGCAGGCTAGTTTGATTTATGTGATAAGATGGACATGCAAGTTTAGAAAATGAGGATTAACCGAAAAAACACAAGCACTGAACGTCCAGCGCCTATTTTGCATGTGAGTGTGTTCAACCTCATCTTCTGAACTTGCACTGCTATTCTTAAGTCTGCATAGCTTAGTTCTCCTCGACTTTCAGCCTTTCTATATGCACGGCTGTTTCAGCCATGCCTGCCTGACCACTTACTGTTTTTCTTGGTGTAACAATTTGTCCTGCAAAGAATCTGCAGTGAGTCGATGTTTCTGGCACATTCTTTCCGCCTGCATCAGAGTCTGGCTAAGTGCCAGAAAAGCAGGGTCTCTGTTCAGCCTCAAGTCAGCCTGACGTTTCTGAAGCATTCCAGCCTCCTCCCTCAGTCTGCTGTTTTCTTCGGACAGTTGAGCTGCAAGCGACTGCTGCTGCTGCAAGGCCTGTAAAAGTTTACCTTAATTAAATGTAATACTCGGTGCTATCATATGTTGAGCACAGTGTAGTGTAGTGTTTAGAAACACTAGTGTTCCGTGTCTGTAGATATTTCATTACTGCATGTGATGACACGTACCAGAAATTTAAGCACTTTATGCTAAAGTGTGCAACACAGGGATGTGTAGGCGTCATTTTTATTAAAAAGAACATGTGGAAGGTAGACATAAAAAGTAGCCGCCATGGCCGCATGCGGCATGGCACCACAGTGAAATGTGGAGAAGAGAGCGTTGCCGTTCTATTAACTATCTGTACCCCATTTTCAGTTTCATCTTTTCATTTATAATATTCTTTTATAATTAAGAAACTTTTACTATCTTTTATCCTTACTTAGTCAATGCGCATGTCTTTTCACCTATGATGATGATTGCTGCAGCCCTTCCCTTCGTAGCGGGTGGTCAACGGTATTTCAGGATCTTGGCCAATTAAAAAGCCCGACAAAAGTAATAATAATAGAAAAAGAAAGACACGTAGATCTCCGTTTGGTGCGAATAAAATGTCTGCATCTACAGTGTCATGGCTGCCGCTGTACCATCGAGGCGCGTGCTACCATCTCTCCAGACACCTTTTCGTAGCAGCAACCGCTTCCCAATACGGGTGCTTGTCCGGTTTCCGGAAACCCAGCACTATTGAGAGTCTGCGTTCAGCTTCGTCTGGGGCGTTGCCCGCAGTCGCAGAGTTTTGTCGGTTTTCTGCAACTCATCAGCTGATTTGAAGCGCACTGGGGTGCAGGCCTGGGATATCAAGCACGACGTGATGCATGGTCTCTTCTGTGCAGTAACACCCCGGGCATTTTGTGTTCAAGCTTTCCGCGTACTTCGCCCATAGGGCATGTGTACGCAGCACCCCGCTGCGCGCCTCAAACAGCAGTGCACCTCCCCTGGAGTTGTCATACGGGGGTTTCTTCTTGGCGATCTTTTTGCTCACACAGTAGGTCGTCAGTGCCGACTTCGCCAGAGCCTGTGTGTGCCACCTCCTTCCCCATTTTATGTGTTGCCAGTAGGCTTGTGCGAATAGTGAATTTTTGGTCCGAAGCGAATAGCGATTCTGATCGAATAATTTCGAATTGAATTCAAAAGGTATGTATGACATATAAAATAAAGAGGATATTTAAAATGACCTGACTAACCTGCTCAATATTTCTTTTGAATTTTAAATAGGGACTCTCACTAATGCCTTTTTTTTTTGTTCAAAGGAAGTCGAAACAACCTTGAGTAGTAGTTTCCATCATAACAAGCTTAATGAAATGAATTAATTTGAGGGTAAAATGTTCTTTTAAAGGGGCCCTGCAACACTGTTTTAAGTAGCCATGGAGCCAGTAAGCATGCTTGTTGCCTCACAAATTTACCGCCGAAAAGTTTCTAGAATCAGTTTAGTATGAGCGAATTTCCAAAAATTTGTCACACGCTGCGATTGCCTTCTCTCTTCTTGTCCCGACGAAATAGCAGGAAGCTAAGCAGGGAGGAAGGGCACAACAAAATAAAATGCTTCCCACGCACCTCGTGACCTTGAGCATCTTTTTTTTTTTTTTTTTTGAATACGCGGCTTTTCAGTGCGATCGCGCACGTACTCGGGGACAAGCGGCAGCCCCGGTAACAACGAGCGCCATGCTCAAATCAGCCAGTGCCTGTGACTAGAGTCGTATAGTCTTTCTTGGCTGTGGCAAGTGATTTCTGAGCTTCTGGTGTCATTTGCCGAGGAAAGCAATTTTTAGCTTTGAAAGTTTATTGTGAATTACAGACTACGTGCTGCGCTACAATATTTGCCTCGCGTGTTCTAGGTAGCCTCGACTCCCGATCGGCAGCGTTCTCTGACCACGCTCAGTAAGTGTTGCAGGGCCCTTTTAAATTTAAAGGGGCCCTGCAAAACATTTTTTACTAGGTTTTTTTACTGCTTAGCAACCCTACATTGCAGCGAAACCACCTTTACAGGTGGTGACATGCGGATTAATATACATTTATTATTTCATTGCGAATACTTCAAAAATGTTCGATAATTTAAATCCGAATCGAAGCGAATTCGCATACTCAACAATTTGTTCAAATATTAAAGGCATTCAAATACTCGCACAAGCCTAGTTGCCAGACAGATTGGCTTTTCTGTATGACTTTTTTGTCTAATGGCAGAGTTCTCTGCCAAGCATGAAATTAGAGAGGGTAAAGTAAGTTCATTATAACCTCCTTTTTCTGATATCGACGTTCTTGTTCAAGCCATAAGACAAACACACACACATGAACATGATACTGCATCATGTTTATGCAAAGACATTATACATGTTATGAGTGAACATGAGTTATGAGTGAATAATTAGTGATCAGGGACAGTCTACCGAATGTATTCTGTGATCTCCACCAAATGTGGCAGTAATTTAGCTTTCACATCATGCAATTCTTGAAATGTCATCACCTCAGTGCTCATGTGAACCAAGATTTCCACTGCACTGATATTCAGAACAAAAATTTCATGCACAACCTGTTTGGATCTTCACCATGCAACTTCTCTCTTGCTATGAAAGTGTTAGCCCGCACCTGCTGAAGCTGTCCAATTTGCTTGATCAGTTCCTTTATGCGTTGGTTTCCTTTCTCGCGGAACTTTTCCACCTGCAAGAATTGTTGCCAAATTCGGATGAAATCAAGTGATGTACACGTTTGCATGAGGAAGAAGATCGCGATTTTTTTTTTTCCTCCAAATTTTTCAAGTACACGGTGGTTTACCATCAGCACTGCAACTACCAAGAATCCTTACAGTTCCAGGCTGGCAAGGCGAACGAATTTGTAGACCTCCAGTTTTACACAGTAAGCATTCATCACCTCATTTGCTGTATGCTGAGCAGCTTCCTCCACCACAGCTTCGAGCGAAGTTCTCAACTCCATAACTTCATTTTCCAGCAAATCGCTCCTCAGCTGCGCTTCTTGTTTCTCAAGAAGTGCTCGTTCTGTCATGTTGACACTTTCCTCGGCGTGCTCCAGTGCAGAGCTGAGTTGCTCTTGCAGTGCCTTGCTGTAAATTAATAGAAACAACTCAGCACGTAGCTTATCTGTACTGTACCCACAAACCGAAACGTGACCTCTAAACTTCTATTCTAACAGCTGTTGCTGCAAGTATGGTTGTCAAAGGTAATCCTATTTTAGATTTAAGTGTTTGAGTTGAAATTATACTCGCATCACACGAACAGGAGAAGTATAAAACGAAAGTATGCACACTGTTTAGCACTGAATTGTTGCATTTTGATCGATGAGTATTGTACATGTTTATTTATTCTGATAGCTTCTAAAAGTTCACTCTCGCTACCTGTCAGTTGCTAATGTTAATGGTGTGCAACGTAGGTGCATACACAAACCTTCGATTCCTATAGGCCTTCAATTCTTGTGAGTTGTTAGCACTTTCCATGCAGGACTTAGTCAAGTGAGCTTCAACTGCTGCGAGCCTGAAATCACAGCATCATGGGAATCATTGCACTTGTGAAAATAGAGGTCACAAAATTGTGCTAAAGAACTAAAAAAGAGAATATGCAGTCAATTAGCACCTTGAAATGGCTTCTGTCCGCTCTTCTTCTGCCAAAACTAGTTTCTCCTGAGTTTGTTGCAGGTGCTGCAGGACCTCATCTAGTTTTTTTTCCTGAAGTTCCAAGCCATTTTACACGTCATTCACTTGTTCTCGCTAAGCCTCACTCAATGAAATGTAAGCCAGCACATTCTAAACATTTCTAGAAACACACTAATAAGAGATAAATTGTTTGTTTAAATCTTTAGAATGTTGCAGCATGTACATTCTTCAAATTTTTTAATATCTAGCAAGCATCAATTTGAAGATACAGTAGTTTCTGATATCAGCAGAAGCAATGAGATGAGTCATATGATAATTGACATTGCATCAGCTCCCTAATTATATCATCATGCAGACAATTCTGGTAGTGTGTATGGATCTCTAAGCAGATGGTGCTCGCACATGAATGCGCTTGCACATCATGTAAAACTTCTTGTTACCTCTCGCCTATATTAGGCACGTTACTATGTGCAGTGGTCAACAATCACTAGGGATCATTAAGAAATCGCAAGGGTGTACTTATAGAGGAGTGATGCACATAGTATGACTGATACAGAATGTCAGACGCATGCATGTTCACATTTGACGTAGCTTCGCTTACCTTTTCCTGAAGCTGGTTTTCAATAACATAAACTGGTTCACTGTAGCGTGCCATACGCAACTTCGTGGTGTGAAGATTTTTCTGGGCCTCAAAGAGCTCACTTTTTGTTTTTTCCAACTCGCGGAACGTCTCCACATACTTATTTTCACAGTCGCTCTTTACCTAAATGATAAAACACATGACTTAGCTTTCAGCAATGTTCATAAAAGTATGTCTTAGCACAATATAAAAGTGCTTGACCCACTTACTTTTTCTACACATTGGTTAAGGGTATCTCTATCAACAAAGTCTTTTTTTTCCTGAAAAAAATTGGGAAGTTATTCACAGTCAGTGACATTCCCGAATCACTTTATAACTGCTTCATACCTCTAGCTGACCTTCGAGGCGTTCAATCTCTTGTAGCGCTGTTTGAAGCATTTTGGACGTGATATTTTTGTCCTGCAAAAGTAGTCATCATCCGTATGAAAAAGGAGAGAGAGAGAAAAGAAAGGGTGAGATAGGGCTGGAGATGCGAAATTAAAAGCATACTGTAACATTTCATCACAGCGAAAGGGAGATTCAATTAAACGTGCCTCTGTAACTGCGTCCAAATGAGATTGAAGGTCTCTTAAAAGTTGATTGCTATGGGGCGGGTCTGACGCTAAGTTTTGTTCCACTTGGCGCCTCAGATCTCGGTGTAGGCTGAAAGAAATAAGCTCAGTATAAGGGAGCCCAAAGCACAAACACAGCGCCATAATTACCAGCGATTGTTATCGACTAGTATGAGTGCTTCCTTCTTGAGTGCTTTTACTTCATTCTGGAAAAAAAAAGAACGAGGGGGGGGGGGGGGGGGGGCAAATATGCTAGGTAAGAAAAGTACTATTGGAATACAGCGCACACGCGATTCTCACTTTACCTTAAAGTGTTGTACTTCGGTGAGTATATAACGCAGCAGGGAGTCATATTCTTTAAGGTATGGCTCGAACGTCCTGAAATAAATAGTGATATGCATGCATATGAACGAGACAAAGGCATCGCTAGATGATTAGCTCACCTAAGCGACGCTTCTCTGTAACGTCGCCGATTTATATCCATGATAGCGAGTGATGCGAATAAACATGAAATTCAGCTAAAATATTTTGTTACAACGGTCGTACGACTCCGCAGGTTCGCACTATCAGCGCATGAAGGAAGCGTGAGAAATGACATTTAAACAAGCCGCTACTACGTTCGCCATTGTTAAACAAACGAAACCAGCCGACCGAAGCGCCGATACGGCACATACGCTGAATCACACAATACGCGACAATTCAACTAAATCGAGTGTTTAATGTTAGCGTTGTTTTACTTGTCTCGTTGTTTCATGAAGCGATTCTATTAGCAGCAATAAGTGTCTGCACTTCCTACGTTCAGCGAGCAGGGTTTGCGGATTGGTGGGCGTAGCGCGGTAGTCGCCTTGATCCGGACCATGACCTACTACACTCCTGACCTGTTCAGATAGCGGGGTTCCTATGGGAGCGCGTGTCCCCGCTCTCGTTCAATCGCTCGCCGTAGGTGGCGCTACCTATAACCTGTTCGTCTGCTACTTTACGGCTGTTTGGACGGCGCTAGAGTAAGAACGGCTGCATTCCGTGATGAACAGCCGGCATATATGTGACTATTTTTTCACTTAGATGACTGGTCAAGTAAGCTGTTCAGTGTGACGAAAAATTTATTGCACACTGGTGGACAAATGCGAGAATCCGTAGACTTACATAGTGTAGGACAGCATATGTGATGTTGCGTCCATTTAATTGCAAAGAATTTGTGAATGACTTTTGAAATATTTGTTTCAAAATTATTTTTCATTAGTGCATAATAATTACGCAATATGAGTGCTCTGTTGGCCGAAATATGACCACGAACACTCAAGCTGACGTCAGCGAACAGGTGCTGACTAGCGCCACAGTGCTCCTAAGTTACGGCCCTAGCGGCAGAAGGTATGAACTAGAACGTGGGCGCTGGAAGAGGTGCTCTCTGGGCAGGTCAGGAGTGTAGTAGGTCATGATCCGGACCACCGTGTGATCCGGACACGGCCAGCATCTCCACGCACCGCATCTCGAGGCACGGAAAAGTTCCCGTGACGGGAAGGCGTGCCTCTGCTACCTCCTAGTGGGAACCGTTGTTGCCTTCAACGCACCGCGAAACAAATACAATGGAAGAAGTGGACCAGATAATAATCCACGCACTGCGCCAGATCGGTTGGTAAGTTGCGCGCATGATTTCGGCAAGTGCCGGAGATCGTTGTCTTCTTCAGGCAACCGTTGTAATACATCTCATCGGCGCCGTGCGCATGTGTGCTTTCAGTTGTAGTTTAACGGCCGCTTTCTGCTTCCTCTCCTCACGCTTTTCAGCGACTTCGATGAGGACGTTGTATCGCTCAAGCAGTTTACGACGGAACTCACTGTCGAAGCTGTTGTGCGCTGCCTTCGCTTGATATCGCCAGAAAAAGAGCTTCCCCTGCACATATCTACGAACATGGTCGAGCGCTACAACTTAGGAATGACCTTGGCGAACGCCTGCATTGTGAGTTGCTACCGTAGTTCTTTTTTTTTATTTTTGTTTGTTCATGGCATGTCAACAGTACCGAAACCATATTCTGCTGTGACCGAAACTGATGCACTGCGCTCGACACATTTCTAGGAGCTAGGATTCAAAGGAGACCTAGGCTACCAGACCTTTCTGTATTCGAATGAGGCGGAGATGAGAAGGATATTCATGTTCCTATTTGAGAAGCTGCCCAAGGAAAGTGAGAAGGTTGCAGACCAACAACTCGGTAAGTGTTTTTCAAAGAGTGACCCTCGCCGGTTGCATGCGCCCCCGGCGAAATTACTCTGACGAAAGAACGCACAAAATGTTTACACTATCATACACCATCCTTTACTCGACTTCATTGGCGCTCACATTCAAACTCATAATCACCCATGCTCACAATTTTGAATGCAGAATTAGTGTGCACATGCAGTTAAGTTTGGCACAATGCTCAAACAAGAAAGCTTTAGCTTCCAAGGACTTGTCTTCAAGGAACTTGTCTTCAAGGGACAAGGGACTTGTCTTCAAGTTGTTGACATGTTAAGGCTTGTTGGCTCTATCACTTGAGGAATCCCTTATTTCTTAACTGCTGATCACTTAAAATTGCCATTTTCGTAGGAAGCTACGTCATGAACGCTACATAAAAAAAATTTGGCCTGTTGTGTAGCGCTGAAACGGCACCTCAAGCCTAGCTCTCCTCACACCTGCTGTGGCATCTCTGCGTGGGTACAGCTGTTTATGGAGAACCGTATCTAGGGTTGCATTGCTGCGCACATCAGGCACTCGAATCGAGGCATAAATAATGAGATTAATAGTTGCATATTATAGGCTAAATACTTACGTCAATATTAGAAGTCTCATTGCTCATTGCCCCACAGGTGTCAACAGCTTGCTTTAAGCGTACCAATGTTATATTAGTGGGCATCAATACTCTCCATGAAGGATGCCCACTTGACTCGCCTGGAATGTTAAGAAGTAATCGTTATTATGAATTATGCTGAGTAGATATACGTTTTTCTTCAAGATGAAGCAGTGAGTGATGCACGTGCTAGGCAGTGTAGCCAAAGGGCCCGGATATTGTGCCACTGTTGATTGTGTTGCAAGCAGTGTCGCTTCGCACGTCTCACTTGTCATTTACATTGACCAGCCACCTTGCATATAAAACTCAAGGTAACTGACGAATACTAGTTCCAGCCAGAAAAGTCTTTCATCTTCTGTTTTGGAAAATGGTTCCTTGTGCCCTCTGCCTGCCTTCATTGCCATGTCACGGTGACATTTGGGGTTTTCCTGCAGAAATTGAAGAGTAGCAATTGTTCAGACCAGAAATGTTTGTCTTGCCCTGCAAGCTGTGGAACGAGTGCTTCGATATCGTCGTTCAAAGGGTGGAATAAACTTTTAGTCTTGGGACTTTCTGCTGAGCCTCCGCAATCACCTGCCCAAACTACTCTGTTATGAGCTGGATTCATACGACAGCATTTTTTGGCCTGCACGTTCTTTTTTGTGTAAAGTGCAGAAAACGGTGGAACGGTCGGAATCATCGTTAGTAGCAAAAGCCTAACCTTCATGTTCTCTTTAAAGTCATTTTCAGTAAAATGTAATAAACATGCCAGCGACCTGTCCGTAGGCTCCCACTTGCTTCCTTACTGCGTCGGTCCTTGGCGAAATGTTCTTCAGCCACGCTTCCCTATGCTGTAGATTGCAGGGGAATTTGTGATACTTCACTGTAGCGTTTGAGTTGTGCGGCAGCAATGAACAGCTTCACAGCCTCGCACTGTTGGAGGAGAAGGATACAACTTTATTTAAAGAAAGTTCAGGGATTAGGAGCTGTCCGCTTGTCTTCAGTTATCTCTTCTGCCCATGCAGCAACAGCTTTTTGCAGTCCTTTGTCGGGAGATTGTATCTGGGTCTCCCATGCCTCTTCTGAAGGAGCTGGCAGAAGCTCTCTGGGTCGGGGAAGAAAAAACCATCTGCCACACACATGCACACCCAAGACCCGTACCGAAGCACAGGAAATATGAAGTAAGCTGCTTACACACACAATCACACAAAAAAGTAAACGTGAAATGCTCATGAATAAACACGCCAACACGCATAAATCGCAAAGGCAACCCCATTCTACCACAAATAGCTGTCTGCCTTGTGTACCTGAACAGGCATCCTCAAAATTTATAGTGACTACAACAGTCAACTGACTTGAGACGTGCTCGGCTGTTGACTTCAACGCAACGCAGCAGGCCACACCTTTTTTTTTTATGTTGCAGCCATACCTATGTCTTTTTTTTTTTGTATCAATCAGGCTGGCCCATGGCATTATCGCCAACATGCTGGCTCATACCGTCACATTCACTGTGCATTAATCAAGGTTGAAGTGTTATCTACTTGCATTCACTTGCATTCACTGTCACTCATTCTAAAAACCTAATGGACATCTATACAGTTGTGACATAATTGCTACACTTGCTGGCATAAGGTGTCCATGCTGAATTTGCTCGCAAGAGTGAAAGTCCAGATGTCAGCAAAGCTGTGTTATGAAATAATCTCAGAACAACTGATGATACATGGCTGGTGTTTATCAACTTTGTGCCGGTGTTATATACATAAGGAAGCTATTTCATGTGGAAATGCAAAGCAAGTGAAGGGACTCTGCAACTTTTTGTGTGAAAGGCCTGTTCCAAATTCTTAGCTTGTAGCGGGCTACATCACAAACAGACTGACGGAAATTTTTATCGCATCAGATGTGTTTTAAAAAACGTTTGATTCCAGGGGTATAACAGCTGACTTGCTTATCCTGGTTCATATTTTGTGCAACCCAGGAACAGCAGCTCTGATTTCAAGGTCAATATCAGAGCAGATTGCTAGGCAATTGAAAGCACCTTGGCTTCCCAACTACTGCAAGAAGAGTGGCGTTCGCTGGAAAGGAGGCCATTGGTGGAAAGAGGTAAGCATCCTTCTATGTTTCGTGTCCTTACTTCGACATATACACCGATGTGTAATATAACATAATTTATGAGACACGTGTAAATGTACTTCCAAGATCAAATTCTAAAGACCCATGAAATGCGCTTGTCTTGTAGTTCTCTTTGTCTTGTGCCATGTATTTGCATACTGTTTTTCTATCATGATTTACCAATTCATCCAATAGCCTATGATTCTAAGAGCCATGTGCTTCGATTTAGGTGCACTTTAACTCGTATGGGACAGCGTAAAAAAAGAGGGGATGAGGAAAGGTGTGAAACGATTTCTTTAGGGAGCGAAGCTCTTGGAGCTTGAGGTAAAACGTTGGGTGTGGCATATTATGGCAAAACATTATTTAGGTCCGACCGTGCGTGAGCTAGCACAAAGCGGACCGCTCCTATGTCGTGACTGATAGAACTAGTCTTTGCACTAGGTCATGGGCTTGTTGGACTGCTCATAGTGGTGTCATCAAATCCGGACTGCATAGCACAGCATCCTGCCTGGACGATGTAACGTCTTCATCCACCCGTAAAGCAGGGCACCACCAGGGCTTGTAATCTAAGCTGGCAAAGTCTGAGCAAAGCACACAAGTGTTTGATGTTTGAATATCTGGATAGATCTTGGGACTGGGATAAGCCCCAACCTGCCAAAGTCTGAGCATCAATGCCTGAGGCCTGTTCAATTTCTGCAAGAAACCCTCTGTGCCATTGCTTATCAGCCTTGTCCATCGATGGAGACAGTCTGCGCAGCTGCCATGCCGAGTTTCCCAGCTGCGCGAGCCAAGTATGAGTGATGTAAGACGTGCGCTCTACCAGGTGTGCTACAGACAGCTTTGCACGTTAGTTCTGGCACTGGAGATCGGACATTCTTGCATCGTGCGCGACAGGCTGTGGTTCGACTTCTTGCCTATACCAAGAAAAGACCTAGCATCAGCTAAGGAGACCGCGTTAAGCCCCCAAGATCAACCAGCTTCGCTGTTTCTTAAGCTTTACACTGCTAGTATGAATTCTCTCCTTTTTTTTTAATTAAATCAAGTCGTAGTGCTATATTTTTGTTGTGTGCATCGAAATGAAGGTAATGAAATGGTCTTTCATACGGATTGAAATATTATGTAAGAAGGTTACACATATTTATAATTAAAATATGTCCTATTGAACACTTGCTGCGAGCACATGGAAAAATGTTGGGATAAACATATATATACTTAAGCAATAATAATATGTACTATAAAGAAAAAAAATTGTGGTATGAAAAATGTGGCCCGAAGGCAAACCATCAGAACATATTAAAGACAAACCATCAGCACTGGTAAAACTAATCAAGCATCTGAAAGCATGACATTTTTCATGTTTTCTATCCAGCCTGATCAGACAATCAGGCGGCCTGTGCCATAGTGGGTAGAACACAGGATTCGAATATGAGAAGCTCGGTGTGTAGCTGGATCCATGAGAACTGTTTCTGCATTTATTTATTTAGTTATGTAGCCACCTCACCACCCAATCATTGCAATTATTTCGTTATCTGTGTGTATCTTAAGCGCTTTTCTGTAGCATCTCTATGCCACTATACAACCATGTTTTATCTATCATTAGTAATTTGCTCTTCCAGTGAAATGAAAGTGGCTGCCTTGAAGCTTTTTGTTATATACTTAAACCTCGATATAACCAACCCGAATATAACAAATTATCGGTTATGACGAAGTAAATGAAGAATAGCTCTGTCATAGATACAGTTCTGCAAATATGTATGTATTTATAACAAATTTTTGAATATAGCAGGAGTATTTTTGTGGCAGCTATCACTTCGTTATAGTGAGGTTTGAGTACCTTGCCCTTGCATCATTAAATTTAATTTACAAAGATCGTCTCACCACCGCCACCGCCCTTTTGCTCATTCGCCGCCTTTTATGTCCAGTCCCTTTTCACATTTGCACACACGTCATTTGCTTAGGCCGACTCAATGAACTATCCAGAGCTTACAATCCCACTGTTAGTGCAACAGTGTATTTAAGGGCAAGCATGGTAGCTTTGATTCAGAATGGTCAGTGTTAGCAGGCATCATAGTAGAGAAAATTTCTTAATGGCAATGTTTCGATTTTTTTCTCAAGTGCGCTCGTAATTGCACAGTGTGAGTTATGCTAACTTGAAGCACATTCAGCCTTCCAAGATCTTTTTTGTGTGTCATATCTGCTTGTATTGGCAGCCACTCAGCTTAAATCATAATTGATATTGCTAAATGCACTTATGATTTTCTACTGATTACTATACTTTTTTTATTCGAATGTTATACGTAGAATCATTAGATCATTCGTTTTGCATTTCAGGACTACAGCGATTCAAGCACACTAAGAACTTGCAAACTCACCCTTCCTGGAGAGCGCCATGGTAAGATAGGACCACTCTTAATACCACAGTATTTGTGTGACTGCCGTATTCATTGTTTAATAATAAGGTAGCCCCTGCTTGGGATCATGGGCTTGCCACTGTAGGGTGTGCTTTTTATGGCCAGAACTTCAATGAATTCGCTCATGAAGGATTGTATTTATAAACCACCATGCACACATTTATATCACATCACCCAATTGAATGAACTAAGTCAATATGAGATCAAGGGAGTATGCAAAAAAAAAAAAAGAATATGCTCCTTAAAATGACAGTATCGCAGTTGTCAAAGTGGTTACTGTATTACCCAGGTGGCTTGACAGAGCCGCTGTGGAAGCAAGCCCTGGATACAAGGATGCTTGCTGCTTCAATATTTGAAGTCAACGCCGCCTCGACAGCTGCCTCACAAGACCAAGAAGCTGAACTCCACCAAGCTGGTTTACTCTCAAAAGGCTCACAACAGGTAACTGTTACTCGAATGGATGAAGTATGCAGATTAGCAATGTTTAGAAATACTGTACCTCTGCTTATACCAGCTGCATTGCCCGAAGGATTTGGAATTGGATAAAAATCTGTTTCATGCTCATTTGCTATGTACACATCAACCAATTTGAGACAGGGCAGCGCAACCACAACAGAAAGGTGTCGGTCCTGGGTCTGAATCTTGGACCAGGAAAAAGATTTAATTGATTTGGAAACTATATTTCTATGGAATTCATATCGACCTTTTTTGTACCGTTGTGCAACACAAACTGGTGGACATCTATTTCTCCCTTGTCGACACCTCGTATGGCCTTTACTGAATTTGTTGATGCAGTCTATCTTACGCTTTAGTTTCCTGCTTGTTTTAAATTATAGTTTTGTCTTTCTCTTGATATCTCTGTGCTATTACATAAAGTGCCTATAAGCACAAAGGTGGACTGCAAAACTATAGATTCTCTTTGTGTATGCTTGCATCATGCCATAGAGTTCCCTGAAATTAAATAGAGGGGACTCTGGTGCTGCAATTGCTTAGCCACCATGGTGATCATGGGTAGTACACGGATTTGTCTAGCCTTGGTACTTGCGGGCGGCGAATCACACTTGTGGCTTCGTTTATTGCTGTGTTTCGGTTTTGTTTTGAAGGAAACAGCGAACCCTTTTGAGCTTTGTGACCCGATTTTAAATGGTAAGCGTAAAAGGACAAGGTGGTGAATCGCAACCGCTGAACATTTGCTGATATTTATTTAGTGAGAAAACAGCTGCAAGCCGCACGAACACGCACACAGCCAGAAGTACGAATATTAGAAAAATCCGTGTTCTACCCATAATTCCCATGCTCACTGAAGCACTATGCATTGCAGCTCCCAAGACACTAGCACCAGAGTTCCCTATAGTGTATATACTATAGGAAACTCAATGCATTATGCATCTTGTTCGTCATGCTTTCAGGAGTTCCAGCAACATCATTAAAATCCAGGTTGAAGACATTGTGTATAGAAATATTCAACTTAGTTGCAATACACATGGTTCATAAACTTGTGTACCAGTCAAGATTATACAGGTTGTACAAAGTAGCTCTAATTGATGAACTTTCACTTGTACTGGTATCACATTGTGCATCTAACCTTGACTTGTGCGAATATTCGAGCACTTCAAATCTTTGAACAAGTATTACGTGTATTTGAATTTGATTTGATTAAAATTTAATTTTAAATAAGTTGAAATTTTTAATTTATTTGAAATGAACGAATAAATAGCTCGCATCTAACTTTACTGTAAAGGTAGTTTCTCTGCAGTGGAGGAGTACTGTGCCATGAGTACACCTCTCCGGGTGAAATTTGCACTGCCACGGAGCCCCATTTCAAGGTTGAATGAACATATTATTCTCACATAGATTCATAATTTTTTTAAGTATAAAAGATTGTTACACCGGCTTATATGCTCCAAATATAGTAATATGTAAGGGTGTAGCATATTTTACAGGTTATCACTTGAATTCTACTGAAAGTCAGATTTTGATACTCTTCAGAGTTGTTTTCACTTTCTTTGAACCAAAAGGAATGACAGTTGCACATGCCTTGTTTCAATAAAAAGAAATTGTGCAGTTTAATGGGGTCATGACTAATATTCTCATTTTTTGTTGTAATATGTTAGATATACTATTGGAATTTGATTCGAAGTTATTCGGCCAAATCACTATTCACTTTTAATTACCTTTGAACCTAAAACTTACTTTACAACAGTGGAAGCTTGTTCTAGTTGGTGTTTAGTCTTACTGGAAAGTTTTTTTGTTTTTTTTTCAGTTCACACACATAAAAAAAAGAGACAGATTAAACAGAAACAGCACCGGAAAGTGTCCTTTTTTCTATGTTTGCTCACTGAAAAAAAAAAAAAACTTGTTGAAATTTACTATTCGCACCAGTATAATCTTAACTCCACTTGGCATGATTATTGTCTGTTAGTTCTCATCACTACTGTGTGTAACCTTGTATGAGTAAAAGGACCATTGCAGCAAAATATTTTTATTGAGTGGTTCATTCTGCATGTTTCAACAGGAACACAGGCAGCGAAAGAAAGAGCGCATCCAGAAAAGGGTGGCTGATGCATTCCAGCAGTCTCTCCTCTCGGAACAGTCCCGGGTGGATGTATCGAAGCTTCTGGCATCTCTCTCCACAAGCAATAAACCCACAACCGCTAGGGAATCAAAGTTTACAAGAACGGAGAAGCTGCAGTTTACAAAGGTACGCTGGCCATATCTTTAAAGGGTAGATGCGATTCGAAAAAAAGTTTCACTTATCTGTAGCCTGGGGCAATGAAATTTTTTGCTGTTTATTTAAGCTTTACGCTGATTTCAAATGTGTAATTAGTTTTATAGTAAGTTGTACAGTTTTCGTTTTGTGCCATGACAATGTGTAAAGTATAGTTCGTTTTGCACAAAACTTTTTATGCCATTAAACTTTTGTGGTTCTGAGCTATCTATTGCTTAATTTGCTTCACATTAATTGTAGAATGCAAATATCTATCAAGAAAGCACGTAGTGTAAGACATTTTAAGGGACAAGATAAATTGTAATGTTAGAATTTCTAAAATACTCAGCCCATAATATCTGCTTGCTTTAGGTTCATAATAATTATACAGGCAATATCAAGTTTTGAAGGAGATACTTGCACCCTTCATGTGTTAATGTTGTGGAATATCTGGGCAACGTTTTGTCTCAATCCGGCTGTCAGAAGTGCCAAAAGCATGATGTCTAAACTCAATAAGTTGACTAAAAATTAGTAAAAATGGATCTTGAGAAACACACATATTAAAGGTATAAGTCAAAGCTCATCTATGTGGCAATGCTATGTTTTAAGTGATTCATTCCATCATAAGAGCTTGGCAATCATTATTAGTTTGAGAAAATTCTCATGCGAAATGCAATGGCAAGCTGCCAGGTGACAGTTTTCTGGGAACCCTAGACAATGAACTCTATTTAGTTTGGAGTAGCCATGTTGTGCTCTTTAAAAGCAATTTTAATCTACTTAGAGTTTAATTACAATCTTCAGTTTTTTTGTTTTGGAAAAGTAGAGGAAGCAAATTTGTGAAAGCAAATAAAAATGAAACGTGATTTTTGGAGAAAAAAAATGCGCTTTTTCACTCACATCTCCCCTTAAGATTTTTGAGTTTTTAACACATACACAAAAATGCATACATGCATAAGCACTTACAAGCAGTTTTATATGCGAATGCATTTCTTAGTCCGGCTATGTCAGGCATCCGGCATTGTCCACAGCGGTGTCCATGCGCTGGCAGGTATTATCTCCCCGCTCTCACTCCCACTTCCATAGCAATAGCTGCGGTCGCGCACGCTTATCCTCGCCCCTAGCAACCAGAGCATTTGGTGCGAGAGAGTTTAGGAGAGGGTATGTGCAGTGCTTCCTTGATCCTTCTCTCGTCGTTTGTTCCCTCTCCTCCCTGCACCCCACCCTCCCATCCGTTCGCGCCTCACTCTTTATCATTCGCTGGCTGGGCACCTCCCAAGAACATTTGGAAATGTGTGCCCGAGACGGAGCTGTGAAACGCCAATGCTGGGCCGAGAACACTGGCGCCCCACTCTCCTGTCTGCTCGCTCCTCACTCTCGACCGTTCCCTGGCTGGGCGCTTCTCAAGGCGATGGCAGAAGTCAGTGAACGTGAATGTCTGATGGCAACGGTACCCTCTCTCAGCACAAGAAATGCATTTGCATTTTCTCACGATTGCCTTCGGGGAGGTGGGGGCCTTTTTTTTTTTTTTTTTTTCGGGAAGCCTGCAGTTTCACAATAAGTAATATTGTCGCTTTCGTCTTTCTGCAGGAAAGACGAAGGCGACAATATTCGTCTACCCAGCACCTCCACCAGTGTCGGGACGTGAAGACAGAGGTCGTATTTGAAGAAGCTGAGAAAGCAGCAGCGGGTCGGTCTTTTTATTTACCGCGTGCGAGAGAGTTCATCTTTCCCGTTGTTGCTTTCTGCATAAAAGCGTGTAGATGCGCGTATGCACTATCGCCTTCATCTTTTTGTAGGATGCACATGACAATTTTCTTGTGAGACTGTAGAGCCTGAAAGTCTGCCTTCGTACTTCCCAGTACTCAAAAAACTACTCATTGTTATGAAAAAACAAAAGGCAAATCTTTCTTCTGTTGAGCCCAACGGCATCACAAACTCTAAGATGAAGAGACAAATGCCAAAAGTTATGTCTATCAAAATTTTTTCATGCTACCACACTTCTTGCAACTTTAGAACCATGAAACTGTACAGTGGCAGGCTCTGTTATTTTTCTGCAGGTTCTGTCAGTTATGCTGATTGTGGACTCTGTAATGGTGCTTGCACCCTTGCAGAGAAGATAAACACTCTTTTGTAATTTTGCACTACAGTGTATTGTGTCCCTTGTTTCTTGAGCACATGAGAGCTTGCAACTCCATGCACCACTTCACTGTTACGGGAAATGCAGATATGATAACAGCATCTAATACATGTATGGGTTATTTGAAGAACAGTTATTTAACCAAGTAGAAAATTTTCCTGATGTAGAGTTCCTAAAAAAAATGAATGTGAATATGGCATGCTTAGAATTAGAGGAATTGCATAGCTTTCTATTTTTCTTCTGGTTTTGTTAAGAAATTTCATTTCTAATATTCAAACTTTCAGAATAGGTCTATCCGCCATCATTTAAAGGCAAATTTGATATACTTTAACTGTCACTATGTTCACCATACCTATTCGAAGCACGATATTGGCATGCGCAACTGTGAATACAGCACAAATAAGGAAGAAGGCATGAGACTGTGTCTATAGAATTGCTTTGCTTGCAGGATGAAGAGCCAAGGCAGGCATCCGGGTCCCAGTTGGAACTCCAGAAGCAGAATTCGGAGGAAGAGACGGAGGCCAAGATTAAACAAATGCAGAGCCAACTAGAAAGCATCTGTGAAGTCATTAGCCAGCTTGAAGGTCAAGAAAAAGAGGTGTCAGCAGCTTTACAGCAGGTAGGTGGAGTGCCCTCTGTAGTACTACATCTGGGTTACTGTATTCACTGAAATCTTTTGCACGTCCAATTTGTGGGGATCTGAGGCGCGCCCGCGACCATTTCGCGGGCATTCCGCCGCACGGCCACAACCTTTTGCTTTTCCTGCTCTGATAACGACGCGTGGCGATAGATGGCGCCACGCGCGGGCACGGCACGCGGTACGCGCGCGCCGAGGGAGCGCTCTTTTTTCTGTGGTCGGCGCCGGGTAAGCACGTGTTTTCCTTCGTCCGCGTCCCCTTTGGAAATCGCCGGACTGTAGCCTGCCTGGGGTGGCCTTGGGCACCTCGGCAGGCGTGTTTACTTGAGTGCTAGCTTCGGTAGCGTACGCTAAGCCCCACATTGGGTGCCAGTATGGTGACCCCGCTACTAACTGCAGCGGCCGATCACCGCGGGTTCACGCTTAGCGAGCCACAGGGCCGCTACTCCGTTTACTCGCGTGTAGCGCACCGCTCCGCGCGCGCTCAACTAATAAGGCGTTTAGCCCGGAGCGGCAAACAGACAGTGTTCTAATGCAAAAATACACAACACTTTATTGCCTCTGGCGGCACCCCGAACAACAAACAGTACAACGTCCGCTCCCGGGACGCGGGTAGCAAAGGCACCCGCACGCGGACGTTCACAATAAGGGGAAAACCGCGAGCACGTCGCAGCTGGCAATGGCGAGCTTTGACAGGCCGGTCGGGAAAAGGTCCCTCGCGGCTATGCTGCGCACTCTCTCGATGGCCACCACACGGCGGGCGCCTCGGCAGCCAGAACCTTCCACCTCGGCACCACCTAAGTCCACCAGGCGGGCGTCCCAGCGGCGGGGATCAACAACGTCGGCACCGCCACCGGTCCCCAAAACGCCAAGGTGGAGTGTGGCTACGTGGGCGCGGCAGGAGGGGCAGGAGGTCCCGCGCTACTTCATGAGCGACGCACCGTGGAAGACGCAGCGGCGTGTTTGGCGCGACCTGCCCCTGGACCGTGTCCCGTGGCCATTCCGGGGCTGCACGCTGGCGGAAGGCGAGAAGGCAGCCAGAGGCGCCCAACTACCTACCGATGCAGCGGAGGAGTTCTGCGCCACGTGCCGCGTGACTGTGCACTTTCAGTGCCACTACAAGGGTGCCATGCACGTGGCGCGGACAAAGGCGGCCACTGAGGGGAGGGCCACCGAGAGGAAGGCGTCAAATCCAGCCCCGCTGAGCCAGTGCTCAGACACGGACCTGGCGACCCTGTGCCGACAGGGAATGGGGGAGGACCCCCATCTCGCGGCACTGCTGTCAGGGCTACCACCGCCCGCAACCAGCGACGGACCACCGATGGACGACGTCGCCACAATGGACGTCGACCGTCTTTTAGAACTGTAAGGCCACGCGGAGCCTTCCCCCCCCCCCCCCCGCCCCAAGAATGCTGCAGCAGGCCAAATATATGTTTTTTTGTTTTCTCAAGGGTATTCTTGTGTTGTTTTATTTTTTTTTCCTTCAGCAGCAGTTGCAGAGTGAGGCTGATGCTAGCTGTTGCCCATTGCATGATGCCTTTGTATGTATGGGCGACGACCAGCTGCCTTTGCAGACCGGTATATAGGGTGAATTAAGGAGAGGAGGATGTGGGGATCTAAGGCGCGCCCGCGACCATTTCGCGGGCATTCCGCCGCACGGCCACAACCTTTTGCTTTTCCTGCTCTGATAACGATGCGTGGCGATAGATGGCGCCACGCGCGGGCACGGCACGCGGTACGCGCGCGCCGAGGGAGCGCTCTTTTGTCCGTGGTCGGCACCGGGTAAGCACGTGTTTTCCTTCGTCCGCGTCCCCTTTGGGAATCGCGGACTGTTGCCTGCCTGGGGTGGCCTTGGGCACCTCGGCAGGCGTGTTTACTAGAGTGCTAGCTTCGGTAGCGTACGCTAAGCCCACAGCGGTGCCTAGTGCTTGGAGTGGTCGTACTACAACGAGCCGCACTTGCCGTAGGCCTACGCGTACGAGGTTTGCCCTAACACTAGCGACCAGGCCCATTGACCATCGTGAGAGTGCGCAGCATAGCCGCGAGGGACCTTTTCCCGACCGGCGTGTCAAAGCTCGCCATTGCCAGCTGCGCGGTTTTCCACTTATTGTGAACGTCCGCGTGCGGGTGCCTTTGCTACCCGCGTCCCGGGAGGGGACGTTGTACTGTTTGTTGTTCGGGGTGCCGCCAGAGGCAATAAAGTGTTGTGTATTTTTGCATTAGAACACTGTCTGTTTGCCGCGCCGCGCTAAACGCCTTATTAGTTGAGCGCGCGCGAAGTGGTGCGCTACACGCGAGTAAACGGGGTAGCGGCCCTGTGGCTCGCTAAGCGTGAACCCGCGGTGATCGGCCGCTGCAGTTAGTAGCGAGGTCATCATAAATTTTCACTGGTTCGAAATGCACGTGAAGGTATCATTTGAGTAATAAAAGCAACTGATGTGGCACTAAATTGACATTACAAGAAAGTAAAGTACGCCTCCATATAATGGGAAATTTATTTTTGCAGTTCCTTTTCTTCTTCGATCCAGTTTTGTTGGCTTTGAAATTACTTTTGTCTGCCGTCGTGGATCAGTGGTTATGGTGTTCGGCTAGTTACCCGAAGGTTGCAGGTTCAATGCTGGCCGCGGCGCTCGCATTTCGATGAAGGTAAAATAGTAGAGGCCCATGTACTGTGCGATGTTAGAGCACGCTTAATATGAGTACGAGATAGTTGAAATTTCCAGGGCCGTCCACAACGACACACCTCGTAATCATTAAGTGATATCTGAATGTGAAATCCCATGCATTATTTAGATCAACTCCGGATAAACCTTGTTCGTGTGCAAACAGAAGGGCTCTCGCCTTGTCAGTCTCGTTCTACGCCAGGTTGCTTAAAAAGGCTTCCAAGTTTGAGGTCTGCTGTACTGAATAAGCTCATTGAATGGATGCTTTCAGTGTGCTTGATTTTCTGTTGCATCGAATACACTTATGTTTTGCCAGCTAGTTCTTTGGCTCACATGCAATTCATAATTCAAGCTTGAAGTTCTGGTGTCCTGGTTCCCATTAAAAGAATGCCCATTTCATATATGGTTGCCAAATAGAGCTGAATTTATATAAGAGTGCATGCAAATTATTGTTAAATGAGGAGATGCCAGTTTAGTACACCGTATCATCCCCCTACATTTCTGTTTTTGCTCTCAGCAAAGCAGAAATTTTTAGGATGTGTTTTAGGCGATGTTTTCTCATCTCACACTATGCAGTATTGAATGTATATAGTTTGTAATAAGACGTGTGGTTGAGAGAGTTACTGGGGGCTGCCTGCAAATGCAACTACCTAACTGTGTACTGCTTGTTGAACCCTTGTGCTGTATTAAATTGCCTGCCAGGTTTTTGTATCTAACGCTGGACTACACTTAACGTGTCCTGTGTGAACTATAAAAGGAAGCGTGGCTTAGAAAGTTCCAGAAGGCTGCGCATGAATGCAACTGTGCAGTGCTACCAAGTTGGTGTTGTAATCATGAGTAGTTAACACTGGTCTAAGAAATGTTTATTGGCCCAGGATGGTGTATAAGTAAAAATTCAATGAAGCAAAATAAATTTCCCAGCAATGTTGCAAGACATTGGACCTATGTCATAGTTTCATTGTTCCTTGAAGATTAACGGGACACTAAAAAGAAACAAGGAGTTGTTTTAGATTGATAAACTACAATCTGAGGACTCTAATGTCATAAGTTTCACTGTCATGAGTTCATTATTAGCAGAGAAACTTCATTTTTAAATTTCGCACCGTAATCTCTGCATTGTACAAAATTTCGTAATGTATTTTTCGTATTTTCGCGACATTGTTTGATGAAATTTTCTGAAACTTTGCATGCTAAGTCTATGGCACCTGCTGACGACACTGTACTTTAGTTTTATTGATTAGGAGGTACGTATGACCCAGTAGACACCTTCAAAATTTATGAACTCACAGTGTCTGGTGCAGAACTCCGAAGGTGGCGTCTCCACCTGCAGTTTCTTTTCGCACGTTTTCTCTCTTACCAAGTGTCATGCCGCGGTAAGAGTGGTATTTTCGGGATAGTGAAATTGTGCTTTACTAATACATGAAAAAGCGTTTTGCTCTTCAGTGTCCCTTTAACCTCCAGAACTCGAATTAAACTATTCTCAGCGAAGCTCATTCATTGGGGTCTTACTACAGGTATTGCTGCTGTTTTCCAGATAAGTGGTGACATAGAGAAAAAGAAGTCTCAAAGGTTGGAGCTCGAAAGCCAGAACGAACTTGAGCACAAGGCACTAGCCTTGCTTCCCGATGCTGACGAGAACATCTTGAAGCTGCAGGCAAAGATAGACGCTGCTGCTCAGAAACTGGTCAGCTTATCGACGCAGTGGGAAAAGCACAGGGCTCCTCTGATCGAAGAGTACCGCCAGCTCAAGGAACAGTGCTCCAAACGTCTTGTGAGTACCTGTCTCAGGTTTGCCGAACTGTCGTTGGACATGCAGAATGCTCAAGAAAACTATATGCCTGCTTTGTACATAGTTTCCAGATGAATATTACAGCCTGTGTAGTGCCTGTGACCTGTACAGCTACCCGCTGGGTTAGAAGCGCTGTGCACTAACATAGCCCGATTTTGTTTTTTCAGTGGAGCCTATGCTCTGTAAACTTTTGTGGAGGGGTGTACAATGCAATGTAAATGGCGTGCAATGTACAGGGGGAGTCAGAAGTTCCAAGGCCACACTCCCATAGGAATATGTGGGATAGTGGCCTGGGAACTTATGACCCACGTCGATGAATTATGTACGTTGCGGTTCTTGATGCTTCTGTTGTGTTATGAAGAGAAAAAAAATGTACTAGACAGTTTTGAGTACACTTATTCTGATCTTTTGCCTTCAGTAGACACAGATATAGTAAACACAGTGTGTATATCTTTCTTCATGTCTCTATTGCGATGCTCGACTGGGGCATTCCACAAGGAAAAAAATTACTAGGTGTTCTTCAGGTACTATATATTTAGCTTTTATCGTTTGTAAAAACACTGAACTTTGACTAGGCCTTCATGTTTTTTGGATAAGGCTGAAGCACTTCGTGTAGCCTAGATGGTAAGATTGAATAAGATTAAATCTTCAGTTCCATGTCATTGTGCCAGGTTATAGAAAATTGCATGCAGGGGAAAAAAAGAAAGCAAGTTATTGATCACATTGTGACCACATGCATATAGCACTCCTAAATGCATAAGAGTAAATGAGCCATGCCCCGGTTACGTGTAGTAATGCCAGCAATAACTTTCAGAAGGCGAAATCGTTTGTTGTCTATCTTGTTTCACTCTGCTGACACAGTCACCCAACATTTTTTGGTTTTCAGAAAAAAATAAAAGTAGAGCGTCTGTTATGCCTACAAATATATGAAAAGTGGACTGCCAAAGAATATTTCAGTGCAAAACAAGCCCCAGAAGTTGCTGGCCATAAACACCGCCCACCACTGCCGACCACCATTTTTCCATGACGTATGTGGTGTCATGCGCTGCATCAAGCAGAGCCATCATCTTCTACCAAAGTTTCAGTTGCTGGAGGTCATTCAGTTTCAGTTCCAAGCTGAAGAAAGCTAATATATCTCAGTATTCATGTGCAGTTAGCCATGAAATAATATTGCTCAGCAGTATGCAGATTCTCACACAACAAGGTACTCGTTACGTCAAGGCTCGCGAGTGGGCCTGTACTGCTCGACTCTCAGACCTCTTGCCCATGAAATAATATTGCTCAGCAGTATGCAGACTCTCACACAACAAGGTACTCGTTACGTCAAGGCTCGCGAGTGGGCCTGTACTGCTCAACTCTCAGACCTCTTGCATGTTTTATTATAAAAGATATTCAATTATATATAAAGTGTTTGACCAAATGCACCAAAATTTCATCAGCTTACTTATGAATGCACAAAGATTACAGAAAGGTTGATAGGCGGGCTAGTCGGTATATTTTCATAATGAAATAATTGGTAGCGCAAACTAACGGGACGCAAGAAAGGAGACAAACAAGCGCAACGATCACAAGGATTAGACCACATAACACATGTTAGATGCAAAACGATGATGACTCAGGAGACGGGAGGGAAAATACTGGCAAAGAAACAACGGTTACTTTAACAAAAAGACGTTTACTTATGGTAAAGACAACTGCTGCAAAGATGAGAATACAGCATCTCTCCAGTTGCACAGCTGTCCCTCTTCTGCCAGCTCTCGGCACCAACGCCAGTCACACACCCACGCTCACCACAGGGGGTTCACTTTGGTGTCACATTACAGCTCCGGCCTCCTGCCGGCTCTGCCCGCACAGTGGTCGTGACCTGGCACCATCTTTTGAGTTCCGTTTCGTGCAACAAGGACGTGCACATTTGACCATCCTGCAATTACCAACCGTCCCGGTCGGAGTTTTTCATCTGACCCATTTGTGTCTATCTCGCCCTGGCGCCACAGCTTAAGACTGTCCAATGGGGTAATGCTGCTGCATGCGTTACTCTCCCGCCGTGCACTGAGCAGCCTCTCGATGCGATATCGACCATCGGGTAGTTTTTTCATGGTGCTATACGTTCTTTTGTATTTTTCCCTAATTCGCCACAATCTGTAGGCTGTCGCATGACGAATATGACATCCGCCGGTTCGTGAGTTGTTAAACTTTTGTTGCTGTATCTTGTCTGTTGTTTCATTCGGTCTTCGCGAATTCTTGCTATCCAAAAAGGAAACCCGACATGGGCAAAACCTTACGGTTTCGCCGTATATTTTCATCTTCATCTTCGCTGCATTGGTGCTGTCGGCAAAACTGCCACGATAGTCTTCGATGGGATGGTCGAGTTTCTCATGGTGCTCCGGTGTTACGCTTGGGCCCATTTTGACGTTCGGGCGTTGCCGTTGAACATGGTTGCGTGGCACTGCAGCTTGATTTTATGTCCTGCATCGACACTTCATTCAGATAGCAGATAGCGCAGCCCTCTTGATGGCTTGCATATTCAGTTCCTGGTCCGAAACGTTCATTGCAGAAATGCAGGTCTCGTTTCCTGCATATGCGTTCACGACGCAACACGGTAAGTAATAGTCGCACCTCTCTTGGAACCTGGGTTGGTTGTCTACGAAAACATCGGCGTTGGGTTCGCTGCCCGTAACGCAGGGCTTGACAAATTCAACGTAGTTTGGCAGAACAACTTTCAACTATTTGGCCGAAAGGCAGGCCGGGCGCCTCGGAAGATCTGGAATGTTGATGGACTGGAGTGTGTCATCACTTTCACCCAGATTCTTCTTCTCTTCAAAGATACGCACGGTGTTTCATGGCCTTACGACCGTAACGTGAGGTTGCTCGATGAAGGGCTGCCCCACGATGATAGCAATCACCTGCGACTCATTTGGCCCGATCAGCAAGGGGATGTTGGCTGTGCTTGGTCTACTGTGAGGTTAACGTTGTCCTGACCCATAGCCCCCGATGGTCAGCGGCTTCACCATCACCGTGCATTTGATCCCGACCCGATCAGCATCCTCACTTCGAATAGTGACACACTGACTGCCGAGGTCGATGTACACTCTAACTTTGCTCCCGTTAACTTTAGTCAGCAGGAAATACTTTTCGTTCGCCGCATCTGCTGCACGGATGTTCAGATCCACAACGCTTTGAAAGAGGCGCGGCCCGCTTTCCCTTTTCCTGCGGTTCTGCGCTTCGTGTCCACTTCGGTTGTAAACGTTGCACCTTGCCTTCCGCTGCGGACTCAGGCAGTTGAGAGAGAGGTAACAGCACTTGTTACAGTTAAAACATCGCGGCCTTCTTTTCTCGGAAAAGGGGGTTTCGGTCCTCGGTTCGGAGTTTTGTTGGTCTTGCTTACTTTCGTTCAAGGCTGTTTCCGCGGCTAGGTTTTCCTTGTTGCCATGGCCCGCAGGATTTTCACATTCACTCGCCTTATAATATTTTGAGTCCCGGGAACCAGTGGTTCCGACTCGCTCTTCAAGATGCTTGAGGGAACTCGGAAGCTCCTCTATAGAGTCGTACGTGCGGGTGCTGATGGCTCGGATGGTATCCCGATTGTTTAGGTCGGTGATCAAATATTCGATGCAAGCTTCCTCACTAAGGTTACAACGACATGCTTTGGCCAATTTGTCATAACAGTAGCGCTCGATAGGCTCGCCTCGCTTGTAGATTCGGTCTTCATTTCCCGGTGAAGCCTCTGCATTCCAGCTGTCATGGGGAAAGCACGTATGAGCTCCACCTTCCACTCGGACCAGCTTTTGTTGAGACAGGAGGGAGTCGTACCACACCTTAGCCGGTCCATGCAACTTTGCGAGTGATGTGTGGCAAGATGTTACTCTGTCTGTCCAACGATAGACTTCCGCTAGGTCGTCCACGCGTCGAATCCATGTGCCGATAGTTCGCGAGTCCGACAATGTTGCTTCGAAAAAAAGGACCAGGCGCGATGTCTCCCCTGCGCTGATTACAGGCATGGCTGCTGCCTGTTGCGACTGGAGCTGTGCAGTCTTGTTGATGGCTTCCCCACTGTTGCTTGTACGGTGGCTTGAAGTACTGCCGCCACGTCGAACGCTGGTCTGGGTGTTGTAGTGGTGCCGCCGATCGACACACTGTCATGCACGCCTCGGCTTGCAATGCCTTCCCCGCCGTCGGTGCTCCGCCATCTTCTTTGCATGTCGGAGCCGTTGAAGATGCCCTGTTGCGAGTGACAGGCATGGCTAGGCTCGATGGATGACTTCTGGACGTACGCTATCCCACTTCTGAATTGTTATATGCAAAACGGTAATGATTCTGGAGACTGGAGGGAAAAGACTGGCAAAGAAACAACGGTTACTTTAACAAAACGACGTTTATTTAGGATAAAGTAAATAAAACTGCTGGAGAGACGAGAATACGGCGTCCCTCCTGTTGCGCAGTCGTCCCTCTTCTGCCTGCTCTCAGCACCAACACACAGTCGCAAACCCGAACTCACCACAGGGGGTTCACTTTGGTGTCACATTACAGCTCCGGCCGGCTCGGCTCGCGCAGTGGTCATGGCCTGGCGCCATCTTTCGAGTTCTGTTTTGTGCAACAAGGGCGCGCACACACAGATTATACTAAAGCCTAAATTGAGTGTCATGGACCCTTTAAATTCCACAGCACTGTTGACATAAGTTAACTACTAAAGAAAAATCTTTGTGTTACACCTAACCTTTTCAGAACGAAACTCAGCAGAAGTTGGAAGAAATCAAAGCCATGAAAGACAAGATGCGGGAGATCTCTGAGCAGGCACGCACCAAGGAAGAGATGCACAAGCAGTTGGTATGTGCTTGCTGGACAGCAGGTTTATCGTGTCTGTGCTGAGATGTATGAAGCAAAAAAACTTCTTTTTTTAGGTTGCAGAGTACGAAAAGCTACCCAAGGATGTAAATCGTTCTTCCTACACCAAGCGTATTACAGAGATTGTTGGCAACATCAAGAAACAAAAAGAGGAAATCGCAAAGGTGAGGAACTTGTATCTCCTCTATCAATAACTGCATATATTCGTGAAAGCAATCTTGATGAGCCACATTTATAAATAAATGTTGCACCCACGGCTTTTGTGTACAGCTGCTCTTGCAAAAAGGGGAACTTACTGTAACAACAGCTATGATATCTTAACTTGCATGCTAGCATGCTTAAGTGAATTAGCATACTCTGAGGCTTGTACTTACTCCTTATAATGTTTAGAGGTCCCGTTGAAAGTTGATTTAAGCACAGACAAATATTTGGAAAGGTCATGTTAGTATGCAAGTAAAAGCATGACTACTGTAAAATCCCAAGGAAGTTCCCCCCCTTTCCCACGGTGAAAAGTGATCCATCAATATTTGGAAGGCAGGCCCTCGCTCAGTCAGAGACCAAAGTTCCAGAAGCTGGCGGAAGAGGCGCTAAGAATAAATAATGCGCACCTGTGCTTTCAATGCAATGCCTTGTTTAATGCTCATGCATTCACTGTTTATATTCAGCCTCGTCAGACAAATAAAAACTGTGGAAATGGCGGGATGGGTGTGGTGGGCACTCGCTCTGGTTATTGATGCACATTTTAGATCTCTCTCTCAAAATAAGAAAAAAAAAAGACTTTTGCTAAGGTAAGGGTGCTTGCTCAGGATTTCACGGTAGATTGTTATTGTGATAGCAATTGTATGGACACTCTTGGCTGATTTCTGCTCACTACCAGTATGCAGCAGCCGGAATTCAGTGTCCGATTAAGAAACGTGGTTGCTTGAAAACTTGAGACATGCATTTTGTCAGCTATTTGTACTTTACCACGAAATCATTACATTTATATTACCTGCAGTGTGGTTACCGAGACACAATGAATGGAAATTCTTATGTAATGAAACATTTTCTCTCCTTTCAAGGTTTTACTGGACACCAGGAGCCTCCAAAAGGAAATTAACCAACTCACTGGGAAGCTGGACAGAACATTTACAGTAACAGATGAGCTGATATTTAAGGTTTGTCCGAGCGCTATCCCCTTTGTGCATAATCACGCTTGTCTGCATTTCTGTGATCATGTACTCAAGTTCTCTTACAGGACGCCAAGAAAGATGAAGCTGTGCGAAGGGCATACAAATACCTTGCTTCAGTGCATGAGGTATGTGATCAGCTTTGTCCTCTTCAGTCTTTAATGTGCAGTAAATGTCTCTTAAAGAATAAGTTTTTATGATCTAGAGACATGTTGTGCAAGCCCAAAGGAAAGACTGGCCTCTGTCGAATCTTTCTTGTAGGATAGCGCAGCATATTATGCGTTCTTTGTCCCACTCTTTTTTTCTTAGGAGATCAGTCAGAATTCACACAAGGTCAGTCACAGACTTTCAGACATTGGCTTTTGTTGAGAAGACAGTGCCATCATTAAGCCATGAAAGAGGCATTCAATGATGTTAATTTACCAAACATGCACAGATTGATCTTACCATGCTGACAGTGTGCTGTACAGGCATCTTTTTATCTTCTCAGCAGCGATTGTTAGTATATATTTGGTATCATGGGACACACTGAGCCAATTTTAAACTCTGTTTAGAAGCAGTACTCAGTACCGCATTGGCAATGATTTTCAGATAGGCGTAAAGCATATGAATGAATGTCATCAGAATATCCTAGATAAATGAAAAAGAAAGCATGTGAAAGACTCGGTATCTGTTAAGGACATGGAAATGTTAGTGATAAGGGAAGATGAGGGGGTACTTTGGTATTGCAGACGAATTGTGGGCTTTGGAAAAGACAGTATTTTTGCACATGTACAGTGCTCACAGGTTGAAATGGGACAATTTAGGACTAAGTGACGCGCATAATTCCATTTCCACAGTCAACAGTTCGAGTTCTATCTGCGTATTTCGACTAGAACGTGTAGATCAGAGCCACCATTATATTTATTTAGAAAATAAATTCATTGTCACGTGACGTTATCTCGAGCTAGCGTGCATAGCAGTTATTACTAGAAAAAAATTTAAAACATTTGAATTCGTTAGCACTGTACATTTGTCAGTGCATGTGGAATTTTCATTAAGCCACTAACCAAATAGCTTTGATGTCAATCTCAGTGATTGAGCCCAACAAGTTTTTTTTTCTTCACAGAATTCAAACCAGCTTCTGCAAGCAGTGGAGGAAACAGGGTCAATCACACGAGAAATGCGTGACTTGGAAGATCAAATAGAGCAGGAGAGCCAGAAGAAAGTCACAGCAAACTTGGAGAGGATCACTGCAGACTACAAGCAGATGAAGCAAGAAAATGCATCGCTACTAACCCAGCTTAAAGGTTAATAACTGTTGCAGGAGTATAAAATATGTGCAGACATTATTTTTGTAGTTAATTTATATATTTCCACAAAATAAAGAGTACTATAATACACAAACACTTTTCATCAAGGAACTTTGAACAGTATTTCACCATCTTCATCATAGTAGCACTTTCCAACCTTATACACAGCAGTCTCTCGTTTCTTTAAGTGGGACGGTATTGTGATGTGCTGACTTGGTGCCTCGTCTCCGTCTTCCGAATAGTTGTAGTTCTCTGCAATGTCGCTTCTGACTCGGTGTGACAATGTGTCATCTTTTCTATATTTGTGAGCTTCAAGAATGTCAAATGTTACCACGTCTTCAGTAGTGCCTTCTGGTGTCACAGCGCCACCTGTGTCCTGGAGTTCTGTTGATGGTGTGTCTGAAACATTCTCACTGCCTACATGTATTGCATCTCTGCGATCCACGCCTTCACCTGTATAATGCCTAAACTTCGTTTCTGCAGCCTTGAATTCATCTATTCGGACATGGCTACCAAGGCTGCCCATTTTCTTGAGTGATGTTGCAGCCGCCATATCTTCCGTGTAAACATCGTCGTACGCTTGCTTGCGACTTGCCTGTTCATATTTCTTTGGTGACACACTCTTCTCGGGGTTCTTCAGCTTTAAGTAGGTGGCAATTAGTTTGCTGTATTCACCAGGTTTTGGAGAAAGGCGCGACAGCTCCAGTGCCCGCGTGTCACCTCCTTGTTGTGGCATAGGAAGTGTCTTGTTCCCATATGCCTGGTCTTCCTGAAGTTTTCCCTCCATGAACAGCTTCTTAGTGGTTGGCGAAATATATTCATTTCCCTTGCCAGTTTTTAATGCCTTCCACTTGAGCTGTACGTTTCTGTCGTGTTCTGCAATCTGTTCAGCTGTTTCTTTCCTAAATTGGGATTTCAGCAGCTTCTGCAAGTAAATTGCAAAAATGTGCTCAGTAAAAAAAAAAAGAAAAAAAATGTGAGAGAAAATATAACGAGACAAAACAAGGCACATTTTTTTCCCAAACTCTGGAGAGTTAATTAAACATGCACAAACAGTGCAAATTTTAGCAGTCCTAGAAGGGGCAGCTCACCTCTAGCATAGTTTCCAGCAACAAAATGGTAGAGATTTTGCATGCAAAAACAGTGACTTTATTGCCTGTTGCTAAGCAGACTTATCACTGCCTCCATTGCAGTAGCTTTAATAAGTAATAATACACATTAGTGAGGATCATTGCCAATGTGTCACTTCCCGCACTTAGGGATTTATGGTTCTCAGTCTTCACTGATAATAGGACTAAAGGTACGCCTCATTTAATGCGAGTGTAAGCAATTACAATGCCAGCTCACAGAAGCTGTGCTTGCTTTGTACAGGGTCATCCACACCACAGGTGAACACCTCGTTAGTACTCGTTGCTTAATTGAAGCTGCAGTGTACTATGAAATTAAAAAAATATATTATTGTTTATTAATGCCATGCTTAGACATCATATATAATAAACATCTCCCAGATGAAGTATAATCGACGCTCCAACTCTCGTAGCTCGAATACCAACGAGGCTTATAAATGTGACTAATCCTGTGCAGAAGATTGTACAGCTAGTTACGAATGTTAAGTGCTAGATATAATGATTGATTGATATGTGGGGTTTAACGTCCCAAAACCACTATATGATTATGAGAGACGCCGTAGTGGAGGGCTCCGGAAATTTCGACCACCTGGGGTTCTTTAACGTGCACCCAAATCTGAGTACACGGGCCTACAACATTTCCGCCTCCATCGGAAATGCAGCCGCCGCAGCCGGGATTCGAACCCGCGCCCTGCGGGTCAGCAGCCGAGTACCTTAGCCACTAGACCACCGCGGCGGGGCTTAAGTGCTAGATATAGCAGTATCAGCTTTTTCACTTATAAATCTGCTCATTAAAAAAAAGTAAAATGTTTCTATGAATACACAGCATAAAGCATGGCATACCATATATGCAAAACAGTTGCAACACGTGCATAAGGCAGCATTGCAAGGTGCAAACAAGGCGCTCAAAACAATGCTTCTGATGCGGAAGATAAGTTCACTGGGTTGACCATGAGCAGTTTTCTCGTCAGACTTTGCAACTTGAGATGGTCATCACGCAGTAACGGTACATCAAACATTCCTGCTCTCCTCGTGAATTTTCAAGCCAGTAGAAGCAGCTGAAAACATAACGAAGTCCTAAGAACGTCTGTGTTCATTTAGTGCGTCGCGTACATGTCGCCTTGCACTTAGTGAGGTCTCTTTCAAAGCGTGTGCTTTTTCACGGCTAGCATATTCATGAAACCTGAATGCGCATTAAAAAAATAATACCAAACGGTATCGACGCGCTTACTTTTGCTCCCAGCACGCTGACAGGGAAACACTGGGCAATTTTTTCAACAGTCCATTCGGACGGGTCGAGGTTGTGCAGGTAGCGGATTTGCTCCTTCGCAGCCCACGACAGTAAGTTTGTTTCCGGCGGAAATAAATCCTTGAAGTATTTCCGTCGTATAATCGCTGTTCTTGCTTTACGACGTTCCAACCGGAGTTCCCTGAAATATATGTTAAAGATCGTTAGCATGCGCAAACTTACGCCCGAGCGAAGCAGTAAACAAGCGCGAAGGTGAAGCTAGCACTTACTCCATGTGACGATCGTAGTAATGTTCAACGTGCTCCAGGACCTCTTCTGGGTCGTCCTCCGCATCGTCAAAATCGTAAGTACTCGATCTATCGCTTCCCAATAGCCCGTTTCCGTCCGGTTCCTTCAACTTCACTGAGAGCGGCTTTACTTTCCTGAACGGGTTTCGGGTTTTAAAGTGCCGGTGCCTCACAGTTTGGGTAATAGAGTGGACAATGCCGCCTCGCAAAGTGCGAGAACATAACCTCATCATCGTCATTAACTAATAATCGGGGATTCAAGAAACTGGGCGAAAGTAAACGCGCATGATCGCGTACTTGCCTCTGCGTTTTCCTTTGCTGCTCTGAGGATGATGATGATGGTACGCGCGTCGCAAAATTCAGTTACGGTTTCGTTTTTGAATTTAAAAAGTACTTTGTTTTTGTTTTTTTTTTTAGAAGAAAGTGCCTACTCAATATACCACCCTTCAAATAATTGAACTTCAAAGCGAAGGGTGAAACACGTTTTAGCTGGTGGCACTCTTTGTCATCTTGAATTATTTACGGCACCGCGTGAACGCATTATATATTACATCTTCCAGCGCTATTTTTTTTTTAATCTTTTGTGTGTGTGTGGGGGGGGGGGGGGGTGGAGTGGAGGGCTCCACACAATTTGTGTACAGGGGCCGTCAAGAACTTCTAGGCCACGCTGCCTCATGAATACATGGAATAGCCTGGGATTTTTGGACGGCCCCTGTACGTGTATGGGCTTGTATATGCATGCATGTTTGCGCGTATAGCCATTTTTACAGGAGGGGGAAAAAAACGCCATAATGGATTGCATCCTGGAATACAAAAGCTGAAGTCACAGCTTCGGAAGTGCATTTTAGGAGGGTCATTCCAATTTGTGCAGCCCAAAAAAGACTATGGCGGCGCCCAGGGTGCCGTCTTTTTTTTTTTTTTTTTTTTAAGAGGCGTTGAATCCTCGTCGCCCAGCTACGCCAGCGCCTTCCTTACATTTACTTTGGCAGAAATGAAAGCTACTTATCGCGCAAACATCTTTCTTCACGGTATCAGCGTTGGACGCAAATGCCTTGATATCGCCATATAGTTTCCTGAAGGTGCTACCGGTTTCCTCATAACGCTCACGTGCATGAGTGTCCCGCCTGCAATGGATGTGGGCGCAGTATTCGAAATGGTGACTTCATCCTCGCTAGAAATATCTCATATATTCTGCAAGGGGGCCACAGCGTATATGTCTTTTTAAATTTTACAGCGAAAGCTTTTATATGAGATCACAACTCGGGTGTCGCGCAGCGCCGTAGTTGTGCGCCGCCGCTGCCGGTGTCCGTAACCACATCGCGCGAAATTATGAAAAAAAAAAATTCTTACCAATGACACAGTGGAGCCCGAAGCGGGTCCGCGGGGTGCCATCCTTGTATTCTACCACTGAGGCACCCCGCATTTTTTTTTTTTTTATTGCCTTCTTGGGACTTGTTGGCAAACTTGCCTTGGGCAGGCTTGATGTCGGGAAAGCAATCGCGTTAATATGACTTATAAAGCGCTTTAAAACAGCGCAAGAACACGTAGTCGTCGCACAAAGCGAATAGCGTAACGAGTGGGACGTCCAATGCTCCAAACCATTACAAAAGCTTGTTCTTGTTCAGTAATTAACTGTGGCGCATACCCACTTCAGGCATAATTCCTCATCGTCGTCAGTTACTGCATGAAAAATTGGCACAAAGTTCCTCGCAATAGTTTAGCGGATACCACGCTTCTCAGATGAATGACGAAAAATAGCATAGCGAATGCCGGCCTACTACCCAAACATTTTATTAATAATGCCGTAGTGGGCATCAAGCAAGTGTGTTTGCAGTAGTTACCCAATGAGTGTTTAGAAAAGGCTCTGAAAGGCCGCTCTTCTATATAGCTTTCGTTGTTACCGTCTTCCGCGCAGGCCTGGCGTTTTTTTTTTTTTTTTGATATACTCACTTCTCTAACGACATGGCGGTGCAAAACTTTCGGTATTACAATTTTTTTGTTGTTGTTACAGTTGTCATTCTGAACGCATTGTGCCCCACCGTGGTGGTCTAGTGGCTAAGGTACTCGGCTGCTGACCCGCAGGACGCGGGCTCGAATCCCGGCTGTGGCGGCTGCATTTCCGATGGAGGCGGGAATGTTGTAGGCCTGTGTGCTCACATTTGGGTGCACTTTAAAGAACCCCACGTGGTCGAAATCATCGGAGCCCTCTTGTACGGTGTCTCTCATAATCATAGGGTGGTTTTGGGACGTTAAACCCCACATATTAATAAATCGGAACGCATTGTCGTGCGCCTAAATTTATCATCGCTTGACCAACGAGCCATCACTGAAATGCAACCACTGAAAGATACTCGACTGCGTACAAAAATGGGCATGTCCGTGCTGGTTGGTTATGCATTGATGCTACTTTAGCTCAAACATCTGTTACATATGGGACGAAAAATAGCGACGCACGCAAACGCCAACCTCCAACTGAATATACTGTTCAGGCATGTATTTTATAATAGCAACCAAACTTCCAACTGAGTATTTACTGTTCAGGCATGTATTTTATAATAGGAATCACGCCTGCTTTACTCCGCTTCCACAAATCACGACAGCCTAAAGTGTTAGTGAGCTTACAAGATAAAAATCATTGGTTACATGCACAATTAAAACGAGCACATAATTCCTCTATAGCACTGTCACATGCTGTGTTTAGCAAGCACAATTATTTCTTTGACAGGGTAACGGACGGCATAGATACACTGGTGATCATTGGCCTTCTCTGCTGCACTACTATATAATTATCTCTTATGTTCCTTAATCACGGCATGAGAGATGAAAACTGCACATTTTTCAAACTCCGACGTACATCCTCTGCTTCGACAATGCGTCGCCACTTGACCCTGTAAACCGCCCCGGATATCATACGAATGCTCCCTGGGCCGGTCGTTCAGGTAACTCCCGGTCAGTCCCACATATCTGGTACCGCATGTCAAAGGCAAAGAATAGACAGCAGCTTCTGCGCATTCAGCTAAGCGTACCGAGCCCCCTTTCTTATTTTGCGGTGGTATAGCACAGCCGGTAGACAAATCACGGGGAAAATTTCTGTCATTCGTTTATGATCAGTAGCGGGAATACGGCCTCATCACGCATATTTATTATAACTACAGCGAAAAGCTCACTAAATTGTACTGCATGTTCAGTACATCAATAAATGTATAAGAAAGCATAAAAGCGCAAAGCCAGCTCGTAACCATTGAACATACGTATTACGGCAGCCGTTGCATACCAGCTATTTTATTTATATGCTCTTCCAGTCATTGCAGAAATGCGTGCATGTTGTCTTCCTACCCCCATTTTTTTCTCTCTTGTACAGCGGAGTTCTTGCACAGCACTGATTCGTCGTCGTGGACCAAAGAAAAGTCACAGCTTTACCGCAAGGATAAAGCTATGAATGCGATAGCAACAAATTGTAATGTTATGAGAAGAGAAGCTGGCAGCTAATCCTTGCCTTTGGTATTTGATCTCATGCAACTCTACATAACGCTGGTACCAGGGACACTTTTCGTGGAGTTTCTTCGCGTTAAGAGCGCAGCAAGTAGAACGTTATAGCCTACTAGCCACCCGCCGCTGATGGCTGCCGCGATAGCATTCCAGCACCACCCACCTACCCCCTCGCGCCTTTTCATGTCCGTTAAAGACAGGTGGGGCGTTTCCTTTCTACCTGAGCATTCGACAGCCGGTCTATAGCAGGCGGGGCGCTCTTGTCGCATATGCACCCTCCGAGTCACGGAGTTGGGCCAGCTTGTTTTATTTCTGCGTCAGCCGCATTAGTCACCCTTGTTAGCGCTATTACTCGCGGGTAGAACGTACGATGCGCTGGTGAATCTTATCAATGTGGACTTCATAGGAACATGACGGCAAAGGCGACGACAAAAACCCGTAGTGACTGTCCAGATAAATGCTGTCGCAATAAAGAGCAGGAGGAGGAAAGGCTAAGCGGAATGACAGGGAGGTTAGGCAGCTCTTAGAGCTATCGCAATGAAATTATCTGGCGGGTATGTGCCAGAGGCATTGTGCAGACCCCACTGCCGAGTACAGCAGCTGCAGGCGTTAAACAAAAAACCCTACTTGGTGAAACGGAGAGAAAGTAGGAAGGGTGGAGATGAGACGCGGTGAGACGGAAGAAAAGAAATAAATGAAATGAAATCGAGGAAAAACTCGTTGGTCGCGTACAATAACGATTATCATCATGAGTGCTCTAACTCAGCCGGCACGCGCCCATTTCTGTTCCACTTCCAGAGCGTCATCTTAAGTTTCACAAGCAGAACATGCGGGCCGATTTGTCCGGCGTGGGATGCAATCATTTGGATGGGTGAGAGATAGTGAGCCTAGAAAGAGAAACATAGATGTAATGAGAAATAAAGGGTGAAAAGGAAGACAGAAAAAAAGAGAGAGATATAGAAACAGAAACAAAATGGAGATATAAGAGACAGTGGGCAAGACAAAAAGAGAAAGAAAGAAGGATAAAAAAGAAAGAAATATAAAAAATACAAACAAAAGATACAATATAAATGCAGAGAAAGAGAAAGGAAGAGAAAGCAAGAGAGAAATAATTGAGGCAGCTTCGCACTAGGGGTGCCAAGCCTGAAGGAAGTGCGCAGCCTGCTTTGTTTTTCTTCATTTTTAGGGGCGAAGCTCCTCTTTGGCTAACCATGTCCTGCGTCAGGCGTAACCGGCCAGCCGGACAGACAGACAGACACAGACGAATGGACGCTTCGCCCCACTCTCCATTAATTCCGTGCAGGGGTATGCTGTGATTTCTTTCTTCTTCTAATTTTCTGTTTTTCCTGTCTTTATTTCTATTTATTTTTTCGTGTCGACATTTTTTTTTGCTCTTTCTATTCTCCCCATTTCTCTATCTTTGTATTTCACGCTTGCCTCCTTTTTTTTCTTCTAGCTTTGTTGCTTACGTTTATAAGTGATCATGTGATGCTCATAAGAGCGCGCGCTCAATATGCTACACATGGAGTGTAACGCCAAGCAACGGCGACAACACACGACAACAACCTTGACCTTTAAGTCAGAGAAAAAAAAAAGAAGGCTGCCCATCTCCACTCTTCCTCCGGGCTTCCCACCACTATTCCGAACATGCCTTACTTTTTTTTTTTTTTTTTTTTTACAGCGGAGCTGTTGAGGTTAATTCGTGGGGAACAGTCATCCGCAGCGCAACTGTGAGAGCAAAGCCTGACGAGAGGGAAATTATGGATAAAGCCATGATTAAGACGACTTCATCTCAATTCTAAATTTATCCCTTCATATTTACCGCGGATTTCAGGGCCAATCTCCCGTTGTGGGTAAGAGCCAACAATCAAACGTCAAGCAATCAAGCAAGACGACGACGAAAGCGAAAATCGCAGAGAGCACGCGGCCTGAGGTGGCCACGAGCTCTGGTGTCACCCACCCCGCAGGGCTAACGGCGTCGTGAGGCGGCCAGCGGTGGTCGCTGAAGGTGGGCATTAAGGCAGGTCAACGAGGAGAAGGTGGTTCGGGGTGCTGTGCTGCTGCCATCAGATCGCCGCCCTAGCGCCTTTTCTCGTTGCCAGCAGCCATGAATCAAGCCGAGGACTTCACCAGCTCCATGTACCAGCGGAGCGCTTTCCACGGCTACTTCCAGCACCAGCAGTCCGACACATACCGCAGCGGCATCCGACCACCTCATTTGGAGGCCGGCAACTCGACGCACGTCCTCATGGGACTGAACGCCGTGCCACTGCTCGTTATCATGAGTTTGGTGGCCTTCACGACGCTGCGCCGCCGGCTGCTCAAAGCCGTGCACCACTGCCTCGCCCTGTACTTTCCGCGCACCCTCGGTAAAAAAGAATCCCACCGGACCGCAAAGAAGGCACTCAACAAGTCACTGCCCAGGGCGCTCAGGAAAAAGGTCTCCAAAAGGCACCCCGAGACGCCGCTGGACGTGGTGGCTGAAACGCGTACGCAGCCCGACGGCGCAGAAGGAGAGGCAGCAGACTTGGTATCCCCTGCTGCTGCCCACAACGTAGCGGAAGGCCCTGACGGTGACGAGGACCTGCTGGACTACGAGATCATCCACACAGGTGACGCCTTCGTCGATAACGAGAACCATGCGAACTGACGCCTGATAACCCTGGCGGTAAATTTGTTAACGAGCTCGCATGTTGAAGCGAAGCCAGCGAAGCGGGGACGTGAAAAGTCGACCAGAGTGAAATTAATAAAATGTTCACTATGATTTCTCTCAATATTGTCCATAATTTTCGTTTTAGAGTGTACAATTGGCAACACCATCGCTTAGAGCAAATTCACCGGGTTATATTTCTTCTTTCATGCGGCGCGAGCCAGCGCTAACCGAAAAAAAAAAAGGCGAAACTACGGAGGGAGAGACGCGTCGTCATCGCCATGAGCTGATAACGCTCCTTTTTTTTTTTTTTTTTTTTTTGGTAGAGTAGGCGCAGCTCGGTTCTCCTCGCCCACTTTCGTTCGTTACCGTTGATTCGTCGCTCGGGCGGGCAGCACCGCAGCACGCTGCCGATTGTTTGGAAAGTACTGAAAGTTCGTAACGCGTCGTTTGCGCCTTCGTCTTGCTGTCTCGCCGATGTACCCTCGCAGGCCGGTCGCGACGCACTACAAAGCGTTCGAACAGAGCCCTGGGGCGCCGCAGTGGACGACGACACACTATTGCCATGAGCAGAAGCGACCGCACGACAGCTTCCTCTGCCGACTGCTCGACGGCGACTGAGAAAGTCGCGAAAGACAAGATGGCGTCCGGTAGAGGCGGGGCACGGCCGAGAGCCAGACAGCAGCCGAAGACTGGCAACGGAAAAACTTGGACGAGCAGTGCTCAACGCGGCGGCGAAGGCAAGTTTGCAAAATGCTCTGTAGCGTCGTCTGCTTCTCCGGTCCCTTCGAGAAGCGACAAGACTGGTGCGTTCGACTCGTTGCTCAAGCGCGCTCAGCGAAGGCGAAGCAGCGGTAACGCGAGCGAGAAAGCTGTCGGCAAGCATGACACGCGTGGCGACGTTGCCGATGATGACTGCGGCCGCCCGGTTGAGTTAGACGACGCGACCGACGACACCAAGAAGCCGAAGCATATTGAACCGCAGCCTTCTCGTGAGGACATTCCGCACGATTCAACGAGCTATGACGACGGGGAAAGTAAGAAGCTAGCGGCTGACCCAGTTGAGTATACGATACTTGCGAGGCCTGAAAGACAGCGCGCTGCGGCGGCCGAAGTAGCCGAAGGTCAGTTTACTTCCCCACCGCAAGGGACCACCTGCGAGGAGGAAAACTTCTCGCTATCAGCACGGGACATTCAGACGCCTTCGAGGGACTTGCGCTTCAGGGAAAGGACGCGCCGTTCTTCCGAGGCATCGTACGCGGATGCCGCAGGCGCATTCGTGCCCCCATGGCCGAGCCCGTCTCCCGAGAGATGCTTCTATCCGACCGACTGTCGCCGTCCCACGTTTGCGCCGGCTTCGCGCAGCGCACCCGGCTGCATCGCCGACGAACTGAACTGCTTGAAGAATACCGAAGTAGGTGCTCGCCCGGGCTTGCACTATTCAGAAGTGTACCGCCACCCAATGCCACCGCCGCCTTCGGTACCGCCCCCCGCAGTGCCACCGCCTTTCCCTGGTTTTGGCTACTTCGCCGACAGAGTCGGCAGACGCCGTACCCGCAGCTTCCCTCGCAGATTGCCCGAACGAAGGCTGTACGACGCCCACGGCAGGTGGATAGGGCAGGAGCGCCGGTCTCTGCAAGACTTTGACGAAGAAGCATGGTCGCTCAGCTTGCAGCATCAGCCGTGCAGGGAAGGTTTCTGCACCTACGCCGGCAGCGGCCGGGAACTGCAGCGCTCTTCTTGTGACGTGCCCCCTCGAGGTTACAGTCGGCGACACACCTGGTCCCACACGTCCCTCCATGAAGACGACATTGAGGACCTGCTCCCCCTGATAGACAAGCTGGCGGTGGATTACGCCAACTCCGACTCTTCTGCTGAAGGCGCGGTGCCCGAAGCCGCCGCGCACATGCCCGACGAAGGGTCTTGGTTTTCGGTGCTTCCCGAGACGACCGGGCCCGAGGACCGCTTCATATGGTCGCCGCGACGAGATTTGTATCGACCCCCTTCGGTGTGGTCTCCGATAAAGCCGAGGCTCGGTGCCAGTCCACAGGATCGCCACCGTGAATCACTGACGAGAGTGAAGTACCGCTTTAGAACCTACACCGAGAACATGGTCCAAGCGAGCACGGATGCCATTGTCGGTGGAAGGCGGTCCGTGTCCTGCGAGTTCCCGTACTTGGAAGACGCCTCGTCGTTCGCTGAAAGTAGTGGCGAGGCGCGCTGTCCTGGCTGGTCACCTTGGAGTACACAGCTGCCCACAGCTGACCTGCTCAACGTTTCGTAAGCAGTGAATTACCGCCGTGAATTATGAGAGTGCCAGCTGATACCGAGCCATGTTCTCTGAACGTCTCTGCATGTATGATCACTCGGTGAGTGAGACCAGCCCCCACATCATGTACACGCCCTTTTGGCATCGACTCAATTTTTTTTTCGCTCTTAAATTGTGGTAGAATGCGTATTTTTCCAGCACAGATTGTGTGGCTTACTGTAATTTTTGAAATAAATGACGTTGCTGAAAAATTGTGCACGTGTTTGTATTTATGCAGCGTGGTCAATTCCAGGGCAGGAGGGCCCTATGACCGTGCGTGTGCAACTCCAGAAAGGAAAAAGTCCGGCGTGCGAAAGCCATTGGGCAGCGAAGCACTCATCGTGCGAGTATGATTGGCTATCGAGATCACTTGGTGTGGTGTCGTTAATCTGCCGTGAGATTTGTGTGCGGTAGGGGACGGTAGTGCCGTAGTTTCTCGCCTTTTACTGTGTAATGGTATATATGTGCTCTCTTGCCTGTTGCGCCCGAGTGCGTATAACGCTAAAATATAGCAAACACATGTGCCGTTGCCTCGCAGCGAGCTAAGTTACCGCATTAAGTCTAAGAAAAAAAATATATCGCGAGTAAGTTAGTGCACTGTTTGCACCACTCGTGTAATTTAAGAATTGGGGAACCCTTATATAAGCTTCGCCTTAAAGGGCTGCGAGATCGAGCAGAGTCGCCGCCTGGCGGCAACTGGTCGAACAGGTGAAGTGTCGATTGCTCCGTGCGTCGTCTGCTAGCCTCGTCGTTTATGCGTGCGCGTACGTCATGCACGTTGTCAAAGTGTGGTTTGTGCGCTCATGTCAGCACGAGTGTAACTGTTTCTACGTATGCCTGAAACGATTTACGAAAGAATTTGGTCTTGCTCGGCTGCTAACGCATTGTAAAAAGATCGGCGAGTGCAACTTTCTAGAGTGCTGTTTATTGTCGTCGTACCCTCCATTCACCAGAATATTTTCAGAGTGAGGGCCGCCTTCTGTTTCAAGCACATCGGAAAACGCTCTTGGCATCCTCCCAAACATGAGGGATATTATGTGACGTGTGAATGCAGCATTTTATAGCGATTCGGTTGTTACAAAAAAAAAAAAAAAAAGGGCTCTAGGTCATGCACCAGCGCGCTGTTGGTAGGTGTACAACTACGGCACTGTAGTTTATCGATTATGCGAGGAGCCTTAGTTCTGTATCTGGTCGTGGTACCACTACATAGAAATATTACTATCACATAAACTGCGACACATTGGTACTTAAACTGTACTTAAAACAGTTACCCTGCGCAACCGTGGGCTTAGATTTAAAAACGCTTTAAAGGGCCCAAACGTTGAAAATTAATTCCGACGGCATGCCTTATACATATAATGTCGTACAATTTCACCAAAAATTTCATCTTTTTTACATTGTCTTCAACGTTTGTGGGGCATTGTTAGTGATCGACGGAAAGAACTGGAAATTTGTCCGCCTAAAAAAAAAAAAAAAGATTATGCTTGTCCCCTTAACCAGGCTTTTGTTGCAGCACTGTCATGCCTGTAATCCATCGACGAAAGGTTTCTGCTGAACTCTCATATAAGATTTTCAAGTTTTACTGGTGCAAAAACATGTGCGATCAGTGTAGTGCAAAGCGTCGTCAGCCATTAAGCTTTCCTGGCTATACTTATCGCCCCTCCGTGGTGGTCTAGTGGCTAAGGCACTCGGCTTCTTACCCGCAGGTCACGGGATCGAATCCCGGCTGAGGCGGCTGCTGCATTTCCGATGGAGGCGGAAATGTAGGCCCGTGTGCTCAGATTTGTGTGCGCGGTAAAGAACCTCAGATGGTCGAAATTTCCGGAGCCCTCCACTACGTCGTCTCTCATATTCATATCGCGGTTTTGGGACGTTAAACCCCACAAATCAATCTGACTAGACTTATCGACTGTCCCACATTTCATGGTGAACATAATGAGAAAAAAAAACAACAACAAAAAAAAACGCGTCTAAGGTGCGAACGGTGGTACTGAACCAATCGCACAGATATGCGGTCTTTCGACGATCTTTCTTTCTCTTTTTTTTGTAGTATGCAGATGACAAAAACGTAAATAAGTAGTTTAATCATTCTACAGCAGTACGTAGCAGGCGTAACACAAGCTAACCACGTGCAAACAACACAGCAAAGGCGTGATTCAGTGCGAAAGCGTGAAGACAGTCACCCAGTGCGAGCATCCATATGAAACGCAGAATGCGCTTTACACGCGGGTAATGTTAACGTTGCATAGGCGTCGTGCATCTATTCAGTAGATAAGAGCGTAGATGTTAACAGTACAACTAGTCAACGCATTTTGTTTGCCGACGATCGGCTCAGACCGCATGCAACGAAGCGCCGCTGCGTGCATTTGTATACGCGCCGCCGACCGCCTATCCACACTCGCGCGGGGACGGTACTGCCATCTACAGCCCGATCGCGCCGCGATTTGCCGATGTCTAGGCTTAGTGACACGCCTTCTCGTAATCTACGAAAGCTACGTATAAGGGTTGGTTGTATTCCGCGCATTTCTCTATTACCTGATTGGCAAGTAGTCTGTACGAAATCCTGCTTGGTCTCTTGGTTGACAGAACTCTGATGTCACGTTGGTTCTATTAGCTATTACAGGACTTGCAAAGTTACTGGCCGATCAGCTTACTGTTCGTTCTGTACTAACTATAAGTTACAAAAGTAATTGCTGGTTTCCACGTTGTTTTAAATAAAGGGAAACAAGTCGAATGGCCGAATAGTGGATAGATTTTCTAGAAACTACAAATTCGGCTGGAAAGTGCATTATAAATGATTGGCTGAAAATTACCGAGAAGTATTTGCATGTGTCACAAACGACTCCAATTTTCGGATCATCCGCGGGCCCCATCTTCCAAGGAAGGGCGCTTTTGTGTTTGGGAGGACGACATCCGGCGATTATAACGACCCAGCGTGGCGCCGGCTTGTCTTCCCTGCACCTGTACCGAAAGGAGCACCGGCGGTCTAAAAAAGGGAAGTTACCCCCAGATGGGACGGGAGCACGTGTGCGCCCCTGAAAAAGTTTCGACTGCATCGGAATGGGCAGTTGACGTACAGCCAGCAAGAAGTGCGGTCGTCAGTGTCGCGCGTCTCGCGTAGGCGGCGAGCATGGAGTGACCCGCGCAACGTATTGAGACGGCTGCGATTCCGGGCACCCTCGTCGTCTACCAAGCCGGCGAGACCTTCAGCGGCACCCGTCAACTCCCCTACGTGCACCAAGAGCTGGCCTGGTCCGTATTGAACTTTTTATTGTGACTTTTTTTGAACTGTTAAATTATAACGAGCTTTTTTATTATTTGTAGTTTTGTGCGCTGCGTCGCACTTAGAAATTCAAAAGCGCCACCATGATCATTCTGTAAATATTTCCTTGTACCCCTCTTTTATGATTTCCATATTGTTATTTTATTAACATTCCGCATATTTGTCTTTAGTCTGTATCTTTTGTAGTGTTTGTTTAGCATATTTTGTTATATAGCTGTACTTTCCATCGCGCGTATCAGTTTCCTCCTTTGTTATTTTTGTTAACCCCTGCCTTTGCCCTTGTTTGAATTAAATGCTAGTTCGTTTTGCATAAAATCTCCGTGTCTGCTCTATGAGTGCGTCCGTCGGGCCCACACATCACCACACGTGCAACCCCGCACGGGTCGACCGACCTGCAAATAAATTTGAAATGTGGCACTTCGAGACCTTTCAGGAGTCGCAGGCCGAAGCGTGGAAGCCTGCGAGTCTGCCGCACGTCGATGTTGGATCGGCGGGGCCTCACCCGAAGTGTGTGACAGCGTGTCCTGTACTAATAAAAGCTTCAGGATCTCCTGTGCAGAAACTACATCGTCTGTCGCACTAATTCGGAGCACCCGACTCTTTCTCTCGCCTCTGAGGCTCTTAATTTGTTTTGTTATCCACTGCATTACTAGACAAAAAGAGTACTGGACAGTTCCATATAGAGAACTGAAGTGCTAGAAATTATGTGGGAAAAAACCAAGATCTCACAATGAAGAAGCTGTAAGGGAAGGCTGGGAACCGGATAAATTTCAACAACGCAAACTTTTCTCAGTGAAGTGCCGCCGGTAGTATTGGCGTGGTCACTCTAAAGAAGACCACGTGACCAGGGTGGAGGGAAGGGGTCTCATGAGCGGAACAGCGATGCGTGGGATCTCGTGATGAAGCTTACGTACGACGGGCGATTCAAACAGTGTGTTGAGAGGGGAGCTGTCTGATGCCCCTGAAACGGCAGCAGGTATTCGCTGCCCCTAAACGGAAGCTACTCGTATTC